>NW_027508931.1:3472500-3807500 GCF_051911475.1 Siphateles boraxobius | reverse complement strand
ATATATATATGGCTGCATTTGTTTGATGAAAAATACAATAAACAGTAATATTAGTAATATTTTGAGTAATTATTACAATTTAAAATAACTGTTCTAAACTATTAGAATACCTCTTAAAATGCTAATTATTAGTGTGACGGCAAAGTTACTCCAGTCTTTGTCACATGATCCTTCAGAAATCAATCTAGTGTTTTCTCTGTGCTGTCCGAAGGGCACCTTATTACGTCTTCAACATTTGTATTTTAGTCTGTCAAAGTTGGGTCCTTTTTCCAAAACATGTATTTTTCATTAGCTTTTCTCACCTCAGTGTCCTTTTCACATTTCAGCCTCTGTGGAAGAGAGGATGACAGCACATAATCTATTTTTGGATTGAGTGTCTCTCATTGGGATGGGCATCATAGCTCTGAAATAAGGTTCAGGTGACCCTTTCTGGAGCAGGATCTCAAATGGCATTTCTCTCAAAGCCATCAAACACATTTATAACAGTTTCATCTTTACTACTGCAGCTTCATTAAATGTGCTTTTCTACTGTTTCCAAGATATTTAAGTTTTTACATTTTACTTCCATGTCTATTGTGTAGAATAGATAGTACCTGACACCTGTCCTGTCTATGTAACACCTTAAAAATCAACAAAAGGGTTATATATATCAAATTTACTATGGAACAAAAGGTAACAAAACAAACAAAAAAACAAAAAAAAACGTATGTACATAGTTTTGTCCTTGTCAGTGTCTACTCTGCGCTTCTTGGCTCATCTCTTGTATTCATTAAATGGAGCATCTCTTGTCACTGTCCAGCAATAGTCTGAAAGCATGCATGGGCTCCATTTGCCCTGATAGCGTTTCTCCATTGTTTCAATGTCCTGCTGAAATCGCATGTCGTGCTCGTCGCTCACTGCTCTGATGTTTGGTGGGGTGGAAATTTAGATAAAAATGTAACTTTAGGGACATGTTTCCAACCAAGTATTTTGTTTTAGGTTTTCCACTAACCTATTGTCTTCCTTGTTGTTTCCTATCAAATGTATTGCCACTAACTGGAAGGCTTTCCATGCTGTCTTTTCCTTGCCACACATTGTTTGGTCAAATGCATCATCTCAAAGATGTTCATGAATCTGAGGACCAAAAGACCATGCTTGATGGGTAAGGGTGGTATAACTTTGTTTATCCAATCTGAAAGCAAAAGAGCAACAACCTTCAAATCGCCACAAAGTTGTCATTGATGTTAGCCATAGTTTATGCACCTCAAAAGTTGTTTCATGTTGTCATACATTTCCTTTATATGACCAACTGGAATTGATGACAAATCATTGCCATTATGTAGCAAAACAGCTTTAAAACTGTTTATACTGTTATATATGTCATGTAACAACTGACCCAATAGTATATCTTGAAAACTAGTGCCAATCAACAATTTTAAGCATAATTTTTGTTCTCAGTGACCCATAATTAGTAAAGTTTGACTACATTTATTTCAGAAGCTTTGGCTGTAGTCTGTATACCATTGATATTAAAGCAACAACTTAATCTTTAATCTTTTTTTTCTATTATTTTATGTGACTTAGGTGATTAGAGAAACACCAGTCTCCAGAATGATCCCATTCCTTCAGACATACATAGACCATGTTCCCAATTGCCCATCAGATGCTCTCTGTCACCACTAGATGGATGTAATGGCATTCTAATAGTTTAAGGCTGGTCAGTGGCTCACTATGGCAACCTCAGTACACAGAAGAGATCCTTGTTCAGTGGATTATTAGAACAAAACTTGCTACAGTTTGCAAGTGTGTTCTTGGAGTCAGGAAAGGTATGAATAGTTTTTAATTGTTTTTATATGTATTTCCATCCTGAAAATCTATACTTTTGCTTATAACAAAAATATGAAAAAGAGTTGTTTGTGTTGACACAAGCTATAGTCAGATGGGTCTTTAAGTCAACTAACAGCAAATTTAATTGTGTTGCAGATCATTTGATGCAAGAAACAATGTCATCCCATGTATATCATAGCCAAAGTGTCCTCCCCTTGTTTATGGGTAAAAGCAGAAATATTACCTTTATTCTGGACTCATCTGCGGGAATGAATTGCTTTTTGGGATCAGTGAAGAATCTTATCATCCAAACCTTAATTACTAAAGCTTCACTCAGAGACTCGCTCTTCAACATTATCAGCTTTTCATACAAGGTAAATTTACAATGAATCACAATGAACACATTGCAAAAGGTTACTTATATATTCTAAATATTTAAAAAAAAAAGAGTTTTCCTGAGAAACTTCTCGTTCCCCCGAGAAACTTTGCAATCCCTCGCAAAACCTTTGCGCTATGCAAAGTTTCTCAGGGTAATGGCAAACATTTGTGAGAGAATGCAAAAGTGGTGTAATTTTTCCTCCATCTCATATTACCTCCCTTTAGGGCCTGTAACAAAAAATGATGTGGATGTCAAAGATCTCAAAAATGAAGTTTAATACAGCATAGCAGTGGCAAGGTACACAAAGCACGTTGGGTTCATTCTGACGCCGATGAACCCAAGGTGCTTCCAAAAATGAAGTTTATTCCAGCAAAGTAGTAACAAAATACATTCAGTAGGCTACTTCGGATTCAGCGGAGTCAAGCAGAATCCGAAGTACTGTATTTTGAGATCTTCGACATCCACATAATTTTTTCTTACATGTAAGGCCTCAGTAATTCTGTCCATCAGGAATCGTTTGGATGATTAGATTGTTGTGGTTTGATATTGTTCGATCTCATGTAAGTGACAATTTGTCCAACCCTCGCACCAGTAAACACGTAATCAGAGAAGAGATGAGATGTCACTTCAAGAGGGAAGTTATTTTAATTAAAGATTACAAGGGCACACGAATTAAAAAAAAATAATAATGTGCACAGATAAATCATTTATAATACCGCAATATTCCATAAAAAACTCATATTTATTTCACTAGGCAACACCATGGTCTTCTCACATGATGCCCTGCACTCCTGATGTAGTCTATGAAGCCTTGAGCTGGATCCACACATTACAGACAAGTCCTGGCAGAGACCTCCACACAGCACTGGCCTTAGCATTCTCTGACCCTACCTGTCAGTCTGTCCATTTGGTGACCAGCGGTCTCCCAGACAACTCCACTCAATGCTTGGGTTCATTATCAACCCTGGTGACACGCCCTGTCCATACATTTTACATATCTGACAAGACTCCCATGAACACTGACATATCAGACTTCTTGCAGTGCATCACCTCCACCACTAGTGGAAGCTGTTATGTGATGTCTCTAAACTCTGCTGGCAATGTGGACCAGGTAAGATGATGTTTGTATGGTGACCGAACACCACTTATACTAGCCATCCTTTATTAGTTAATCGGATATTTGTCACCATTTAATGTTCTATAATATATCAGCTCAGTTTGTTGCATTCAACCGATGACTTGATTCAAAATCCATCATACTCAGAGGATCCCAGGCATTCAGTGGACTTCTATCAGGTCCCATACCACAACTGCGCACGCTGTGCACCATACTGGTATGTTTTCTAATTTAACTAAAAAGAGAGACAGAAATAAAAACAATACATAATTATATTGTGGGAAATATATATCTTTGCAGGTGTTCCCCTATGAATCCTTTTAGTTCAGTATCATGTGTATCTGGAAGGGTAATGCGAGGTGCTGAGCTGTTTTCCGGCTGCCGTGTGTTAGCCAGGAAAGAGATAGACGGGTTTTATTACCTGGGGACAATCATACATCAGGTATTGAGAAAAAAAAAATTATTATGAACATGCTCTACCAGTCAATAGTTTTGGGGTCTGTACGATTTTTTATGTTTCTGAAATGAGTCTTTTATGTTTAACACGGCTGCATTTAAAAAAACAAAAAACAGTAGAATTTAATCAATTAAAATCTATTTAAAATAACTCTTTTCTATTTCAATATTTTTAAAAATGTAATTAATTTTTTACCATCAATACTCCAGTCTTCAGTGTCACATGATCCTTCAGAAATCATTCTGATATGCTGATTTGCTCAAGAAATATTTCTTATTATCAATGTTGAAAACTGTTGTGCTAGTTCATATTTCAGTGACAAAACGTTATTCTTTTTATTCAGAATTTTGATGAATAGAAATTTCAGAAGAACAGCATTTAAAATGGAACTGTTTTATTACGTTGTGAAGGTATTTAGGCTACTGTACCTTTTGATCAATTTAAATATATGCTGCTTAAAGTATTAATTTCAGAAGAAAAACCCAACTGACCCCATTTTTTTAAAATGTAGTGTATCTTTAAATATAGTAAGCTCTTTAGTTCAAATCTAGATGCATAATCATAGTTTGTTAAACATTTTTTAAACATTTTTTTCCGTCTCTATAGGGCAGAGGAAATCTTTATATGGTGGAGTTTGATAAGTTTGGACCTAAAGGAAATACATTTAAGGAAATATTAAATACAGTTCAACCAACCTGCCAGCCTGATATAGTTAATCTTGCCAGTGCACATGGGCACAGTATAGTACCAGGGGACACTGTTTTAGCACCATGGGAGCAAGATCTGAGAAGATATGGGCCTGGAAGAGTCATCTCCGGTATGGAGCTAAGATATCCACTAAAAAGTAAGATTTTTTAGTTAAAATTTAACCATAAGAGTGATCTGTATAACTGAATAAACCCAGGGGAATTTGCTCAGATCTGTTGTCTCATTAAAGGTGATGAAGGTAATTTGGGACTTCAGGTTCTCTTCTGGAACGGAATGACAATTCATGTCCCCAAAGAGCTTGCAGTATGGATTCCAGCCTCTCACCATGAGCAAATTATCAAAGACCTCCAGCATTATTCATCTAGGCCATGTTGCTACAGGCCTTCCCACTGCAGCACCATGAATTGTTTTGAGTTGCCATGTCACCAGTGCAACCACCACAGTCTGTCCTCCATTCCACTGCTCCACTGTCCAGTCAAGAGATGCTGGCCAATGTTCATGTCACCTCCACTACTGAACAACCAGAGGAGGGATGAGCTGGAAAGGAAAGTTGATCTCCAACTGAAAGAACTACGGAGCTCTCAACAGACACAAGTGCCTTCATCTTCCTCATCATCAAGCTCTGACTCAGATGAGAATGAGGAGGATACTGCAGCTGAAAAACACAGGCCTCTGGGGTCAGGACTGGTGAGCCGCTCAATAAACACAGATATTTCCTGCCTGAGAAAGCCATACAGTCAAACTGAGTCCAGACCAGCCTGGAGATACTGGAAAAGCGGTTCTGCAGAACCACAGCACAAGCAGCCAGGTAATGACTAAATATTTACAATATAGCTGTAAAAATGGACAAATACAATACTTTGAAAATACTGGCTCATGATCTGACATATAGTATATTTGCACATATACACTATCATTCAAAAATTTGGGGTATGTTTTTTTTCCAGAAAGGATGCATTAAATTGATCAACAGTTACAGTATAGACATTTATAATCTTACAAAATATTTACATTTCAAATAAATGCAGTTCTTTTTAATTCTTTCTATTAAGCCATTTTTATCATAAAGCAACAACCTTTTTCAACATTGATAATAATAAGAAATGTTTTTTGAGCACCAAATCAGCATATAAGAATGATTTCTGAAGGATCATGTGACAATGATGACTCAGTTCATCACAGGAATTACATTTTAAAAGACATTAAAATAGAAAACAGTTACTTTAAATTGTAATAACATTTCACAATATTACTGTATTAGATGTATTTCTGACCAAGTAAATGCAGCCTTGGTGAGCATAAGAGACTTCTTTCAAAAACATTTGAAAAACCTTAAGACCCCAAATATTTTAATGGTATGGCAGAACTATTTGGTTTAAATACAAGAGCCAGAAAAAAATAATTTTATTGTCTTTCAAAATATTTTTAATTTGTACTTGCCTGGGTGTTCTTGGTATTTCAGGAAGAGCAGTCAGGTGTTCAAATGTAACCCATTCTTGGCCAAGAGACACTGGGAATTCTGGGAGCTCTACAGATAACTCTATGATGACCAATCACAGCTCTGTATTTAAACTGGTTTGTGAATCACCAAAACGAGGAGTCAATATGAGGGACATATTTGCATCAACTGAATCGAAGTCATCACCATCACCACTATCTGTAGCAATCAGCACAAGGCCAAATAAACTGATACTAGTTCCACAGTCAAAGTTCAAAGTATTATAAGAATTGCCAGTCAGCTTTTGCTGATTTTTTTTCTTCAGGGATGATATACAACATCTTATGGTTGTGTAGTAATTGAATAGAAAATACTATTATGTAAAATCATGCAAAAGTTTATTAAAATGCAACATCTGTAAGAGGTAAAAGAAAGTAAAAAAATAAATGTAAATTTTTGTCTTGCTTTATAATCTCATTATGGCTTCTGTGCCTCAATATAAACTAATGATTTCTTTAAAAATGTATAAATAAATATTCCTGAGTATTAGCAATAACACTTATGAACACTCAAGCAGAAATCAAGAAAAGTCAGTGCATTTAAAAATGTTTAGTGCAAGACCACAATTAAGGCATTCATTTTCACCCATAGTTCAGAGGTTGAATATAAGGCTCATGCTTTCTCCTGCATTGATGTGAACAGTTTTCGTCTCTGGCCCTGTGTCCTGCATTGCTGCTGTTATTGAATAGGTTCCTGGAGGCACTTCAATAAGAAAATCCTCTGCTTCTGATGAACCCTTCAATAAAATATGTAGATGAACCAAATACAGCCTGGTTAAAATATGATCCCTATCTGCCAAAAATCAACTTTTGTACAATGCCTTCACAGTTCAAGTTCACACACAACATGACAAGAAAAATGTATTATTATTTTTTTGCTAAGGTCAATACTTACAATGTCTCGTTTGATGGCTGCAGTAGCATTCTGTTTCTGGTCAGCAGTCCTCAACATCTGCAGTGAATGGTAGCGACAGATGTGTTCTCGCTCACTGGGCTGAGCCAGGTGAACACTCTTATAAAACTTCTGTTAAAGAAACACAGGCTGTTTTTTCTCATTCATATCTCAACACAGTTAAAGTAAATGAAAAAAAAAAACTTTTTCCACCTGGCACTGTCTCGTAGTTTCAGACATGTACTCCACTACTGTTGCAAAAGCATGATCCAAATTTGAATGGGAAATCTCTCTCTGTAACACAGTACAAAAATAATTAGTGTCGCGGACGTTATTTATTTAGTTGACCTAACTAATGTGAGTCTACTCACTTCTGAGCCCCTCTCATAGTGATTGAACGTGGGTGATGGTCTTGGTCTTGCACTTGAGCTGCTAACAGACCGTCTTTTTGCCTTTTCCAACACTTCCTGCCCGAGTTTAGATGAACGGCGCAGGGAAGACTCCAGCCAGGATTCACTGGCCATGTAAACAAGCGGAGTGCACTGGAATTGCATATGATCAATATTAGGCTGCATCATGCCTAAACAAAATGATTCTCACAACAATTCTACCTCATAATACGAAAAACTATTTGTAGCCGAGCTATAATTCTGAATTTGAACGTATTTGCATTCATGAAAACCATTCTACGATTCAGAATGTTAAGCGCATGGCAAACATTTGAACACTTAAATATATCTGCACTTTAAACGCGGAACTTACGATTAAATGACGCCCAAAATGTCAGCTGTTTGTTCGTTTAACAGAATAAAATGATCGCCGCATTTAGTCTAATAGTTCTCAAACTGTTGCCGCTGCTTGTTAGTGATGGGTGTGTGTGTCGCTAAAGTGAAAGTTCAAATGCATTTCCTTCTCTCCCACGCGTTGCTGGGAAATGTAGTCTTTTGTCCGTGGTTTAAACGCGACAACAAGAATCCCAATATTACATAAAAAATGTTAAACCTACAAATCTACATTTTATAATAATGTTACTAACAGGACCCCGTTGTAATCAAGGTAAAAATAAAAGGATGGTATCTAGTCGAGAAGACTATAATAATATTCACCTTAATCAGTAATTGGTTGTGTCCGAAATCTCCCGTATACCCTCATCAATATCAATACAGTAGATTGAATGTGAGATTGAATAAGTGCACTCAGTAACGTCCACAATGGTTTCGGACACCCAAATGGCTGTTCCCTCAAATAGTACCCTATTTAAAGCAACATTTTGTTTTTGTGGTTTTTGCTCTCAGGGTCCCCCTACAGTTGGGAAACATTGTCTTCTACTACGGTCGTAAAATCTGTCGTGGTTACACCCAAAGACATCATGACATCATGATGGGTGCTTCTCAATATCCCTCCTCGTCTCCTCGCTCCTCTGTCCTCCATCCTATGACCCGGAAACCAATCAAGCACAGCCATCTTGAAGGACATCTCAATTCTCTAATTGCACCGCGAGGAGTCGCGGATCGAGGAGTGAGGAGGCTTTCAGAGGGGTCATGAGCGAGGATACACAGGTGTATCCTATGCGGAAGTGTTTTATTGACTAAACGTGACGCACGTAGCTATACTCTCCTCCCCCTCCACATCGGTCACAATTTGAATTTACACTTAACCCTTGCAGTTTATATAAACTACACATCTCACATATTTCAACAGGGTATCTTGCTTTATTATTATTCATTATTAATTTCACGAATAAACAAACTTCAACAACATAAGGGCAGGGAGCGCTGCTGATGACGCTGTGAATTGACGCTCGAGTGATCAAGTATTCAAATGTATAAAAAAAAAGCTTTCATTCGATTCCTCCGTCCTCATTTTCTTTCCTTGCGTCCTTCCCGGTCCTTCCCTCACAACCTACAGGGGGAGGAGCTGAGGCGCTAGGAAAGGAAGCGAGGAAAGGAAACGAGGATGCACAAATAAGAAATGAGAAGCACCCCTTGGCTATGGTTACACCTGAGTGTACAGTCTATGGTGTACAGGTATGTTACTGAAAGAACGAGCATAGAGAGAGAGAGAGAGAGCTGGTCGCACCCGCGCACTCTCACCGTCTTCGAACTGTCTTGCTCTCCCTCCAATATTGATCCTCGTCCGGCCTTCTAATTTGTCACTCTCCCTTTTAGTCTAATTGTGTCTCCTCTGACAGAACTTTTGCCTACTCCCTTTCAGTTGTTGCTTTGGCCATGATAACAACATACAGACGGGCAGTGGCGCAACTTCGTTTTAAAAAGTGGGTGGGACAGGTGTGTGTGTGTGTGTGTGTGTGTGTGTGTGGGGGGGGGGGGGGGGTGCTGAATTTGTCGTTTAATGAGATGTAATATATGTTGTTAGTGGCGAGTATTTGTACGTGAATAAATACATAACGTTAGATGATCCGATTGTTGTTTTTCACAGTGGCAGAACTTTTGCCAAGCGTGTCAGAGGTTCTGGGTTCTAATCCGCACTAAGTAGTATAGTTTTTTTTCTCATCAAAACCGATTGTTTATTAGTGGTTGTATATTAAGCAGGGACAAGTTTTTTGTGCATTATGTTTTGTGATTTCACCGTAACGAATAGAGTCTCTCCGCAACGGATTGAAGCGCGCGCCCGTGTGAAGACTATGCGCGAGTCACAACATGTATCTGCGCCACTGATGGCAGCGACAACGAACACTTTGCACTTGATTTCAAAAACAACAAATTTCTCGCCTCTTATTTAACAAACGAACGAAATGATTGTTCTACTAGAGTTACTAGAGTTAACTGGAGATTTTTTATTTATTCGTATTGGTACATCCGTGTCGCGAGATGTTTCATAAGTGATGGGGACACAATTGACCCTGGGAAAAAGTGGTGGGGACATCTCCCACCCACCCGCAAATTAAGCCTGTGCAGATGGGTATCAAACGCTAGTTGGGCTCTCACGTCAGAATTTGAGGAAGTGGGAGAAGTGACGTATGCCGTAAAGCAGTCGAATTTTGTAGTTTTTTTGTGCTCGGGTTCCTACCCGAAACCCGAAGTTACATAGTGCCAGTAAAAGCGATACAGACACTGTCAGGCTATGGCAGCTATGACGTGTCATTCAACCTATTGTAAGTCGATGTACCACCTCAAGGGTCTTGGAAATATATAATGATGGTTGAAAAACTACATAATGCTGCTCTATGAAAAGTTTTTAGGCTTTTAGTATTCATATTTAGCCTCACTGTAGTTATCTATAAGCTACTGTGCTCCAAAGCAATGACAAAATTCGCATTTAGAAGATCAAACCCAACATTGGTTCTGACGTCAACCCGACTTTCATTTCCAACCAAAATGCAACCCCTGCAACCAAAATCATCCCCTGACTGACGTTACTACTTTCTAATCAAGGACCTTGACAGAAATGTAGTGGACTAAAAAGTACGATATTTGTCTTTCAAATGTATGAAGTTAAAGTAAAAAGTTTCCAGAAGGACAGATACTCAAAAAGTGTACAGTACTCAAGTAAATGTACTTTGTTACTGTCCACCTCTGGGTGCACTGGTGTCAAATGTTAGTCTAGAGTCCTGTGAGTGATTCAGTACTTTTAGAGCATTTTAAATGTAAAAATTAACTACTGTGCGAAACTGAAAGTAGGTAAGGAGAACTGTGTGAAGAGTAGAAAGGGACTTAAGTAGGGATCCTAGCAATTGTTTTAAACAAATCATCTTTGATAGGCCTATGACTATGACTTTTAGTTCCTTCTTTTCATAATGTGGATATCAGAAAAATATCAAAGTATCTCTTAAAAGCCAGATAAGCATCTTTACAAGATTTGAATCCTATTTCACCAAAGAATGTAATGCATGGAAGCATCTTAAAGCTTAAAGGATTACTAGGGCAGATGCTTAGTAATTATTTGACATCCATGGTCAGTCATAAATTAACTTGTGTGCCATGTGAGAAACACAGCATTCATCAACAAACAAGTAAAAAATTAGTGTTCCAATACATAAAAAAATTTAAAAGATGCAACAAACTCACTGAATGCAGCTGAAAACATTGGAAGCTTTTATTTGATTGTGTCTCTACACATCCTGTGGGTGCCCTGTGATTTATCAAACATTCATAAGGTATTCTAGAGGAAGACAGACCATAGATGGGGAAAAAAGTAGAAGGAGTTGCATTGAATGCATATCCGTAAATACTGATATATATATATATATATATATATATATATAAATCTTGACACTGTTACCACGGTTTCAGTGTTATGCAATGAGGAAACCTCCCTATAGCATCCTTCTAACACTTCCCACGCAGTCTAACAGGCTCTCTGCACTGAGATTGAAACCCACTGTGCTCATCCAAGTGAACAGAATTAATTCAACCGTACTGGCATTGGGTCCACGTGCCATCTACACCATCTGCATCACGCTCTGTTTATACACACGTTTATTCTGCTTTGGGGTGGTCAAGAAATTGTGAGGCATTATAAGTCAACATGTTGATTTGAGTATATAAATATATAATATGACGTGTGCCTGCAGATTGTGGCTCATTTTTCACTCTCTCAGCAGATATGGGACAGAGACTCACATGCATATATCCACATGCCCTGATTCACCCTCGAGTGTCCCGAGAGAGAGAGAGAGAGAGAGTGAGAGAGCGTGCACGAGTTACTGGAGAGATGAGATCGGGGATTTAAGAGTGCACAAAATTACATCCACACGTGCACTTCATGTTATGTAAGACCCTTGACTGCCTCACTGTATGCTGTAGGATAACAGCAGCAGTGAGCGGACAGGCACAGCAGATGCTGTGTACACACACGAAGAAGCCTATGCTTAATACAGCAGGAGAAATAGAGAAGGAGCTGCCATTTTTAGGAGCTATGGGCATAAGCTTGGATGAACTAAGCTTGGATGAGCTTGGATATTCACAGACACCTTTAGGAAAAGAAGCTATTTGTGATATTCCTTCACCTGGCACTATGAATGGATTATAAACAGTGATGTTTAGTGTGCTACACGGAGTATTGTGATCACCTTAGGACATATCTACTCTTTGTGCTGCGGCCTCTGGGGGCCTCTGATCATGACTTCAGTGTGGTCTTTGTTGTGGGTTGTTTGTGGATTGACGGTGTGGTTTCCCTACACTCACGGAAACTCAGTGAGACCCAGTCTGTTCATGACCACCTCTGATCCAACCACTGATCAATCAGTCAATCCAGAACATCAGACTGAACCTACAGATCCACCCAGCTACAACACAGGTAAGAACAATTGACAGACAGACAGATAGATAGATAGACAGACAGACACTTTCGTCAAATACGATTGACAATTAACATACAGTTTGGATTGGCGGTATGGTTCTGTTCTGATCAAGAGCTCCCTGCGCATCCAGGCAGCCTAACATAGATAAGAGCAGGGAGAGCAGCAATAAACAGAACAGAGCCAACATGAATGTATTGCAGATATCATTCATTCAAAAAATGTAATGTACAACATAATTTGAGAATTTAGTCTGATTCAAAGGGGAATCAGAATGCCAAATCCTGACTGACAAGAGGAGGAGCTGGGGATGGAGGAGGGTAATTAGCTCCTGCAAACGCAATAGCTGTTGATAATACCGAAGGAGCTTATGAATGCTGTGATGGGCGTCGTATTCCTAGGTAGACGTGGATCAGCTGAGAGTCAGCTGATGCGAGCTTGGCCAACATGACCTGCCAGAACTGACGCTACGCTTGATTTGTGTGACCAGTATAAATTGTTCTGATACAGAACATGATGTGTGGAGCTACAAAAACTTGTGGGTTGTGTGTGGACTGATTGTGTTATTCACGCAGCCTCAGTGATACCCAATCTGCTCATGACCACCTCTGATCCAACCACTGATGAGCAATCAATCAATCCAGAACATCAGACTGAACCTACAGATCCACCCAGAAACAACACAGGTAAGAACAATTGACTGACTGGATGGATGGATAGATATAGTTTACTATTCATATATTATTTTTCCACTATACTACTGTGTTTCTATTTAGGTATTATTTGTTTCTCCTTGAAATGTACCTCTAACTCTATTTGAACTCTTTCCATTTTAAAAACATTTTATTCTAGCTTCATGCATCCTTTTTTATCAACTTTTTTATCTTTTACCCACAACTTGTATGTGGGTAAGTAAGTTTCATTAAAAAAAAGCAACATTTTAAACAAAAAGCAGAGAAAATCTCATTTTTGTCAAAGACTACGTCCGGATGGGAATCAGAACGATGATTAAAACATAGATGGAGTTCACAGTCAGTAACCTTGGTCGACACTTCATTCGGTAACGTTAGGCAGTTTTGAACATATATGTTGTTTAATGTTTGATGATCACGTTATTTTACATGTTCGTAAGCTATCTTCTATCACTTGTTTCTTCTTCTTCACCTGTGTTTTGATCCGAAAATTCTCTTTCAAAAGATGCGTAATATAGTAATAAAACTATATGAAAAAAGTGTTTAATAACCGACTCAATCAAAAGAGTAAACACTACTACAAGTCAACTTAGAATACTTCATTATACTTTTAAGTATATCTCGATCAATAGATTTTGTACAAGTAGGCCAAATATACTTAATTATTAAATAGAATAGACTTATTTATAAATAGATTTAATTATACTTAAGTATGCAATTTTATGTTTGGTATATTTCTGAGAAGTACATAACAAGTAGACTGAAAGTATACTTTCTTTTTTTGTTTAAAAGAAGTATACTAATAGCACACTTGAATAAATTTCTTTTTCATAAGGGTAGACAGACAGATGGATGAATATAAATAGAGACAGATATGAATAGATGGAAAGACAGATACAGATGAATGGATAGACAGACAGATATATGGATAGACAGATACAATTGGGTAGATAAGACTTTTAGCACTTAATATACAATTCCTGTGCTCAAAAAACTCTGACATGTCAGCGGATGGCCTAAGTGCACTTTCAAAGGTTTTTAATAATAGGAAAACTGTGTGGAATTAATGAATATTTGATAAAGGGCCTTATCTTTATTTAATCAGTTGCTTACATGGAGGAACTGGAGGGAGGAGTATTTGATAGTGAGCCGGGATCATGGGACAAGGGCTGGGTAGGGAAGACAGTCACTGATATGCTGGCACTGATTCAAAGCAACAAATACTCACAGAACATCATGCAAATACAAGACAGACATTTACACATTAATGAAAATTCACTGTGGTTCACCACAGGATACAAAAATGGGTGAGATGTCTCACTGCAAAGGAAACACATGAAGATGCATGAGGCAGGAAAAAAACTATAACATGCAAAACAACTGGAATCATACAATCATTCTCCACAGACGGTTTCATTATGATCCATAAACAGGATTTGAAAGGATTTCATGTGTTATGAGTCAATTTACAGAGTTTAACACATCACAAAACATTCAAAGTATTTGCTCTCGTCTACATGTCTGTCTGTCTATGTGTTCCTACAGGGCTTGTGTGTATTTCTGTGCTTCCCCCACGACGGGGATCCTACTACGTGGAGCACGGCACAGGGGTGTCTGTGGGCTCTATGCTTGTGTTCTGGTGTAAGGAGGGCTACCAGCTGGTTGGCCATGAGAAAATCACATGCATCCTGCATGCCGGCGTCCCACGATGGAGCAGCTACCTGCCAGTCTGTGAGAGTAGGGCAGCCATTCAATTACCCTTTATGGAAAGAAATGTATCCTAATAATACTAATAAAAAAGCATAATTATTATTTTCATAGCCAACTTTGTTTATTTCCCCCAAATGTAAGCAAATATCTGAATTTAAAATCTTTAAGAACATTTCTTTCTAAAGAATAATTACAGTTTCTCTCAGTTTTAATATAACTGGTCATCATATCTGTTGAAACCAACACTATTTTTTTTTCCAGGTATCCCTCGGCCAAATGACCAGGGACTTCACATTGCTTTACTGGTGTCTGTAGTGAGCGGGGTCGTCATCTTCGTCATGACTGTGTGCTTCATCGTCTGCTGTTGTCAAGAGCGCATGAGCAAAAAGAAGGAAAAGCATCGGATGGGCAGAAGCAGGTTGGTCACTTTAATAAATAAAATAAACCTCAAAGATAATTTCTTTTAATTAAAATTCATCAAAATCATTAAAAAAAGAGGGGTGTCTTTCAATAAAATATTCAATTCAATTAATGTTTATTTGTATAGCGCTTCACAATACATATCATTTCAAAGCAGAAATGTACATATAAAAAAAATCACAGTTAGCTAAAAATGTATTAATTTAAACAATGTAATAATTTAATGCAGATACAATGAGCTCATTGAAGTAATGAATACATTTAGAAAATATACATGGTGATTCAGAGTTTGCGTCATCTGATAAACAAAACAAATATATATTAGCCCCAGAAAGTATGAGGACACTTTGGCTTCAATTAAAGATGGATGTATAATTGCATTACATATCAAATGATCAAAAGTGGCATTTATTTTAAAAATAGAAAAAGATCTTAAATATGTTTGTCTTAAATTTTAAATACAATAAAGCATTTTACAAAAAAAAAATTTCTTAGCGTTTAAATTAAGGCAAAGTTAAGACTAAATATCTGGACACTTTCTGGTTGTTAAACATTATGGAACTGAACTCATTCATCCATTAGAATGACATTGAATTCTCGGTGAAATGAATTAAAAACAAATAGTTTGTTCTTAGAAAAGGTCTACAATTAGCTTTTATAAAGATGCCTTGCCTTGTTAAAAAAAACATTACTGGCGTGCATCTCGAGACAAAACAATGGCACTAACATATTTTAAGATATGTGACCAAAAAACTGAATAAATAAGCTTTCCATTGATGTATGGTTTGTTAGGATAACACAATATTTGGCCGATATACAACTATTTGAAAATCTGGAATCTGAGGGTGCAAAAAAAATCGAAACATTGAAAAAAATCGTCCTTTGGACAAATTGTCCTTTGTGTTCATCACCTGCCACATTAAGGCACATTTTGACAGGATGTAAGGTGGCTCTTAGCCAAGGTCGGTTTACTTGGTGCCATGACCAAGTATTGCGATGTTTGGCTTTAGCATTGGAAGGCAAGCGTAGTATGACCAATAAGTTGCCGCCTGTTCTAGCAAAACATTACACGCAGAAGACAATATTCCTCCGCCCAGACGAGCAACCACCAAGAAAAGGTGCTAACACCAATTCTCGCTCAGAACAACTGGAAGCTGCTAGGGACTGGAAGATGCTGGCTGATCTTGATCAACGGCTTATTTTTCCACCTGAGATTGCCACCACTAACCTACGACCAGATATTGTTTTGTGGTCTGGATCAGCACGCATTGTTCAACTGATAGAGTTAACAGTGCCATGGGAGGATGCGGTAGATGAGGCATATGAGAGGAAGAAATTGCGGTATGCTCATCTGGCCACTGAAGCAGAACAGCGAGGATGGAGAGTCCAGGTTTATCCAGTGGAAGTGGGTTGTCGAGGTTTTGTGGCACACTCTACAACCCGGTTCCTCAGAGACGTCGGATTCAGTGGTCAAGAGTTGCGTCGCACAGTAAAGAACTTATCTGAAGCAGCAGAAAGGAGCAGCAACTGGCTGTGGTTGAGACGGAAAGATTCTAGCTGGCTGAGGACAGGCCGCCATGCTACGGTTTCGTAGAATTCTTGAAAACTTGAAGGGTGTTGGTTTATTTGTATAGGTTGTATAGTATTTACAGTCATTACGTTCCTGTGTATATTGCGTGAATGACGGGATGTTGGGCAGATATTGTGTTTTGCGGTAGGTGGTATGCCATACGGAACCGTTGCCACTGAAACTGCATATTAACGCACCAGTGGGGCTCGACAGCCTTAGTCAAACGGGTTGGCGCGTATGGTTGGGTTGCGGAGAGATTGTGAGATTGTGGTTAGGTCTCAGCAGCACTGTTGGTTTATTTGTAGAGGTTGTATAGTATTTACAGTCATTACGTTCCTCTGTATATTGCGTAAATGACGGGTGGTTGGGCAGATATTGTGATTTGCGGTAGGTGGTATGCCATACGGAACCGTTGCCACTGAAACTGCATATCAACGCACCAGTGGGGCTCGACAGCCTTAGTCAAACGGGTTGGCGCGTATGGTTGGGTTGCGGAGAGATTGTGAGATTGTGGTTAGGTCTCAGCAGCACTGTTGGTTTATTTGTAGAGGTTGTATAGTATTTACAGTCATTACGTTCCTGTGTATATTGCGTGTATGACGGGTGGTTGGGCAGATATTGTGTTTTGCGGTAGGTGGTATGCCATACGGAACCGTTGCCACTGAAACTGCATATTAACGCACCAGTGGGGCTCGACAGCCTTAGTCAAACGGGTTGGCGCGTATGGTTGGGTTGCGGAGAGATTGTGAGATTATGGTTAGGTCTCAGCAGCAAGAGGGAAGTAGAGGTCAGTAAGCTGGGCTGAGTTGAGTGGGGGACGGAGGGGGGTGACTCTGGGACGCCAGAGTCACTGTCGAGCCCTCTTGAGGTGTCGTGGGCTAGTCGACGAAACACTGAGGACGGAAGGTGCCCACTTGAAGACCCTAGAGATGTTCCCTACTCCGCTCAATCCAGAGGGTTGTTATGGGGGGACCGCACTGTGGTTGCCACCGTTGTGTGTGCTGACGCGCAAATACACTATTAACACCAGACAGAAGGAGATTCACGTCACCAGATGGAAAGAAGCGTAAATGGATGGAGAAGCATAGGTTACTGTAAAGCTACGTCTTAGTTGGTGCTTATCTTGGCGAAAGCCGAGTACAAATCAGCATGAAGTTTTAACATCTACTCTCGTGTAATGGAAATCAGTCCATTTATGTTTGCGACTGTGCAGCATTCACTCACAAAAATAAAAGTTTTATATATTTACGGTAAGAAATTTACTAAATATCTTCATGGAACATGATCTTTGCTTAATATTCTAATGTTTTTTGGCATAAAAGAAAAATCTATAATTTTGACCCATAGCCTACAATGTATTGTTGGCTATTGCCACAAATATACCCGTGCTACTTGTGACTAGTTTTGTGATCCAGGGTCACATTTGTCAGTGCAGGTTGCTTTCAGTTAAAATCATTTTAGTCTGGGCTTAAGCGTTATCTGTAAAACCGGTGGATACTGTGTTTTAAAGTTAGAATGATGCACAATTTTTTTTAACAATCATAATACTAAATGTGTTGGTACTGTCTTTGTTCACCTTCAGGAGAAGAGAAACACGGAGCTCTAGGACTCAGAGGAGCCCGTCCTGGTTGGAGAGAGAGCAACTAGACTGGGAGGCATTCCCCCCGCCTAAACTTTTCAGCCTGTCCCAGCGTCTTGACCGACCGCTGCCTCCTGGAAGTCCTGTTTATTCCGAGGTCATCAGAGCCTATGAGAACAGAGGGTATGAGAGGTAAGGAAAATCATTGTAAAATAATTTGTTTATTTTGCAGATTTCTCCCCACAGAGACTCACAGTACACTTACAACATAGCCTCCCTTCTTGTCGTGCCTGTATATTAATAGGCCTCTTACGTGTATTTAAACCCACAACCCTTGCCCACTCGTTACAACCACACCACATTTTCTACTATTATGTAATATGTGTGAGGATGTGTAAAGCCATAAGACCTATAAGAAGTGCTTCAGTTTCTATGATTTTGTACATCACTAAATTCTCTTTCTTTCTACACAGGAGTCAAGAGAGTCTGCTGAGAAGCCCCCATACCACATACCCTACATACCACGCCAACAGCCAAATCCACCCAGCCCTTGTGTTACAGAGGGTTCAAACTGAGCCAAACCCCTCCACTTCTTCTACCACCCCGGTTTACGTACAGATTTCTACACCCCCCAAAAACAAGACCCCACACGCTCCTTCCGTCCCCCACCCATAGACATGCAACCATTAGTCGACTTTCTCATCAGCAGCACTGAATGTGGCCAAGACAATACAAACAACACTGCACAGATTTAACTGGTCAGCGTAACCAGAAGCACTTTGATATTTTTAATGTTGATGATATCTTTTAATATCTGCTATATTGTAAATATATCCTGACCTGGTTATTCTTGTCAAATCCAAAACTAGTACTATTCCTAATTTAACCAAAATGTAAATTGAGGTTTTGAAAAATATTGTTAGAAAATAAGAGCAAAATCTTTTTGTTTTGCACAAAGTAATTTGCTTGTGGTGCCAGCTACCACCCATTTTCATAATATCATATTCATAAGGTGTTGTAAAGAAGCTATGTTTACTCTTGATTAGAGTTTATACATTTGTTAACTTAAAATCTTTCTGTAAAATTTGCACTTTAAATGCACTGATTCATTTGTAAATAAACTGTTCGGTCGATCTGTTTTCCTTTTGCCTTTAATTGAGTCCAGATGCCCTTGTCGATTTGGGTAAAATTTGCTAAAGTGTTTTTTTCGAAACCAGAAAAGATGTGGAGAAAAAAAATCTCTCATTTTCATTGGGTTGTGGAAAAAACACGCTCAATGAACCAGCACAGACATTCAAATCATTGTATTTAAATTAGATTGACAGAACAAGAACTGATATATTTAAGAACTGTCAAGAAGAGAGAAGGACAGCGAACAATAAAATTGATCTCATAGCCTGAAAAGGTCAGTTTATATATCTCAACATTTTCAGTAACACTTTCACAACTTTGATCTTGTTTATACATTTAAATATATATTTATTATTTGAGTGTGTGTCTATAGACATTAAAAATGTGGGTTCAGTAAGATCAGAAAGAAATCATTACTTTTATTCAGGAAGGATGCATTAAATTGATCTAATTAAATTGTTTAGAATGATCTCTGAAGGATCATGTGATTACATTTTAAAATGTATAAAAATTTAAAACAGTTATTTTAAATTGTAACAATAGTTCACAATATTACTGTTTTTAGATGAGTTTAAATGCATTTTTGCAATATTTTTGCATTGTTTTTGTAATTCAAGCAATTTTTTGTGTTTCTCTAGTGCTCAATCAACATGACAAACAGCATATCAAATGAAACCAATACACACACAATCTACAGTAATACAAGCAATTTTCCGTTGTTGCTTCTTACCATTGTGGATAAGTGCAATGAAAAAGATTATTCCTGTGTTCGCTTGCCACTGGCAATCGTAAGTCTCGTGGTGGGTCTCCCAACTAATTTGGCTCTACTATGGCTGCTGGTGAGGGGTGAGAAAGCTGTGTCACCGTCTGAAGTTTCGGGGCTCAATCTTGCCGTGCTGAACATACTCTACTGTGTCAGTCTTCCTCTTTATGTGTACATTTCTCTGAGTCAACCCACTGGAACGCTTCTCAGAGTTTCTGAGGCCATCTCTGTCCTCAACATAATCGGCTGTCCTCTCCTCTTGACCAGTATGTGTGTGGAGCGCTACTTGGCCGCAGCACATGCAGTCCTCTACATGAAACTAGGGAGTAAATGGGAGCATCGTGTTTTCAGCTCGGCTGTAATCTGGATCTTAACTTTAGGCATTGTACTGATTACCTACCAAGAAAGGCTACCTAAAATAGCTCTGTACTTGTCAATCATCCTTGATGTTTTCTTACTGATAATGCTTGCATGTCTAATGGGCATTGTGTGTGCACTCTCCAAAAAAGGTCCAGGTGAAGGGCAAACTGGTGGAAGAGGTGGCTCACCCATAAAAAACAGAGCACTTAAGAACACCTTATTGATTCTAATCCCAACGGCTGTAATCTACGCACCTCTCCTGACTATAGCCCCTTACGTGCTCACATTTATGGATGGAGATAAAGAAGTTAGTGACTCACACTGTTTGTTCTTGAATCTGATGAATGCCTTTCCCAGTCTTGGGGTCTGTATAGGGCCTGTGTTTTACATGTCCCGTGCAAAACAATTACCCTGCTGGAAGAAGATTGCTGAAAAAGAACAAACAACTACTCAAGAGCAACAGCATCCCAAGTGATGTTTCCTTTATGACTTATTCATCTGATATATGACATGAAGTCATAAAAAAACCCTCCTGAAAATTACTTATAAAATGATTAACTAAATTATTTAATCTTTAAATACTATAAATTGCTTGTGGCTTTTAGTTTTTACTGATATAAAAATGTACGATTACGTAAAATGATTATTAGTCGATTATATTTAGAATATTGTTGCTTGGTGACAAAAGTTACTGTCCTTTTGTTTTTTCAGACAAAACTCATAGAAACCTTTTTGCAATTAATTAGTCAAGGCTACGTTTTTTTTTTTGTATTAGTAGTATGTTTGTTAGTAAAGGCAATTTTATTTTAATCTATAATAATCATATGCACTACTTTAACAACAAGACAAGGTGATGTGGGAAAAATGTGGGTTTGTGGGAAAAAAACGAATAAAGAATACCACAGCAGAAATCGTTCTCCCCTCCACCATGTTTAAAGTTTGTGGCCTGCCCATCTTGGGAACTTGGGTATCAAAATTATCACCAAACTTCTCAGTGGTAAATGACTTGAGAGGCTTTCATGTCCAATTTTTAACTAAGAAACTCTTATTTACGATAATAATAGCACACGATATAATAATAACGTATTTACGATAATAATAGCACGGCAGCATTAGATCCCTGCATTAGGTCTTAAGTGACAGCAGCCTAATATTCCTGCTGCAGTCTGTCATTAATGTTAATCGAACAACATAAAACAAAGAGAAAATCACTCACTGATCTTGACTGAATAACTTTTGTAGCTTTAACAAGGATTAATCTATAATTAGATATTCGGTTGAAGACTATTGTGTTACTATACATTTGATTATTCTACTACATGAATAATATTAGTAGAACTAATGAACTGTTATAGACCTATACCTGAAAATCTTAAAGCCCTATTTATTTCATTTGTTTCATCTTCGTATATTGTATTTATTTGTGCTATTGCATGTCATTTGTTTATGTGTTCCTATTTTATTACTTAGCCTACTCTTTACTTCTTTTTAATAATGTTAGTTAGTATTTTTTGATGTATCGAAATTGGGACCGAGACTCTTTTCTCAGGTATCTAAATGTTGGTGTCTTATTTAGTAGAATTATGTTGCATGGGTCAAGACAACAAAAAAAAAATAATTTTTTTAAAGTAAATTTTGTATTATTATTAATTTATTTATTGATGATTGGTTGTGCAGATGCCTGTGATGTAATATTTAGTATATAATGTATAATATTTATAGCTTTTAATATTTATAAATGTTCATTTATTGTGGCCCTGTATTAGCCAGATCATTTGAAGCATATTGTATGTATTGTAGGCTATATTATAGCCTACACCGCGAAAATAGCCTGTATTTGACCAAAGTTCCGGAATAGTCAGTAAGCTGACTTTTAGATATAGCGTGGGGAATGTTTAAATGGTTGTCAATGAATATGGGACGCTAAATATAATTTGGGCTTTAATAAGATTTTCCCAATTAATAGGGAAGAATAAACCTGGTGTCCTCCATTGTTCTTCTTTTTTTCTAACAACAAAGCATTTGCATAAAATGAACAAAATAATCTCAATTTAAGAAGTGGGAAGTTTCTGATAGCATGTGAAGCATACTTTTCTGACACAGTGACAGTACCAAGATGACTTGTCTGTTTCTACGGGCAGCCTTCACTTTCTATTGGAAATTTCCTTCTTCCCACTTCTGAAGTCGTGGTTACGAGCTTGTCGCATTCAAGTGCTTGTTGTCAGAAAGAACAGGAACCATGGAGGACATGCTCTAAAATTATTCTGGCAGTCACCTCTTTTATTATTTATAAAAAAAATATTATTTATTATTTTCGTTAGTTTAAGGATTTACAAATACCACCACGGTTTAAACATTTTACAGCTTTCTTATTTTTTAAACTCGAACTTCTACCTTTATAATTAAAACATAGGCTTATTTCTCCCATAGTTTACATTTAAGCTAAATTTAGCTCGAATTTATAACATTCAAGACATTAAAATTAAAATTAGAAATAAAAATTCAATTAAAATCGAACAAAATATTTTCAAAACCGTTTAAATCTGTGCATGATGTGATCCCTAATAAATCTGGTGAGAACTTCACACAAATGAATGCAGCAAAACGTCCGTGTACGTCACAAGGGAACTGGTGTTTGACTTGCGTGACGTGTACGACTCCAACAACAGACTCCGGACGACAGACGTTTCCCGGTCAGTTTTGTTGTTTATTTTCTGTTAAGATATGATTGAGACCACATTACTTTGACATTCATTCGGCAAATTATATGCTGTCCGATAACAGAATTATATCAAAGTAATGTGCATTTTGCATTCAGATTTAATGTTAGAGGAACTATGATCACTGACGTCGTGTAAAGTGTCAGCTGTAGCTTTATAACGTGAACTCCTTTCAGTTTACAAGCCGGAACAGTGCAGTTAAAAGTCTTGTTAAATTCACATTATTCGTTTTGATTTGATTAAGTGTTTTACGAAGATGTGACAAGTACAAAAATATATCTTTATCTAAACAGCGAACGTCAGTGGTTGTATTACATGATGGAAGGGGATTCACCTTCAATAACACGTAGCGATGAATATCGACTTCTTGAAACATACTGCCAGAAGAGAAAGCCAAGGACCAGCCGGGGGCAAAGTGTCTGTATGTACAGCCTGGAGGCACAAACAGGTCAGACCAGAGAGAGATACTGTACTTGATAACTCTGTTTCTCTTTCAGAGATTCTAATGACATTGTCTGTAAAAAAAATAACAAAATAAATTAAAAAAAAAAAAACAGGTGGTGAGAAATATGGAAGTGTGACTGAAAAACTGACCCGGATTGTAGACAGCGGACTGCTTGTTGACGATGATGATGGGATAGAGCCAGATTCTGGTAAAGTGTAGGCTATTATTATACACATACACAGTCACTTCTTACATCAACATACGAGTCATCGAAATATAATCTTGCATAACAGTTTTAATTAACTATTCTTGACTGTAATTCTGCTATGTCCTTGTTTTTATAAAAGTAAGCAAAGATTTTATAGAGCAGCTTGTCGACTTACTGAAGAAATCAGGGGATGACTTAAATGAGAAGGTAATCATCATTATCTCTTTATAGTCTGTAGACTAACTGTTCAATTTAAAGTTATAAAATCCCATTTTATGTATTATTTAATAAATGTATTTATGTATTACTTAAATGTCCCATTTGCCTTCTCAGATTGAGAAGAACCATGAGCTTGTAGGATACCTGCAGTGTACTTTCTCTTATGACTTTTTTGAAAAACTGACCACAGCCTTCATTAAAAGTGTGGTACCAGAATTTCTTCAGAGCAGAAACAAACATGAGCAGATCGCCCTGACCTTTGAGGTCACCAGCAGACTCGGAGCTCTGGACCTTCACCCCATGAACAGGGTCATGGGATTCGGAGCTCAGTACCTGCAAAAGAACTTCACTCCCTGGGTTAAACAGCACGGTGGTTGGGTGAGAGTTTATGCACCATCTACATTTAATTACAATTTTCACAAAGCCTATTGTTGAAAAGTATTGTTTCAAATAAACTAGTTTACTGGAAATGAATGCAGCTTACTAAATGAAATAATTACAATAACGTGCAATATACTAAATACGTCACATCTTATTCACTATAGGAGAAAGCCTTTGACAATGAAGAAGTCCATTGACAAGATTGACTGTAAAATGGATGGTTATTATTAGTGATCTATGAGTCATATGATAAAATATGAATGTTTTTTTTTTACTTTTTATATTTAAATCTGTATATTCTCAGTATTGATGTACGATATATGTACTTGCTGACTATGTACTTGCAAATTACTATACATTTTTGTAAAATAACATTGTGTTAGTAAATTAAATGTGTCCTTAACGCATTGCTGCACACTTTTGAAATGTAAACCAAAATATAAAGCTAAAATATAATGCTTTATTGATTGAGAAGTTTGCTTTGTTGGCAACAAATAAAGCAAGCACCACAAACATACAAATACAGTAGGGCATTGGAATCAGAATAGTGTGTAGTTATTTTTATTTTTCATTATTATATGTACATATCAACTTCATTCACTTGCTACATACAGCAAACATATGAAGTTTAAATAAAATGCAAATCTGTTATAATTCTGTCTTAAGCACAACATTAGGCACAAAGAGGCAAAGACGAGATAAATATTAAATCTGTTCATTTTCTTTGTAAAGGAATAGTTCACTTAAAAATTAAAATTCTGTCATTTACTCACCCTCAAGTTGTTTCAAACCTGTATGAATTGCTTTCTTCTGATGAACACAAGGAAAGATATTTTGAAGAATGTTGGTAACCAGACAGTTGATGGACCCCATTGACTTTTATAGTAGGGGGAAAAAAAATACTATGGAAGTCAATGGGGTCCATTAACTGTTTGGTTACAGACATTCTTTAAAATATCTTTTGTGTTCAGCAGAAGAAAGAAATTAATACAGGTTTGAAACAACTTGGGGGTGAGTAAATGATGAAAGAATTTTAATTAAGTGAACCATTCCTTTAATTTATGTGACATATATCCTTATGACAAGGCAAGACTAATGGATGTTTAGCCCAGATAAATTAACATCACTGCAAATGTTACAGTATTAATGTAAATTGAATTTAATCATGTAAATCAGTTGTATTTGTATTCTACAATGAAGCACTGGTGACTCTGTCTAGATACCAAGATAAGTGTTCATTTTCCCCAAGGCATCGCAGACAGTGGTCAGGTCGCTGCGTAGATCTTGTACCACGTTCTCGATGCTCCTGGTGTCCTTCAATAAATCAATGCTCTGGGTGTATGGGTTGTAGTAGACCGAAAAAGGCCTCTTTATTGCTTTAGCAAATTCCCTGTTCAGAAGGAAAAAAATATTAAATTGATATAAGTATGACATACATTTATGTGATTAAATTAACAGCAAATGTGTCTCTTTTATACAGATGAAGTCTGTTAATAAAGTTTTAGATTTTTGTAAGATTTTCATGTAATTTGTTCATGACTGCGTGGATATATATTCTACCTCATTTTATCTTTTGCCTCTTCAAAACTCTCAGAGACAAAATAAACATCTTGAAATGTTGTAATGAGGCACTCCTGGTAGCATGTGGTTTTGGGATCAAACATCTTCACTTTTGCTTTTTCAGAAAGCGCATGCTGCATAATCAAAGAGGATTATACATTCAGTTAACTATTAACTTGACATTTGAATACTTGAGGTGTTTATGTATGGTTAATGAAGGGCTTCTTACCCTTAACTCTCCAATAGAAGACAGTAGACCTGCTCCATATGCCCTTAACTGACCATCCTGTTTGCACAGCCCAAACTCAATTGTGAAGAAATAGCACTGGAAAAAAAATCACAGTGGTTTATTGCATATTTCAGAGGTTTGGAAGCAAGATTATCTACAAGTTCCTTCAGACCCTTATGAGATGTACACACTCATATTGAGACTTCCAAACCCAGATCTGATTGTGTCTCAAAGTCTGCCATACAGAGCCACTGATATGATTTCAATGCAAATCCATGCAACCCAATACCATATAGATCAAACTTTACGCCATGAAAAAACTTCAGTGACCTTTTTATTTTTGTATCTAGTTAGGAACCTGCCAGTCAAGTTCCATATGACATTTAAAAATTCAATAAGCTGCTGTCACACTTACCGTTGCCAGCTTCTGCACATCCTCATCTGAAGAGCCTAGAGATGCAAGGCCAATCTCCTGAGAAAACTGAGCAAACTTGGGATCGGCCAGGAGTGGTACATGACCCAGAAGTTCATGACAGGTGTCTCTGAGGACATGAAAACAGTTAACAGGTTAGAAGTGATAAGAAAAATTAAGTTTTCTACACACAAAATAAAAGTGTGGGGCTTTTGCTCACGGTTCTGGTGTGTAGAGAGGGTCGGTGCTGTGACGTATATACTGAGTGCAATTAAACACTCGATAAGCCAGGCCGGCCAGGAAGTCTCGTGGTGACAGATATCCAGCCACAGGTCGTACAGTAAACCCTGATCTCTCTGCAAAGGTCACAACCCAAACCACCACATTAAATAGAGTTGACTTTCTTTGTCATAGAATGAGGGGGAATTAATAATGCAAGAAGAAAGCAGTTCCATGGTTTTCACATTTTTTTATTTTACCTCGTAAGAACAGAGACACGTCTTCCAGCTGTGGGATGTTGTTCTCTCTGTATCCACAATGCTTTGTGAGAAGAGGGAGGTTTTTCAAGTACTCGTGACAGGCATGAGTTGGATAGAGTTTTGTAAGTTCTCTGAAAACGACTCCCCATGTCTTCACTTCCTCTGGTGTGTATTCTATTCGTGGGATGGGCTGCCCACTGTTACACAAATGACATTCGGATTAATTTTAAGCAAGAAAAGTGGGAAAAAATGACTGTCATTTCAGTTAGTCAATTTGTAAGACTATTACTCCAACTGCAGTTTCATGTCATTTCCATTTATGTAATTGTAAACTGCCCGGCTGTTTGGATTTAAATAGGCAAATGCTTAAGAGTCTATGACTGGATATGTTTGGCAACAGTTCTTCTAACCCTAATTGATGGAGTGTGTTGCTTTCATTTCTTAAACAATCATGTAGGAAAACACATAATGGCCATAATCCAGGATGACAATGTCAAGATACATCAGGCTCAAATTGTGAAAGAATGGTTGGGAGTGAGCATGAAGAATCATGTTCATACATGAATTGGCACCTCTGAGTCCAGACCAAGATCTTGACCAAAAATGTATGCACCTCTTGATGGAAATAAATGCTGTGATGTTATTGGTCAAGATCTTATATTGACAATGCAAGAGTCAAGCACTCTGTAAAGTAGACACCAGCTCATCCCAAAGACTTTCAATGAATTTAAGGTCTGGACTCCAATTGAGGTCCAATTCATGTATGAACATGATTCTTCATGCTCCCTCCCAACCATTTTTTCACAATTTGAGCCTGATGAATCTTGGTTTTGTCAACCTGGAAAATGGCCCTGGTGTGTCTTCCTAAGAAACGAAAAGCTACACACTCCATCAATTAGGGTTAGAAGAATTGTTGCCAAACAAATGACATGCTAGAAATATAATAATCACTGCAATTATGATCCGATCATAGACTCTTAAGCATTTGCCCATTTAAATCCAAACAGCAACTTTTTTTTTGTCTGGGCAGTGTATTATGCATCTATTTTTAGTGTTGTTAGTGCCATGCTCTAATAATTGAGCTACAAGAACCCAATTGCAAAAAAACTACAAAAGTAAATAAACTATTATAATCTATACTAACAATTTATAGTTCATTGCAACCTCCACAAAGTACTTCCTCCTCTGCCGATACACCTTGTCTTTGAATCCCTGCAATAGAGAACAGAGAATAACTTTACTATAAGGTTTGATTTGTTAAAATTAGTTAAAGTCGGCATTAAACGGAAGTTGCAATAGTCTTTTCTTCCCTATTGCGATGTTAATCCAACGGAAACTGCTTCTTAAACAAAACAAAAAAATTAGGGGTTTGATTGGATCATGGGAGTAACAGATCCCGCCCTCATGCCGAAAAACATGTCATCAGTGAAGAGCTATCGTTTGAGGTCACATGATAAAAAAAAAAAAGATGTGCACAGATAAATAATTATAATAAACACTGCAATATTTTATATATATATATATATACTACTATTATTCAGTAATACCCATGTTAACAATGGGTTAACTTTAAATATAAACTTTAAATATAAATGTATTAGTCTATCTAGAAATTCACATTAACCCATAATTAACCTAACCTAACCCATAATTAATTAATGCTGTAAAAGTATTGTTCACTCCACCATTGGGCTAATTAACCTGTAACAGATTTACTTACCGGATGGTCAGCATCCAGTTCTGAGCCGTACATTAGCACTCTATGCGAACATTGGTCCAGCTCTGAGATCTTTTGGGGAAACCATGGAATTCCTTCCCCATCTGCCAATCCTCCCAAAACACACACACAGTCCAAACAGTCTGGAATAAAGAGGCAGATGAATCAGTAACAATATCACAGTCAAAATCCCAATTACACTGGCAATTCTTCCATAGAGAACTTACCAGTCTCTGCAGACCACACTTGTTGAGGTGTGTTATATGAGACAATGTTGACGTGGTCTTTCAGGTGCTGCACCAGCTCATTGAACTCTTTTTTTGTGCAGTTGCACTCTGCATATATCTCCACCTCATTGGGGACTCTCTTGGATCTGCGAGACTCAATGTGGGCCAAATTCACATGTTTCTCCTTTAAACATACAGCAAACAGAACAGCAGGATGTCACTTTGGTTTCATTTTCACTGTCTTAATCAAAACGTATTAATTTTAAACAAGTACTATGCATAAGGTTCCCTTATTAAAGTGTACTATTAATCTACCCCACCAAAGGATGAGCGGTTCACTAACCTGAAAGAGTCTTAGCGCTTTCACCAGACAGCCCACTTCATTCTTCAGAGAGAAAATCACTGCTAATTTCCCAAGGTCATAGGTGGATTTCTGTTCCTCTTTGTCAGGTCTTTCATCTATCCGATTAAAGGATGTCCTGCGGAGCTGCTTGGAGGTGTTGTTTAGTGAATATAAAACTCTTAAGATGCAGAAATGGGTTAAGATAAAAGCTTTTTTAAAAAAAGTAATTTAAGTAGTTTAAATTACAAGAGTGGTAATTAACAAACTCAAAAGAAGAATTTACACAATTTGACAATTTGACCAACTTAAAAATTTTTTGTCAAAAATTATACTGCATCATTGTGCGAAGTTCCAGCTGCCAAAGCTCTTAGTCAGTTATGAATTTAGTAAGAATACATTAAATTGGATTTGCCTCTACGTCCAGAATAACCAACAGACACTACGTTTTCCAGTTTAATTCAATGATTTATGTAAGCAACTAGTTAAAATAAAAAAAGACAACAGCAATTTAATATTTATTTGGAAAAAAACCATTTATTTAAAATGTATACTAAAATCACGGTTCATTCTAAACAAATAGTATGGCAATTTGACTATATAAAATGTGGCGCCCAAAATAGGGTCCATCAAACTGTTCAGTACTAACCATTGAGGTTGCAAGGTGTTGTTGGTCATACATTGCTGAATCCAAAGATAGTCCTCGCCGAGCCCAGTATTTGCTGGAGAACATCATCATAGCAGGTTGCATCTTCGGAACTACATCTTGACCCCTCTTCCTAAGTAGCCCAATAGGTGATTTAGGGGCTGTCTGCGGGACCTTCGCATTGGCTTGTAGTTCAGAGGACATAGTTACTGTCTCTTGAGAGGTCTTCTTTCCTTGCATTTCCTATGGCGAAGGTACTATTGTCTCAGACGATAGTTCTTTAAGCTGTCCCTTGGAGATCACAGGGAGCACTTTGCATGTGCCACAGTACCTGACACTCCTCCCCCGTCAGTATCAGAGCTGGGATTATATACTGTGACGAATGACGTTGAGAAGGGCCACTCTCGCACAGGGTAGGCTATCACTCATATTGGCTTTTGAGGGGATGGCTCTTCCAATAAGAAATGTTGACTCGTCCAAGACCTGATTGAAGTGGATAAGCTCATCTCACCCTCTAGGAGAAATGAATCTAGAGCAAAGTCATCAAGATTTCAAAATTCACATAAATGTGGCTTCATTTTACAGATGTGAAGGAGAAGAGGGGGAAGACATCACCCATCCATTTTGTAAGATATAAATGCTTTTGTACAGTTTATCCTTCAGAGGCAGGATTTAGAAACATGTTCAACATAGGAAAATAAGAGCTTTAGTGAGATTAGAGCATTCATTTCCATGAAGTATAAACCTAAATGTCAGCATTATTTATGTAAACGTCACCTCCTTTGAGGTCAGATGCATATTGTTTATGGTTTTGGCAAATACATACGTTTGTCAGTGCAAAAAATGCTGCCGTTTTTTTTAATGAAAGGGAGCTAGAAAAGAGATAACATTACTGTGGTGAGCAGTGAGCTATCAGCTTCCTCTGAGGCAATTTCCTGTGGAACAGGAAATGAAAGAGATGGAAGTTGATTCCGTGTGTCTTTGTTGTGGGCTGTGGTTATGAGTGGATAAAATACATTTCATCATCAATCAATATTTTCACCGACTCTCATCTGCAAATGTCATAGCAGGCCGACTGAACCAAGGCTACCGACTTTGAATAATCTCAAGCACAGTTGGCAGTTGGAACTATTGCCTTAAGTTTAGCCAAGCATATTCCTCACTTACTATTACTAAGACAGTTAAATGGTTTTGTTTTTGTGTGCCTTTGCAAATTGTAGCTAAGGTGACTACCTAATTACAAAGTACTCTTACCTAATTAAATCTCAAGTTATGTAACACATTAACTAATGTAATATTACATAACCCAAAATGTCTCTCTTCATTGGACAAAGACGTGGACAACAGCAGGTGCAATGGACATGTATGTTACATTTTGTGTTAAGTGTTATTTAAAAAGACTGAGTTCCACTTCTGCTAAATGAGAGAGAGAGAGAGAGAGAGAGAGAGAGAGAGAGAGAGAGAGAGAGAGAGAGAGAGAGAGAGAGAGAGAGAGAGAGAGAGAGAGAGAACTAACCAGTCAACAACAGCTGAAATATAACTCAGATTAATGGAAGACAGATTTTAATTTGAATCTGAATTATTTAGGAAAAGGGCAAACTGATAAGAACAAAAAATATATATAATATTCAACAATGGATACCCCACCTCTGAAACATTATGAAAACTCTCTCTATACAGTGAGAAGGAATGATTATTTCCATGAAAGACATTATGGTACAAGATATTACAAAAATAATGCTTTAGGATCCTTTTGGATCCTAGTTTTACATTCATATATTTTCTCTGCGATTTTTTGTTTTTCTTTTACAATGTGGCATTTGGTAGCAAATATCTACATGACACCCAACACTGTTCATCTTGCTGGAATACAGGGGATATAAAATCTGTACTATACATGATGTAGTGCTGTACACTAGGAAATGAAGGCTACTTTGCAGCCGTTGTGTGTTGTTTCTTTTAGATGGCTGTGGCCGTTGGAGACGACATGATCTTGTCTGTGTGAGGATCTTGGTGAGGTTTGAGGTGACTCAAGTATTCCATATTCACTGGTTTCTAATGCTGCAGAGGGTTCAGAGACTATATTGAGGCCCAGAATCTCACTCACTGAATGGGGCAAGTCCTTATAGGGAAAAAGAAGAGATTCAAAACTTGTATTACCGGAACAAAATTATCATTTTATAGAGATTTTGTTTTTTCATTTGACATTAAATACCCCATTATCTGCAATCATGCATATGACATACCTTACAATTCTTTATCTGCATACAGATAGATTCAGATTTGCTGAGGATTTCTTCGATGTCCAGTTTCATGGAGAGTTCATTTATATGCTGTAAAGAAAACATATCAATAGGTGAACCATTTTTCTCACAATCTAATTTATGTATGTTGCAAGATGTAGATACATATACTACTATTCAAAAGTTAAAGGTGCTCAAGAATTTTTTTGTTAGTTATTATCAATGTTGAAAACCGTTGTTCTGCTTACATTTTTTTTTTGGAAATCATGATATATTCAGGATTTTTTGATGAATAGAAAGTTTAAAAACATTTACAGCATTTGCTAAAAACTATTTATGAAACAAATTTCTGTATTGTCACTTTTGATCAATTTAATGCATCCCTGCCGAATTAAAGTATTCATTTTCAAATAAATAAATCTTACTGATCCTAAACTTCAGAATGGTATATAGTTAAGGCTAACCTTCAGGATTTCATTGAATCCATATTTTCTGTCCATTATTTTTTGTTTCTCAGAGTCTAAAATGGCACAGCACACCAGAAGGTGAAAGTTTTGGCAAGGCAGTCTGGTCCACATAACCTGAATGGGAAAATATAAATTGAAGAAAATGTTAATTCAAATGCCAAAATATAACACATAAGTATAATCAAAATTATAACAGACAGTATCTGCAGTGTACTGAGAAACAAAGAAATTGACTGATAGCCCCAAACAACAACAAAAAAGGATAGTTATTACACACCTCCCAAAGGCGAAGGACGTCCTGAAAATGTAGCTCTCTCTTAAATCGGATCAATAACCAGCGAAAACAGAAATACAAGTACCCAGAATCCTGTGCCTCTGTGAAAACACATAAATACAGTAGTAAAAACAATGCCTACAGATGGTCAACATTAATGAAAAAGACTATTTCTAATAAGTCTTCCTCTGGGTATCTTACCTAGGTAGTTCCAGAAGGCCAGATCTAGCAGACGAAGCAAAGTGCTGAGCTGAATTAGTTGGGTCTTCATCCCTTGCATCTGCTCTTCAAAGTTTTCATGCTGCCACAAACATTAGTGATAATTAAAGAGGTCCTATTATGCTTTTTAACATTTTCAACTTCCTTTAGTGTGTAATGTTGCTGTTTGAGCATGAATAAGGTCTGCGAAGTCCACACCAAAAGGGAGTTATTCTCTATATCAGTGCGCACTGTTTCTGAACTCCCTGAAACGCCTCAATTGTAGTCTTGAGTTTACTCCAGGACTGCAGAGGTCACAATTTTCAACATTTAAATAACTTGTAGGCAAGGCATACACACACACACAAAAAAACAAGGCCAGGTTAAATTTCATTAGTAGTGTGTTGAAACTTGCGGGAGTGAAAAAGGGGAGTGACATTTCGACAACACGCTCGAATCGGTTGACCAATCACAACACACTGGTCCAGTCGACAAATCAAAGCACATTGAGTTTTTCAAAAGGAGAGATTTCTTAGAGACCAGAACTAAACAGGTGTGCATTTCCCGAAAGCATCGTTAGCCAACTATGGTCGCAAGTGCATTCATTACCAACATGGATCAATGATTTGCCGTTTCTCGAAACGCAAACAATTTTTTGTTTCAAAAAATAGTTTGAACTTTCTATCCATCGAAGAATTTTGAAAAAAATAGTACACAACTGTTTTCAACATTGAAAATAATAATTAATGTTTTTTTGAGCATAAAATCAGCATATTAGAATGATTTCTGAAGGATCATCTGAAGGCTGGAGTAATGATGCTGAAAATTCAGCTTTCATCAGAGAAATAAATTACATTTTAAAATAAAATAAAATAGAAAAAAGCCATTTTAAATTGTCATAATAGTTCACAATATTACTGTTTTTTAAAAATCTTTTTTTAATATCAATTAAATGCAGTCTTGGTGAGCAGAAGAGACTTCTTTTAAAAGCATAAAAAAAATCTTACCGACCTAAAACTTTTGACCAGTAGTGTATATACTACATTTTGTATATTTTGACGTATTAACAATCAATGGCGTTTTTGCGCAAGGCAACCCTTGATGTATGAGGACGTCTGCGACAAACAAAAACAGTAGTCATTAGGTCCCATGTTCGATCCAGCAGCATCTCTGAGATCTCGAATAGATCAGCAGAAGTTATTACTCCTCCATCTGCGCGTGACGACATTAACGGCAGTCCTATATTGTTGAACCCATATGGTTTAAATGACAGAGGTGCGACCATGTTACTACGGTTTCGGGAAATAATGGTGAGTTGGTTAGTTTCTCCGACGGTGCATCATACTGTGGTAGTTATTCAGCATCGTACGGGAAACACCCCAGAGCGTTACTGACAGACTGGGAAGAGGTGCTGCAAAAATGTAAAATATGTGGGGAAATAATGTATTTTTCGTACATTCAAGATGGAAAATCTGTTCCAGTAAACCTCCAAAACAAAATCAAGATTTTAAAAAAGGGCATAATAGGACCCCTCTAAAAAAACGTTCTCCTATAATGGCTTAATATGCAGAGAAGTAACTAGAAGTAAACCATTTGTTGGTTGACTAATTTAGTCCATTTAAAGTGCTTCCCCACAACAGTGATAGCGTGAGGACAGAATCATGGCTTATTGATGCAGCCATATCTTCTCACACACAGCAAACCCAAGAGTGCTAAAGAGAGATGTGCTGTAAAAAACATATTGCATTACCATTTCATCCATGAAGGAAACAAAGCACCAGAAGGCATCTACTTCATTCTCCATTACAAAAAGGACGGGAGAGAGCAGGTCACTCATACCCTGCACGTACCCTGCACAGGAACAGGAAACTGGGTAAATACGTAATGTAAGCAATCGTAAAGCACTTAAGATTATCCATAATCTAAATTAAAGAATGTGCAATTAAATCACATTGAAACAAACTTAAGGATTTTCGCTGATTAGTGAAAACAAGGAATCAGCATGGGAGTATACATAATATAGTATACATAACAGTAGTTTACATGTAATCACTTACCTAAGTCAAAGTCGTACATGCAGTATGTCATCAGGATGTCATGTAGTAAAATCAAGCCAGGGTTGTCCAGGCCTTCGTAAAACTTGTTATTGCGGTCGGTTCGGTTCACATCTTTTTCTAAAAAGATTTAACAACCACAAACTGAGCTTCAGCCAGGTAGAGAAAAGCTGCATGGGAATATATTTCCAAAACTTTTTTAGAACAACTACAGAATAAAACTCGCAATGTAATTAAAGACATACCAATCAGGCTCCTGTAATCTCGTAACCTTGAGTTTCTCCTTTCCTGCTCCTCACTTACTGACTTCCACTGGAGCTTCATTCTGAAGTATTCATCACTGTTGAGAGAACACATGACGTTATGTATGCTTAATCTAACGAAAGAGAGCTTTAAACAAATGCTGTCGATTCTCTGAGGGAAACGTGCATACGTTTTACTCTTTTGCAGGAGCTTCCTTTCTTCATGAGTGCTGTTCCATGGAAAATAGCCAAGCAAAAACTTCCAAGCCTCTTTCCTCACTGCGTGACAAAGGCCCTGTTGAGAGACAACAGCAGCCTTGATGACTTACATCTTCTGAAACATTTATAAACATATCTAAACAGGTCAGGTCTAAGTGAAAGGAGTTGGACAAGAGGACACAGGAAAAATGAGACACTGCAACAGCTTATCTCAGACTCATCTCATTTTCAATCAAGTTATTGAAATTGAACATTATTTTTGTGTGTTTAACTTTTTTAAGCTAATGTGGAGGGTATGCCAAAAGGAAATCCACCCAAACAGATCAGATTGAGATGTTGGAACGCTGGTTTGGAAGGTATGTAGATTATGTAGAATATTAATATAAACGGTAAGATCTTTTTGAAAGAATGAATACTTTTATTTAGAAAGGCAGCATTAAATTGATCAAAAGTGAAAGACTTACATATTTTACATAAATGCTGTTTTTGCTCTTTTGAACTTTCAATTTAATCAAAGAATCCTGAAACAAATGTGATACAATATTTTTGTGGGAGGGAACCATGATACAACTGTTTTCGAGTCTTCGACATTGATAACATAAGATCTATTTCTTGAGCACCAAATCAGCAGTTTAGAATCATTTCTAAAAGATCAAATAACATTTTTAAAATCGAAATTATTTCAAATTGTAACGATGTTTCACAAAATTACTGTTTTTACTGTATTTTCCATCAAATAAATGCAGCCTTGGTTTCAAAAACATTTTAAAAATCAAACAGACCCAAAACTTTTAAACAGAAGTGTACGCGACTTCCTTTATGATGCAGAACAAAACCAAAAGGGTAAAAAATTCGGTAACTCATGACCTAAATGTTTGCAATCCACCACAAAGGTTACAGATAGGCCATGGTGATAAAACCACAAGCAAAGAAACGACTGCTGAAGACATAATAGACAGATATAGAATATCCTGTGGATCAGAAATGTAGGTACATTAATGAGTTACAGTAAGATATTCAAAGCAATATCTTACCCCTTTAAATATGACATCCTTTATGTGAGGTACATTGGTCATTCTTCCCTCTGAGTCCTGGTACTTTTCCCATTCTTCCATTGTTACCGGCCCTTTCCTTTGAACCTCTGGCCTCGATCCCAAATCAAGCTGAAACGAACACACACACACATCAAATAAATTTTCCATAACAATACTTTTGCACAGGATTCCTCATGTCGGCTGTCTGTGTCCAGACACAACTAAGTCAAAGTTAAGGCTGGAATTAGATCTGCACTCACTCTGGTGATGACTTCAAATCCAGGCTCTTCCTGCTGGTTAATCTCTAGTCCGGGAATAAGTTCTCCCAACAGATCCGCCACCTCCTCAGCAGGCCGCTGCTGACACTCTAATTCAGGCGCCCGGAATGCGTCAAAGAGGTAGTTAGTGACTTTGGAGAAGCCACCCAGCGTTGTAGTATAAGGATCTTTCTTGAATTTCTGTTCGATAGTGAAAATATTTTGAAGACAACTTTTAATTACAGACATGAATATTTTTATATCAAAGATCAATTCATGGAGGACTACTAGTACGATTCACAGTATAAACCACATACCTGAACAAAGTTATAGTTTGTATCATCCAGAAGATTCTCAAAGGACTGCGAGAAGGCTTTGTTATAAGAGCTGACAATCAAGATGCTTTCATCATCGGGACACCTTTGAAAGACAGAGACAATGATAATAAGATTCATTGTATAGACTTAATAAAGTAATACCATATATATATTTTTTTATTGTGCAAACAAAAAGAGTGTGACACTATTTACATGACAAATACAAAATAATCAAAGCAAACAAACATACATAACAGCCTATTTATTAACAGTCTATTCTGATAACTCCTGTATGTATATACATTTGTGTGTGTGTGTGTGTGTGTGTGTAAGCATATAAACAAAGGAACATCTAGATATAAACAGACATAATAGTAAAAACAAATAATAATGAAAATAATCATTTTAAGAGTACACATAAGTATTCGACTTGTAAACATATGACATCACTGGCCATATCGCTCTGTGGTTTGAATGACGACAGAAGCTGAGCCAACAAAGCCCACCCTGTGTTTCATTATGGAGTCTTAAGATAAGAACTTTAATAACAGCTATCATTTCCTAGGCAGGGCTGAATTCAGCATGCTTACGGGCGGATTTAATCTGGTGTGATATTTAACGCAGGGGAGAGGAGTGTCTTCCTGTCCCTTTCATAAAGCCTTAACTCTAAACGAACAGCTGCTGTTCGACCTTACATGAATCATGCTCACACCCTCTTGCCACAGAACACATGCAAGACTTCCTCAAAGGTGCCGAGATATTCCATCTCGTTTGCATGCAGATTGGGTTACATTTTGATGACTTCAGTTTTAAAGGAGGAAGTGTTTGGACGAATAATTCTGATTGTGAAATGCCCGTGGTATTTAGTGAATTAAAAGTCAGTGGTCACTTTTAAGATAAGAACAAGACGACTGAAAATATAAAGCCATGTTCATTCAGAGGAAGACATCTGACGCTACAGTTATGTAAAAGCTGACATGCTAATTTGTTCTCTCAGAAACAAAGGAAGATTTGCATTACTTGTGCACTATTCTATGCCATTTTTTGTATAAATTAGGGATGCGCCAATACCTATTTTAACAAACAACTATTGGCAGATTCCATTACCAATATTTGTCACTTGCTCTCTCATTTGAACTTTAGTCATTAAAATGGATTAGTGTTTTGATCATGTTAAATTAGCAAAGTTCAAAAACATGTACGTTTTAACTAGTGCTGTCAAATCGATTAATCGCGATCAATCGCATCTAACATAAAAGTTTGTGCTTACATAATATATGTGTGTATACCAAGGTTATTATAGTTTTGCATTTTTCATTAGTTTTTATTTTTATTTCGTTTTGAATTTTTGTTTTCAAATTCAGTTTAGTTTTAATTAGTTTTTAAAGTGGGTTTGCTAGTTTAGTTTAGTTTTTATTTTTTGAAAATGCTTAGTTTTAGTTTAGTTTTTATTAGTTTTAATGTTAGTTTTAGTCTTTTTTTGGATTTTGGGTTATTTGTCAGGGGCAAGATTCAAAAAGGTCAGAAAAAGAATTGTGTAATAATAACTCAACGAAAACATCATACAATTTTAGAGATATATATTCAACAATAAAACCAGTACATAAAATGTACATATGGGCACAAATATGTAAACAGTCTGCACAAGACTCCGCAGTAAAGTGCAAAATGTGTAAGTGACGTGTGCCAGGAAAAAAAACTAAATAGCAAACAGACTAAAGACGACATAAACTGCATTTCTAAATAAGTAAGAAATATTGTGTATTGCCTATCTTGCTAGGTAAGTCTTGCTAGTCTTTGTCCTATTTAAAGTAGGCTAATACTGAACGTGAAACAAAATCTGGAACAAAAAAGTGGATTAACAGTTTTCTAGCAATATTAATTATTAAAATGAAGCACAAAAAAAGAGTTCATACCCAAACAGAGTATTAAAAACCTCATTGCAAGGTAAGTATTGCTAGTCTTTGTCCGATTTAAAGTAATACTGAATATGAAAATAAAAATTGAAAAAATCTGGAACAAAAAAGTAGATTAAAAATGTATTAAAACAAAAATAATACTCAAGAGTATTAAAAAACTCAAAATACATGGAGAAAATCATTGAGCAAATACAGGCTATTTCTCATTAAAGAGCAGTGAATTCTTTTCTCTTTTTATTTTGTTGTTTGTTGATATTAAGTGCACAGACGGCATTAGGTTTATTACGCACTGTCACTTTAAGACCGAGTGCAGATCCAATTGCACTGATGCACATCCGATATTCTCACAACTGTATGTTCTGTAAAGACATAACTGACTGTGTTTGCATGAATATTCTCCAAAACGGACATTTATACATAATGCTGTGTATTTGTCCATTCAGACGCGAAAGAGAGCTCAATTCAGTCCTCGCGCGCTGTATAGCTGTCTATCATTTGTCATATAGTAATAACACCTTGTTTTATTTTATTTTTTATAAGTTATGAGCTATAAATAATTAAAGTGTGATATTTAAATTACGCAATTGAAAGTGCGCAGCTCTGAATGCACGAGCTCTGCCTAGCACACACAAACTGACAGCTTTACCGCTTGTTTCGCTATTTGTTGCGCTTATCAAGTTAATGGTTACATTTCGGAGATATCAAGTAGCTATATAAAGCTACATTAAACTTTCCACACACATCGCAATGACGATGATAAATGTTATTTTTTATTAATTGAGCCACGGATTATCCAAAGCGTCCGACTCCGCGGTATTAAACATATAGGCTACATATAAGGCACACTGTCTAACATTCGCACAACCTTTGAACTAAAAATAAAATAAAAAGTGCATTCATCTTTTGCATGACGCGGGCCATAAAATTAATGTCGGACCGGCTACTCATCTGTATTGAATAATGACATAACATTATTTAATATTTGAATCACAGCTTATATATTTGACATCGACAACCCAAGTGCATTTTACCTCAAATTTGCGACTAGTTAACTTTCTAAAGAAGACGCAATCGCTTCTCGGGTCGACATTAACACACAGACAATAATGTATTCAGAATTAAAAATATTTTTGCACCACTTTTTGTGTGATTGTGTAAAGGTGTTCACGAGATACCAACCTTTCGCGAACTTGCTTTCAACGTCGAACCCTCGTTTTCATGGAGACGCGGTGTGCACGGAGGGGAGGGGCTGTGTGTGTGTGAGTGTGTGTGTGTGTGCGCGCGCGTGCATGTGACAGAGAGACGGAGGGAGAGCAGGGAAAGGAAATGCAGCTGAACGAATACACTGCGTGTTTTAAATAGCGTTAAAAATGAAAGACATTGACAAAGACGAAAACTAAGGACATTTACTCTATTATTTTATTTTATTTTAGTTAGTTTTGCCAAACACACATTACAGTTTTAGTTAGTTATCGTTTTTTTGTAATGCCTCGTTTTTATTTTTATTTTAGTTAACGACAATGTTTTTTCCCACCTAGTTTTCGTTTTTTCGTTCGTTTTCGTTAACGATTATAACCTTGGTGTATACGTATTATAAATGTTTTTATTTGTTGTATTTATATGTAAGCACACACACAACACATTTTTTGTGTACAAATATATAGGTATATACCTAGCATTGACCTACAGTAATCACACACACAATATATATTCAATTAATATATATATATATTAATCTAATATATATATATATATATACACATTTATATATATACACACACACACACACACACACACACATACATACATATATATATATAAAATGTAAACCAACTTTTATGTTAGATGCAATAAATAGATTTGAGCCCACTAGTTTTAACTGATTTCAATGTATTAAAAATATATAATATATAATTAATATATTTAATATAATGTTATATTATACACAAAATATTTTTTAATGAATCAAATTTTTATTATATTTATTAAAATATAAAAATTTTCAAATATTTTATCACATTTTCAGCTATAATAAGAGCGTAGTATTGAGCTGAGCTGTAAGCAAATGTTGTACAATATCTTATTGGAATATAGTGGTCGACCGATATATCACCACGGCTGATATATCGGCCGATATTTAGCTTTTTTTTTAATATCGGCATCGGCCGATAAGTTTTTCTGATTGGCCGATGTGTTGGAAGCGGGACTTTTATTTTGACGGCGCTGCAGACTTTTATTTTGACGGGCGGCGCTGAGAACACCAGCACCTGAGAAGTGAACGGCAGCGCCTGAATCGGATCACACAGCGCTCACTCACATTCTACGTCTCTCTGTCAGTCATATCTAATACTTTGTTAGACAGAAGTCACAGAACCGGTGGCTCCAGAACTGGTAATCAAAGAAAGTAAATGGTATGCGAAAAGTAATGCGTTTGCTTTTATATTATTTTTAACCGAAAAGGCAAACAATCTAAAAATTACTTTCTCATTTACCGTCAACATTCAGCAAAAACGCATCTACATAATTTAAACAAATCTCTGAATATCTAATAAACATTTAATTTCACAAACCTTGCAGATTTAATCGAATCCAGCTGTGATATCTTGTGAAGTGTGCATTTGTAGCCTGCATAAACGTGTTCCTGCGAGTGACAGTCCGTGCGAAGTGAGTAAATGTGAACAGAAGATCAGCTTCACAGGAGAACCGATCGAAACACTTTAAATCCTTCATTTTAAAATATGCTGTGCTATATCCAGTTGCCCACTGTGTCATATTCATGTCGTTTTCACTGTGTGCTGTATGTAAAATTAGCGTTACCTTGTCAAAAATTAAGTAAAGTAAAAAGTAAATCAAGTAAAAAAAATATGATTGTAACAGGGCACTCAGTAATCTGGTAATTTCATGCGCACTGATAGTGTTTACTTCCTTTTTATTCACATATTCATATATTTTTAAACAATTACTTTATTTGTGAAAAATACTGTAATAGGATTGCAGATTCAAGAAGTTGCCATCTAAAGTATAGGGCCTAAGCAATTTATCTAATTTATTAAATATTGATTTATATAAATATAAAGTGAGTGTGTATATATATTATATATGTGTGTGTATATATATATATATATATATATACATATATATATATATATATATATATATATTTGATATATAAATATAAATATCGGCTTTATATCGGCCATCGGCCACCCTGCTCTCTAAGATATCGGCATCGGCCATCAAAAAAAACATATCGGTCGACCACTATTGGAATATCATTCTGTTTGCGCAAGATCTAAATGATATCTGTTTTTCAGATTTTACCATAGTTAAAATCATTCCATGGATCTTACCCCACAAGAAAATACATACAGAGAAATGATTAAATAAGAGTGCAGGTTCTGTGCAGCAATGCTTATATGTATTCAAAATTATTTATAAAAAAATCTGTAACTCATGTCTACACTCTACTGGTCTAATGCTGTAATGAAAAAAGCATGCAAAATAATTTAGATCTTTAGATCTTGCGCAAACAGAATGATATTCCAATAAGATATTGCACAACATTTGCTTACAGCTCAGCCAAAGATAAGGCTTGATCCATTGAAATAAAATCAACCCATACTGCACTCACTCGTTGATCTGAACTGATTTCCTCAGGCTATCCAGGAACGCTGTGCTCCCTCCCTGGTGGAAATGAATAGCTGGCAGTGCTGTGCCATCCTTCAACCGGAAAATGATGTTTGACCAGCCCTCACATTTGACTGTGATAGACCTGAGGTCACACACATTAAAAGAGAAGGCCCACTTGTTCCGGTCATTTGCGTGGTTTGATCCACCTGTGACAATAAATAATACGCTTTGTTACCATTACAGATTTCCATCTGGTTTTGGAAAGAAAGGGCCATAGGCAAAATTCAGTGACTGATGCACAAGTTATCTTGCTGACATTTTCTGTTAGGTACTGGGTAAAATGCACGGTGAAAGCAATTTGATGCAAAAGAGGTATTTTAGCCACATTTGACTTAATTGTTTTACCATCTCCATGTGTGTGGGCTTTTCTCCGGAATGAGACCGCATTGATCATATCCCACTCGGTTTCATAGCTCAGCTGATGGTCGACAGGACGATGAGGGTTGTCTTCTGAACTCTGAGTCCATTCCACCACTGAGCTGGAGTCCTTCACACAATCATACAATCAAGTTATCCTTCCTAATTCAGAAAACTATTCAGAATACTAGTACAGAGCACATAAGAACTGTTTGAAGCATTTTAACATATATTTGCAAACTCTCACAGATGAAACGGGTAACAAACCTTGCAGGCACACAGTATGTTTGAGGGATCTGTATCCTCCAGGGGTTTATATTCCACAAGGGTTTCACCATCCTACAGTTAAAGAAGAAAAAAATTATATTGGGAGAGATTGTTAGATGGCTGTGATTTTTACAGACATTTCAAAAGCCGGTAGTTCGGACTTCTCAGATATATATATACTACCATTGAAAAGTATGGAGTAAGTTCGATGTTGTTCGAAAGAAATTAATATTTTAATTCTGCAAGGATTCACAAAATTAAACAAAAGTGACAGTAAAGATATGTATAAAGTTATAAAATATTTTTAAATAAATGCTGTTCAATCATAAATCATGTTTTTTTCAAAACTGTTTTCCACATTGATGATAATAAGAAATGTTTCCTGAGCACCAAATCAGGTTATTATAATGATTTCTGAAATTTCATTTGACGCTGAAGACCGGATTAAAAGTTCAGCAATTTTTAATTATATTTCACAATATAACTGTTTTACAGTATTTTTGATCAAATAAAATGCAGCCTTGGTAAGCATAAGTATCTTCTTTCAAAAATACACATATATTAAAAACAAATTATCCTAAGCTTTTTGAACTGTAGTAACAGTGACACAAGAATGTGGTACACCATCTTATGTATGTCCCGTGGACCCAGTTCAGGTAAAACTTAAAGGAATCATAACAATCCTGAAAAACACACTCGTTTAATATAAATAATATTATCACTGACAACCACCATACCTTATCAACAATCCTGAGGAACCCCGATATTAAATCCTGATCCTCAGATTCATCTAGAGATGAGTGAATGAAGACTCCCTCATGTTCAAACACCACCTACAAACACAAAGAAACATGTATTGATAAAACATTTGAGTTTCATTATTATAAGCCAGTTTATTATAAGTTTCAGTAATCTGCTACCTGTGCCTTTAAATGTCTTAGCCTGAGCCCTGAACTGACAGCTCCTGTCATACTGACATAAACAATGTTCTTGAAGACTCCCCAACAATAAATGGCATTATGGTGGCCAAGATACTTGATGACACATGTGTAACAGACACGAGAAAACGATACACACGAAAATTAGATTATGTAGTGCAAATAAATAGTTAATAAATAGAAAAAAAACATTAATATGTAACGTTAAAGCTAGTTTTCTTACGGCCTGAATTCAAAGGAATCAGCTGATAAACATTCAGTCATCAAGCTCAAAACATCTGCCAGACAGCTCATGACTCAACACTACCGTTAGTTAAAGTAACTTACAAACACAACTCTGATTATTTGTCTTTAGAGTCCAGACGCCCCGAATACGTTCGATATTGGCAACGGAAAAGATACTTCTAACGTCCGTTTTTTATTTTTTGCAGTTTGATCAGCTGTATGTCAGTGGGTTTGGCAGCTAGCAGCCAGGCTAACTGTTGCTAAACACAGCAGTTTCCCAGACCAGTGTATCATATATTTCCCAGCACCGACATTTCAAAAAGCAGGTCAAACACAATATCTACATCACAACCCACGGAAAAAGATCGGTAAAATTGAGCTATTTGTCATTTTGACCGTGTATTGACTTATAAAGCAGCATGCTCAGTACCTTGGGAGGAGTTGTGGCCGCCATGTCGACTGCTAAATAGACGACGTAGCACCGCTCACGTGCCTGTCAGCGATCCACAACAACACTGACGAGTCATTTTCCGCATGGCCAACGCCGCGCATGCGCACGGACATTGAATTTTCAAGTTACAAAACGTATAAATCCATGCATGCTATTTGAATATACCTCTAACAAAAAATCAGCCATATAACTATTACATCGTTTCAACTACATATTTACTGATTTTTGTTAATGTTTGAATAAAATAAGGAATTTTAAAAAAGTCGGTGGAAAACAATCTAATATTGGGTGCGATTGACATATTTTACTTTATGAAGGTGATGTTTTCCAAATAGAATAATCATTTTAATGTTCTTTTTTAAAAAATCTCTATATAATTACAATATATATATATATATATATATATATATATACACACACACACACACATATATATAATATATATATATATATATATATATATATATATATATATATATATATATATATATATATATATATATACACACACACATATATAATATATATACACACTCACTTTATATTTATATAAATCAATATTTAATAAATTAGATATATTGCTTAGGCCCTATACTTTAGATGGCAACTTCTTGAATCTGCAATCCTATTACAGTATTTTTCACAAATAAAGTAATTGTTTAAAAATATATGAATGTGTAAATAAAAGGAAGTAATATATATATATGTATATATATATGTGTGTGTGTGTGTATATAGCACTGTAACGACCCATGAACAATCAATTAAAAAATATTCACAAATCTTTGATTTGATTGTCAAAGATACTCTATTATTATTGTCGTCGTCATCATCATCATTATCATCATTATTATTATTATTATTATTATTATCATCATCATTATTATTATCATTATTATTATTAATAATAATAATAATAATACGTATTGTTGTTGTTGCTATTGTATACTTGTTTGTACTATTAAATGTGAGTTCGTTTTTGCATGAATAAAGGCATTAATAAAATGTAAAGAGAAAGAAAGAAAGAAAGAAAGAAAGAAAGAAAGAAAGAAAGAAAGAAAGAAAGAAAGAAAGAAAGAAAGAAAGAAAGAAAGAAAGAAAGAAAGAAAGAAAGAAAAAAATTAAAATCCGACCTTAGCCAAGAGAGGCTCGAGCAATGCAGGCGAAGCTCGATTGCCCTCTAGCGGTTCACACAATGGGACTTTTATTTTGAAATTAAATGTCTTGCAACTGGCGGGAAACTTCTGTGTCAGTGGATTATGCACAACTACGGACCTGACAAGTGAGTACGTATATAACGTTAGTATATATTTGTACATTCATGTAGACAGTCGTTTGTGAATGTAATATTTGACTTGTTTTTACAAAGTTTCAGACTACAAGGTCTACAAAACAGGAAGAATTGTGTGATTTGTGAATTCTGACCCCGAGGAATCAGATACAGAATGGTTCAAATAGTCATTTCAGGGTTGGTGTGAAATACAAGTTTTTACAGACCATGAATGATCTAAAAGTGCTCGTTGAAAATGCTTTTCGATGTGTTCTGCAGTAACGCTGCTGAAGGTCCAGCTGAATGGCTGCTGGTGGAGCTGCAGGGAGAAATGATGTCCAGACAAAATACTGGACTAGCAGGAAATCTGATGGGGGACCTGCACTACACTAAAGAGGTTTGGCTTTCTCTAATAATTGGGCACATCTCAGACCAAAATCAAAAGGAAAAAAAAAAAGAATATAGATACATACATATATGTTAAACATATGTATGTGTGTGTATATATATATTTATTTATTTATATATATGTATGTATATATTATACACACAGAATTATAAAACTACTTTTTACCTATGGTAAATTCTTGATTTGTCCACTCTTCAAGGGATTACCAGTCCTTATAGTCGGACATCACATCCTTTATGGAAAACAGGTCAAACTGGAGAAGCCCTTTGCTGTTCTGATGAAACACTCTGGACTTCCTCAGAATACAGAAGAAACTATGGAAACCAACCAAGAGAAACCAACATCTTACACCGTCTCCGCCCTCATCAAAAAGAAGCTTATCTTTAAAACTCGACCCAAACCTATCATCACTAATGTGCCGAAGAAAGTATAACTTATGTCCAGATATCAGAGATTTAACTGATCAGCACAATATTCTAGATTTGTAACCATATGTTGTTTGGAATGGTGGATTAGTATATTAATGCATTTGTTTACTTACATTGTTGTATTTTTGTGTTTTTTTGACAATAATTATAAACAAATATAAATATTGTAAGTATGAAAAGCAAGTAATAGGTCTCAATAAAAAAAATAAAAAAAAAGAATACTCCAAAATTCCCACTTTTGAATTGAAGTTTATTGTATCAAAACATCAGTTACAAGTCTTTGCAAAAAATAATTATGAGGGAAATGTCAAAATTGAAAGAATCCCTTTTTACATACAGGACAATGTACATAATACATCAAACAAATATGTAAAGTTCATGTGAGGTTAAAAGACCATGCAGGTCCACTGTACAAGTACAGGTTAGCTGTGACACTCAGACTAAATGGTGCTGTTTCTTCAACTCGTGATTTAATTCTGAGTAGGAGACAAAAGCTGCCAGTGGCAATCTGTCAAACAACTGCATTTTGGTTAAAAACACGAAACCTCTACCATTATGGATTATGAATACTGTAATTTATAAATCCATAATCTGTACAGTGTTGTTAAAATTACATTTTACATCAAATAAAGTTTCCTAGGAAAATGTAGATACACTGATATGTGTGAGAATTCTTGCATGTTTAAAATATCTTAATTTTACTTACTTTACAAAAATATATATTACTTTACAATATACTTGAAATGACTGATATAATCCTAGCTTTCACGTATTAAGCTTCACCATCTAAAAATTAATGTACTGGTATAGTGTCTGGCAGACAGCAGAGCAAGAACTTTTTACACTGTATATTGCTTTAACCCAATTTGTAATTTCTTTTTTCTTTTCTTTTTTTACATAAATTTTAAGCCCCGCAATCAGAGGGATTTCTGTTCCTGAAGACGGAGCATATCAAAGATCAAAACTTTGGCACCCAGTCTACAAATGAATAGCATAAAATCTTAAAACACACAAATGTGAACAATGGGATTGCAAGTTTGATTGTACACAAATTATAAATTTCATAATTGCATTGTGTTGTCAGAGTCATCATCGTAATGTTGCAGCCTTATTGGATGCTGCAGTCCACAGCAGTTCACTGTTAAGACACAGTTATCGCACATGTAGTGCACAAGTCAAGTGGGTAAATATTTCATAAACTTAAAGCTCCTCTCTAAACTTGTCCATGCTCACATTTGCACACTAGCCTCAGTGTTTATATCTCTGCCAGAGTTTAATGTGTGTTTTGGGGGGAAGGGAGCAGAAAAAGTTAGCATTAGCATTCATGGAGAACTGCTAAATCTGCTAATTGTTACATTAGGATGGCTGAGGCTGGGAAAAAAGCTGGAATGAAAATCCACTGTATACCTTTGCTCCATATAAGGTAATCTTTAAACACCTAAATTTGCATACCATAAATAAGCTACTTCAGTTAATGTGATTCATGTTTATTTATTTTGCTAACCGACCATTTTATTTAAAATAATAGGAACCATAAGTTTATAAGTTACAGAAAAGTTTCTTGTTAGGGTGACGTTAATAATCGTTTTTGTTTTTTTGGGGATATAAAACATATTTACATATTGATATGTCAATATGACTTGTTCCATCTATAATAAAAAATAAAATATTAAATTTTTTATTATATACTTCTACCAAGTTTTTTTTAAGGTAAAAAGGAGAATAGGGTAAAAATAGGAATTCATTTTTCTACACAAACATGCTGCAACAGAACTATCTAGATGCTAGAGAAAATCCTTTTTGGTTGCCTGACACTATTTATTCACTGGTACTGGATGTAACTTTAGTAAAAATCTCAAACTGTAAACAATGCCTACAGTGTAGTAAATCATTGTGGAGTATCATAAATCTCTCATTTAAATGCTGCTCTTTCTTCAATGTTCTATCATGTTACACCACAAAAGTATCAGAAGCACCAGAATTTGTAATGATGAAATATAGAATTATGCTGGATTGTCAGATTAAAGACATTAAAATACTAACTGGATTTGGCAAGTAAAACCAGGTTAGTGTCTTATGCAGGTTTCTTTAAGTTTTGGCACACACCTCTCTAACCTTGACAGCTCACATTCTGTATAATTATAAGTTCAAGCACCAATATAACCCTTTAACTTCATATGTCAGCTTAACTACATTAACTTATCACTCTTACACTAACCTTTGGCTCTACTTTTTTTGCCCATCTTGGCTGGCGCCTCCTCAATGTGTGCTTTATAATCACGAGAAGCACAATTCCTGATTTTAACTCATGAAAATCATTGCTTTCTCAAAAGCTCTTGATTTTGTCCAAAAGCTCTCATGTAGCCGTAGCTAACATAGTTAAAATAACTAACAACCAACAGTCTTGGACCTGCACATGATCCATAACTATAACCAGAATTGCAGCACCAGGTAAAGACGGGTCCATTTCAAATGAACCCTGACAGCATGTATTGATCTTTTAGAAAGACTATGCTTCGGCATAGGATAGGTGGTACTGTTCCTCTCTTTTGTTACAGCGCTTGGCCACTATGGCCAGATAGAGCACCAGAAGTATGAGCCAGTAACAGGCATAGAGGATGGTGCCCGCAATGAGCAGAGCCTTCTCAGTCTCACTGAAGGGTTCTTGCACCTCGCAGTAAATGGTATAAACCACGCCACCGAGCAGTATGGCCGCCCACATGGTCACAGGCACAGCTCCAATAAGGTTTACCACTATCTTTTTCCTGCCTGATGTGCCCCAACCTGCTTTGTTAATAGTCAACAGGGCAAAGATCTTGGCAGGCAGCAAGCTTGACATGTAGAGTAGTGAGTATAGTGACATGAAGATCATGACAAGGCTGCCCCGCAGGAAGCAGGCATAGGTGGCCTTCACCATCCCCACCAGCTGGACCGTCAGCAAGAAAAGCAAGATGTTCCACAACCGACCTCGGTAGAACAGATGGATGACTGTAGCCACCAGAAAGAAGGGGAAGAACCCAGTGACCACAGATTCATAGGTCATCCAGAGGCTGTGCTTGTGGAACCAGAGCGCATTGTAGAGCCACTCTCGAAAGTAAGACTTGCTCCAGCGGGTCTGCTGGTTGAGCCAGCGCAGGTATTGCGTGGGGGTCTCAGTCTGGCATTGTGAGCGTGCCGTGAACTTGGTTTTGTAGCCGAAACTGAGGACGCGGTTGGTGAGGTGCCGGTCATCACCGAAGCTGCACTTGCTTCCTAGGAAGGTCTGGTGGTACCAGGGCTCCAGGAACTGTTGGAGGAGAGAGTTGCGGTACATTCCTAGAGGTCCGCTGATGCACTGCACGCATCCAAAGTAAGACTGGCAGGCCCGCTCTATGTTGAAAGCCATCCAATACCGGACACTGCTCAGAAAGGAGATCCAGGAGTCGTACTTGTTCAGAATCTGAAAGAGACAATGAAAGAACTCTCCGTGGGTAATCTTTAAAGAAGAAAGGTACTGGAAAACTTGTTTGTTGAAAGAAACATAAAAATGTCTCTCATTTTTTAAACTAAAAGAGGCACATTTCTCACCTGAACATCTCCTCCCACCCCACCCACTTCTGGATCCTCCTCTAGAACCTTCAGCATCTCAATGGTGCATGCTGGATCAAGTACAGTGTCAGAATCACATACCTGCAAAACCAAGAGATGTATATGATTTAGAGAACCCTCCTCTGCAACTTTAACTCATGCAACTATTTACTCTTTTCAGTTATTGAGGCTGATGTTGACAATGACTGTGTGAACAATGCAAGGACTGTTGCAACCATAGGCATTGGCTCACAGATGTTTCAAGGTCACTTTGGTTTCTGAGGATATCAATCATATGCCGAAACAATGAAAAGTTGATGACAGCGCACAGGTGTGCTCAGGACTACAGGGGAAGGTAAGTAATAAGACTGACCTTTGACCTCAATGCTGCATGGATTCATATTACAGTGACAATGAGGGAACTCTGGGGTAATTGCAGACTATGAAGAGTGACAGTATATTGTAGACTCAATAATATGAAATCCAATGTTTTTCAAAATAGTAATTTGGCCATCCAAGAGCAACAAGTAAGCAAATTTGGAATGAATGCTGTTTACTCCTATAAAAGCCAGTACTTTTTCCGTTTTATTGAATTTTTAGGTTGTAAATGGTGTCTAGACTTACTTGTATGTAATCCACAGTATCTCCCAGTGCTTTGAAGGCTGTATACATCACCTCTCTCTTGCCGCCCCACTCCTGCAGGATGCAGGAGTAATGGCAGCTCCGCACAACCCTGGCCACGTGTGCAGCTTCCTCAGCATGCAATGAGCCTTTCCCTCCTCCCCCATCCCCGTCGCTGTGGTAATTCCCCTTCCACACCACACAGCCCGTCTGCTCCACTCCCCCCATCACCTCCTGGAAGATGTCCATCATGTAGGAATCCTCCTGCCGATTCCCATCCACCACAAGCACCACTTTAAGCCCGGGAAAAGAAATGCGGCGAATGCTCCGCAAACACTTGCGAAGGTAGTCCGGATCTTCCTGATAGGCTGCGATGCAGAGGGCCACGGTGTGACGGAGGTGCTGAGGTCTGGAGGGGCCACGCATCTGTCGGTGCTCCAGATAGGCGAAGAGGCTCTGCAGGAGGAGGTGGAGGGACAGAAAGGCACCGTACAGGCCAAAAGACAGGTGGTGCTGCTCGGTGTGGATAAACTGGTAGCCCGTCACATAGGCTAGTAGGATAGCAAAAAGCACCACTGCTGCGAATAGGGTGGTGATGAAGATCCGCACCGCAGTGCCAAATCGAGAGGGCATCTGAAGAGGGAGAAAAAGGGATGTTATAACTAAGGGTAGAGAGAAACATCACTACCTCTTCTTCTTCTCCCTCCTTACCTGACCATTTCCTCTTTTCTCCCCTCCCACCAGTAGCTATTTCTCTATAGTGGAATCATTTTGAAAAAGCACAAATCTAAAAATAGCAAATATAAAATATACATTTTATATATTATTCAAAAAAATATATTTTAACTCAAATTAAAGTGTATACATTAACTGGTAATAATTCACCCCAAAATCAAAAGAAAAAAAGAGAAAGAAATAACATAACAGATTTTTTTTTAAATAAAATAAATTAGAAAAAAAAACACAAAAGTGCAACGAAAAAAAATCCTAACTTGGGCTTTATTTTCTTGATATGAGGTATAACACATATAGATTTATATATGGTATAGTAGGCTATATTGAATTTTTGTAAAGGCTTTGTGAGATTACCACATGAACAGAAGGGTCAACAATTTTGAATGTATTCCAAACACATGGCAACAACTGACATTGTGACAATTTAAGAACCCTATCAACCTCATGTGAAACTCTCTCTCAGTCACTCTCTCTTTGTCTTTCTCACTTTTTTCCCATTCTCTCAGGTTAATGACTTTAATTAAAGGCTAGGCCGAGTTTGGCAGGTAATCAGTGGCACCCAGACTAAGGAACAATCCCCCCCTTTCATTCATTCACTTGCCTCCTACTCCCCCTCTCATTAAAGAAAGAGCTGCTTCACTCAGTGCCCTTATATCATAACAGCCAACGCAATGGAGAAGAGTGGCAGAAATAACCCTGACTTCCACTGAAGTGGTTGTTGATTTTTCTATCACAGTAACTGACTGTTCTCACAGTTATGTACAGCTGTGCAAGACCAGTACTTAACCGTTTTACATCATATAATTCCAAGAAATACATAACTGTTCCTTTCATATTAGCAATTTTATTTCACGTTAGCTACATGAAATAAGCAATGTATCTGAAGTGAGAACTGCCATAAAACTTAAATATTGTTTATGAACTATATAATGGGTTTCTGCCTTTCTTGCGTTATCCTACACACCTTCTTGTGATGTGAACAAAGACAACATATACCCTGAGGGTGAGATAGAGACAGCAGGCAGATACTGAGTGTTTGACCCTAATTAGAGGGAATCTTCCTCCGGAGGCTTGTTAGCTCAAAGGGTCGGGTATGAAGAAGGGCCCCATGTCAAACTCAACAAGACACCAACCATCACTCAGTCCCCAAACACAGCAAACAAACCCACTACCATATGTGTGATGAAAGGTGTTCACATGGCAGACTTTGATCACGTGGTAGGATTAAGTGAATTCAAGATGCACATCCAAGAATAGTGGAGATTGAGTCATCACACAAGGTGATCTATAACACATTTAACCTTTAAATTAACCATTTAGGACAATGTTAATATCTGCATACTGCTTTGCATTCTACGTAACCTCTGGATGTCAGTTGCTAACATAATGACGGAAGTTGAGTAATATTTCAACTTTCCACCAAATAAAGAAGTCAGAGGTCAATGGTTACTCACTGTTGTCATGATGAGATATTCACAGCCCGGGTGGAGTTCAATCCATGAGAGCTCGATAATCTCAGATCCTTAGTTTGCTTTTAATAATTCTATTCCATACTCTTCTCAGTGATTAACAGAGAAGATGAAGGATGTTTTCTCGGGTCTGTTTCTCTTGTGAGTGATGATAGGGATGATCATGGGTAATCATGCATTCTCAGCCTAGACAGAAGCAGGTGGTCTCAGATGAAACAGAAGTGGACAGGATCCAAAAGATCTGTATGAAGTCACAGGTGCATTGCGGGTTGGTAGGGGGGTAACCGGCTAAAGCCTCTTGCCCTGTGTATTCTCAGGTGTGAACCAGATAGAATGAGGACTTTGGATGCAAGACAGGACACTGACAAAGGGAGGAGGTGGGAGAGGAATGAAGGGGGGCTGGGAATCACCAGGACCGATGAGGGAGGGCAGCAGGTGAGAGGATGTGAGATGAATGGCTGGAAGGCAGAGCATGATTTGTTTGGGTAAATTATTGTACCAGTACACTATACTAATATGCATTGTAATTATTGTACCAGTACACTATACTATTATGCATTGTAATTATAATGATCAACTGAAGTAATGATCAATTGAGACAAATAATAGATATAAATCACTTTTCAATTTTATAATCCGCAATCCGCAGTCATTATGTGATTGGTGAACAGAATAAAATAAAATGCTAATATTCTTGGAAACAATATTTGAATTTTTTTTTTTTAAATCAAATAAAATATTTTATTCGAAAATATTAAAAAAATATTTTATTTTAAACATAATTGATGTTTAAGAAATTGTATCTGTTTTTTTTGTGAATTTGTAAATGAAAAAACACTAGGGGGCACCTACTGAGAATTCATCCTCTCATTCAATTTCCAAAAGACCCAAAATCAGGTACTTCTTTTTTATATATATAATTAAATGCTCACATTCATTTATATAGACCTGATCAAACAATAGTAAATTCACTAGGATTTTAATAAAACCCACACTGAACTTGCATGTAATATTTAACAAATCTTCTGTCAAGTTCTTCCATCAGGCTAGAGCCTGCCTTGGGGTGAATCATATTTTGGTCTCTAGCAAATAGTTCAAACACTTTTGAAACTATCACTAGACCCTTGTGTTGTCAAAGCATGATGAAATGGAAAGCTAAACAGACGTCATTTTCCTTAATCGAGCCCTTCTGAAGCTTTCCTGTTTTATTCCGTCCTGCTGCCGACTTAGTTACTCAGCCCCGGGGCACTAGCAAGGGTGCAAAGAAATGGAGGGCCAATCTTAGTCCACTAGGACTAATATTGTAATTACTAAAAACACACATATGAGGATCTTAAAAAATCTCATAATTTCACAGATTCTCTCAAGCTCTACACATAACCATTTATTTTAAATTGCTTAGTGCAGTATTATTTAGTGCCTTGCATAAGCACAAGCTTACAGTAGCCTATTTGTGCAAAAAACACACCAACCCAACCTAAAATTCCATGCTTTGACTCTCTCTCAATTTTGTGTATTATACACACACACACAACCACACAATGAACATTTGACAGAGCTCTTGTGCAGCATGCTTTCATATTTCATCCACTCCCACAATAAACACAGACACAAAACAAAACTCAAGTTGAATGAAATGTCTCTTACCTTCCCAGCCCCGCAGCTGTGACGGTGGTTCTCTCTCACTCTCTCTCCTCTGGTGGAGTCGGTGTGTGCGAGTGTGTGTCGCCAGTCGTCTGCTCCGCTCCTCTCCACCACAGTGGAGCACAGCACCGTCCTTGTTCAGCCTCCTGCTCACACTACATCTTTATTCCAGCCACACTTAATTCAGGAGATCCCTTATCCAAAAATACAGCACCATCACCCTCCTCCTCCTCTGCTTCCCTCCCTTTCTTTTTGTCCCTCTCCCTCACTCTCCTCCCGGAGAGTCCCGAGGCATGAATACCTCTGATATCGGCTCTGAACTAACTTCTCACCTGGCGCGAGGAGGACGGGCGTCCGCCGGTGGACCTCATGCCTCTGTTTCAGTGCTTTACTGCAGTGCCATCGTTCTGCAGTGCAGCCGAAAATCCTTCAAGGTCCCTTCTCAGTGCCTTTCCCCCCTGCTCTGCAGTGCAGCCAGCCTTCAACAAGACTCCGGACTGTTTGAGCAGGCACACTCTTCTCCTGGCTACACACACACCCTCTCAATGCATCCTTTATTGGGTTATTTATTTATCTATCACCCCTCCCTGCACCCCTCCTGCTGGCAGCCTGCAGGTCCAACACCGGCTGATGAAGAGATCTGCGAGAGAAGGAAGAGAAAGATCGACTGCAGCAGGCTCGGACATAATCAATATCCACGGCATCTCCAAACATTCCTATCCCGGTTGTGTCTTCTTCCGGCCACCCAATGAAAACTTGCTCTGTTTACGGAACGACCCCCCGAAATATCACCAGCCAGGTAAAACACGCTCACGCCCTTTCTCTTTCCGAGTCTGCTGCATGTCAGGAAGAGTAATTAGGGTAATAGCTCTTTCATGGCTGAATAGCAGTCGTGAGAAGGTTATTATGGGGTTTGCGGGGAAGGAAGGTGAAAGTGTGACTCTTCACTAGATAACTCCATCGTGGCGTCACCGATTTACCCTTTGCTGTGGGAACGTCCTTGGATCTAAACCAGAGAAGCAATTATCAGACACCTCAAGAGACTTGTGAGGTTCCTTTGCAGAAACACTGAGACAAAGTTTATGACTTCCAACTGGGCAGCAGGCCACTACACAGCAGTTGTTTTGCCAACACTTCCTGAATATTGGTTTAAATACATGTGCAATTAACATTATGACTTGTCAAAACATGGGTATCAAAATCCATTCATTCTCTCTCTGACTCTTAAGCCCCTTTCACAGAGAGATTCCGGAAAATACACAGATAAAGTGACCCGGGATTTGACCCGGGTTCGTTTGATTTTGGTTCATTCACACTGGCAGTGATTTTCCAGAATCAGAGAGTGCGTTCACACACAACCCGTAAAAATCCCGTGAAGACACGTGACATCGATGTGACATGTAATGTCTCAGCAGCGTCTAGTTTGCTTATGAGCTGCGATTTCTCTCTCGAGAAATCACGCTCGTGCATTTTTTTCTCTGATTCGATCATAAACCAGCACATTAGTACCGTTTCACTAGCCTGCTTTCACTTCACTTCAGCGTCATCATTACGACACGGCATTGGTTACGGCTTTTGTTCACACAGCGCCCGTTCCGGGACTGATCCCGGCAATGTTACTAGGTCCCCGACCCGGGATCAATCCCGGAATCAATCCCGGGTCGTGTTTGCGTTCACACAGAAGGCGTACTGGCAATTTCCCGGGTTCAACGCGCTGTGTGAAAGGGGCTTTAGAATTAAACAGGCTGTTTGTTTTTGCTATTGTGCCTTTAAGACTATATAAGCATCATACACTGCCCGGCCCAAAAACAAAAAAAGTGCTGTTGGATTTAAATAGGCAAATGAGTCTATGACAGGCTCAAAATGTGAAAGAATGGTTAGGAGCATGAGGAATCACTTTCACACATGAATTCGTCCAGAAAAAGATCTTGACCAAAAATTGATGCACTTCTTGATGGAAATAAATGTTGTGTTTGTTTCTCCATTAAGAGGTGCATACCTTTTTTGCCAAGTTCTTGTATTGACAATGCAATAGTCCAGCACTCTGTAAAGTCTATTCAAGCACATCCCAAAGACTTTCAATGAATTTAAGGTCTGGACTCAGAGCCGCCAATTCATGCGTGAAAATGATTCTTTATGCTCCATCTCAACCATTCTTTCACATTTTAAGCCTGATGAATCTTAATATCGTCATCCCGGATTATGGCCATGAAGTGTGTTTCCCTACATGGTTGTGCTACACACTTCATCAATTAGGGTTAGAAGAACTGTTGCCAAACATATAACATGCTAGAAATATAATAAGATCATTATTGGATCATTATTGCAGTGATTAAGCATTTGCCTATTTGAATCGAAACAGTATAGGCAAAATGAGCCTCACTGCTTTGCTGCACTTTCCACGTGGCTGCCATTTTTCTGTCAGGTGTAATCTTATTTATACTTATATATAGAGTAACTGCTCCATCCATAAATAATAATCTCTTTGCAAAGTCTTAGACATTATCAAAAAAGAATGGAATTAAACAAAGTAGTTTACCAAAACACACCGAAGAAGGACTGAGACCTTAAATGTTTGTCTTTTTCACTTTTGTGATCAATAAAAACAGTGAATGAACTGATTTTTAAGTGTGAATCACCATTTAGGTTTTGATGCAAGGATCACAAAATAATCCACACTAAAATGTTTTTGGTGCTAAACAGTAAAAAAAAAAAAAAACAGCACAAAGTTTAACAAACTATTTCAGATTTTTTTGTTTTTCAAATGTTTAAAAATTATATTTATCCTGGTTTCTCTTTTTTCTCAAAGTTTCTGAACACAGTAAATGTATTGTTGACATGTAAATGTGGTCAACATGAAATTTAAATAGTTCATAATTACTTATTTTCTAAATGAACATTACTGATCTTATTGTGAATGTTTAATCTGTGTATGTTATTCCAAATTAAAACCTTTGTAATTTTAATCAAAGGCCTGGTTTCACTGACAGGGTTTAGATTAAGACAGGATTAGGTTAAATTTGGACATTCAAGTAGCTTTTGTAAACATGCCTTAGAAAAAAACATTACTGGTGTGCATTTTGAGACAGAGAATGACACTGACATATTTTAAGATGTCAGTGCAAGATGTTTTCAGTTTAAACGGCTCAAACTTGCATTTTAGTCTGGGACTAGGCTTAAGCCTTGTCTGTGAATCCGTGGGAAAGGGTATTTACTTGGGTACAATTCAAATATTGCTTTAGCAAACTTCCATTCAATCTGGCTCCATTAAATGCCCACAATTCCTGTCCAACATTTTCCCTGCATTACTCAGAAACACTTAAAAGGGAAATTCACCCAAAAATGAAAATTCTGTCAACATTTTCTCTCCCCACCCCTTCCAAATCTGTGTGACTTCCTTTGCCCGTGAAACACAACAGAAGATATTTTGAAGAATGTTGGTAACCAAACAGTTTTGGTGACTATTGTCTTCCATTGTATGGTTAAAAAAAAAGAAGAAAAAAAAAGACATTTCTCAAATATCTTTTTTTACATTCCACAGAGAACAAAACGTCATACAAGCTTGAAAAAATATAAGGGTGAGTAAATAATGACAATTTTCATTTTTGGGTGAACAATCCCTTTAACATTACAGAGGTACAATCCACTGCAAACTGCAATTCATATTGACTTTAACATATACTATTAACCCACATGATTTGTGTTAATGTGAACTATTTTTAGTTTATTATTAATATTTGGTTCACCTATTACCTTACAGCACATGAGGCAGACAGGAACTTGTGGCACTGCAACCTAACCCAGATGTTCAGACACATGCTTACATTTATATTACCTCTAAAACAGTCCTAGCAAAGGGAAAAAGAAACTGTTAACGACAGCATAATATAAACACATTAGACCAGCTTCGGAAAAATAAGCACTCTTTATTTAATTTAAGAGACACCTCATGACCAAGATATCATTTTATGAGTTACCATAAATGCTAACATTTGTATTTATATGGTATTTAACCATTTCTGCTTCAGGGCAGTTCCAAGAGGTCAGGATGGTTAACATGAATGGATAGTTTTAGTATTGTGCAGTGGGAGGAATTTTAAAAGAATGACTAATTGCCCTGTCGTATCTTACAATGATGTCATGACCTAGCGGTCTTTATATGTACAACAAACATTCGATAAAAAGCAAACAGGCATTTTATCACCAGTGCAGACTAGAGTGGAAGCCAGCTACACCAGGGCTCTTTACAAAGATATATCTTTTGCTTTTGTTGCCCCTCTAACCTCAGTGTAACAGATAACAAAAGGCACAATGCTGGTTTATCAATGGCAAGACAGGTTTTTTGGTTTGAGAATGGAAATGTGGGTGTGAAAGCTGATTATGGAGAAGAAGAAAAAAGCTGAAAGTGTATAAATTATTCAATTACTACAAATATAAACGGATGGTAGAAATCAGAGGTCTACAAAAAAAATGTTATGTAATTTCTGGAGCGCTTTCAAGGAAGTACCACAATCTTTTTCTCAAGTTTTTGCTGAGGGAAGATGAACCTCCTCATGACATCATCCAGCTCCTCCAGAGCGAGCTGAGCATGGAGTACAGCCACATCATCTGGGTCCGACCGCACCACCCCTTTCAGAGCCCGATACAGCTCCGATAAAACATCCCCAAGAACCTGAAAAAGCAGAAGAAGTGTCGGAAAGCGCTTAGTAAGCAGATGTACTGTTTTACTGTACAACTGAAAGCGAGAAAAATAACAAACAAGGGAAGAGAAAATAATGAGTACAGTATAAGTCTCTTAAGGCAGATGGTCTCTTGACCTTCTCACTCAGAGCAGGAGAGTACTTTTGTGAGCAGTCAGCTGTTTTAGCCTCACACTAAGAGGACACCAGGCGCTGTGACTTATGGTTTACCTGGACGAGCCGTCTCATTACTCGCTGCAACAGCTGTACCGAGTAACAACCGTTTCTCATACCAGAAGGACCTCTGTCAAGCTCCATCCTGGGAAACTCAACAGACGGCGATGACAGACGTGACTTTGCACACGGGCCAATGCCAAGGTGCAGGCCAGGGACAGCACTGTCTGAGTCTAGTAAAAACTGTCCTATAAAGTGTATGTGCAAATATTTCAAAAGTCAGGGTACTAACTAGGGTGGACATTGGTGCTGTAAATCAGGGGGTCAAAAGTATAAAAGGTCATTTGCAGCAGCAGTGGCCAGTTTGGTCTGCTCTGAGGTCATGGGATCAATTCATGTGTTTATAGAGGGATCTTAAGATGTGTTTTATGTGGATAAACACTCCCAAAATTCCAGGTGTTGCAAAGTGAAGTAGTAAAAGGACAAAGCAATCAATCTCTCTACAAAATTAAATGTATCATCTTATACAAGAATACTTCTCTAAAGAATCTTATTACAAAAAACAGTCAAAAAATGATTTATATTTAATGTTTTTATTGTTTTAATTATTTATTTGAACTGTTATTTGAGTTCATTCATTTGTTTATTTATCTTCTGTAGAACATACTATAATCACACTGGAAAAACCTGGCAAATAAGATGAAACCGTTATCAAGGTTTAAAGATTATTTTATATAAATACATTTGATAAAGGAAATAAGTGGTACCAATGATCAAGTATCTCGCTTTCATGAAACCCTATTATGTTTAAAATATGTTTTAAAAGATAACTGGAATAAAATGATCACACTGCATTATGGGAGAACAGATCTGTAGTCTGAGAGGTTGGAATGTCAATCGGCTGCCAGTCCGCTGACAACATCAAAAACAAATATAAAATGTAGAAATTTTAATAAGTGTGGTATGGTTCATATGATCTAACAACAGGGTAAACATCTGTTGAAGATGACTGCTAATATTCCAGTGGATCAGAGACTCAATGTTCTCACATCTATGTAAGGTGATACACACCTCTAATTGGTTAATGTAGTTACCGCTGTAACTCTGAACTTGTGATACATAAAACTTTATAGAAGGTTTCTCAAAAAACTCCTAACCCTAAATGATAAACTTTATTAACTCAGCCTGCACTGTTCACGTTATGGACATCAATGATTTTAAGTTTAACCTCATGATCACTTTACCAGGTAAAAAAAAAGTACCATAGTACTTTACAGCAATGTCTTGGCAACCTACCGGTACTACAACACTCTACCATAGCAGGGAGAAATTTTGCATGAGCAAGGACCACATTTTCTTCTGAAAATCTGAAAGAACGGTTTTCATATGGTTTAGATCTATTCATTTTATTTATCATGCACCAAATGTAGGAGCTATAGTCGGAAATTGAAGGCATTGCTGGGAAAGTGATCAGGGCCGTGGGAACAAGAGAGTCTGCTGAGAGTGATGATTAGACAGAGCATTGGTTGTCTTATACTGCAGGTGACCTCTAAATAAGAGAGTAGAAAATTGCTACTGCTGCTCATCAGTCCAGATGCTGGAAGAATTCCTCCCACTAAACACGTGCATTGATCAAGACACCAGAACAATCTACTCAATATCCTCACACACAACAAGGCACAGTGATGGGACTTCACACCTTTGAAGAAATATTTCTGGCTGTAAATGGATAGCATCTGTAGCATGCTGTTGAATACCACAATTTCTTTTTTTATACTGATCAACTGATCAATGAAAATGACCGTAAAGACATTTATAACTATACAAAGATTTATATTTCAAATAAATGGTGAATCCTGAAAATTTGCATCACAATTTCCACAAAAATATTAAGCAGCACAGCTGTTTTCAACTGGGATATTAATAAAGGCTGATTTATACTTCTGCGTTGGACCATGCCGGAGCCTCTCCGCTGTAGACTACGCGTTGGTCTTCATTTATACTTCTGCGTCATTGTCCGCGTTGACGTGCAATTAAACATGTAGAGGGAGCATGTGAAACCCGAGGGAGGGGTTCAAGCAGACCAATCACAGCGCTTGCGGTCCGTGTAGAATTGACGCATTGTTACATTTTTGGAAAGGTGCACGTCAGGGTATGTACGTCATAGGCTATGCGTGCTACACACAGCTACGACATAGCTATAGCGTGACTTTGATGCAGAAGTATAAATTGGGCTAAAGAAATGTTACTTGAGCACCAAATCAGCATATTAGAATTGATGCAGAAGTATAAATTGGGCTTAAAGGGATAGTTCACCCAAAAATGAAAATTCTGTCAGTAATTACTAACCCTCATGATGTTCCAGCGTTACACTACTGTAATAGCTTAGTGATTCTGTGTTGTACGTCACACGCATCACACACATTACCAGCGTCGGCCAATAGTGAGCCTACGTGTGACGTACAACACAGAAGCACTACGCTTTTAAACAACGCGAACTGACTCGAGGCCCACATAGAAGGAAATGAATAGTTGAAATAAAGTCGTTATTCTGGGGGGGTTTTTGCGCACAAAAAGTATTCTCGTCGCCTGATAAATTTAAGATTGAGCCACTGTAGGCACTTGGACTATTTTAACGATGTCTTTAATAACTTTTCGGGGCTGGCAAGTTTAAATCCCTAAGAAGCCTATGGAGGAGTGATCCAGCTCTCAGATTTAATCAAAAATATCTTAATTCGTGTTCCGAAGATGAACGAAGGTCTTACGGGGTTGGAACAACATGAGGGTGAGTAAATACTGACAGAATTTTCATTTTTGGGTGAACTATCCCTTTAAGAAATGTTACTCGAGCACAAAATCAGCATATTAGAATGATTTCTGAAGAATCATGTGACTATGAAGACTGGAGTAATGATGCTGAAAATTCAGCTGTACATGAGAGGAATAAATTACATTTTATTATTTTAAAATACTGAATAATTAATAAATTTTTAGGTCCTTTATAAAAGCTTTTCATATTACTTTAATACCAGCCACTGGATAATCACAAGTTAAATTGATCACACATATTTCAAAATACTCACCTGAGTGGTTTTATCACTGAGGCCCCTAAGGACCAGAGCAATGACATGGACCGCAGCCCTTCGAACCTCTGCTTCTCTGTCCGTCTTTATCAGGGCGGTGAGACATGTGCTCAGCTGCAGGAACCACACAAAAAGAGGTCAAATACAAAAGGCGTACGCAGGCCGCAGAGATCTGCAGTGCTGCACTAGTTGATCTTTATGTCAATGTAGAGGGTCGATTGATGTCTAAACACATGAACACGGGTCAAGATGGTCTAGAACAGCCTGATGCAGGGGCTCTTTCATGAATAAGCAGCCCAGTTAGTCACACTGACAGAGATGCTTATTCATGAAGATCTCTAGACCACCGCTGCAGCTCAGCTACTCACAGTAGATTTGCTCAACGACCATATGCACAAGCGCTGAAAAATAAACAAACTGCTTTCCAACTGCAAGGCGTCACACATTTCACACATTGGCACAAAGTATCAAAGAACTCTACATTTGTATTTCCTGAAGGAAACATCAATGCTTGGAAGGCAGCAAAAGTACAATGCTAAAGTCTCAGGTAAGCTTTGTCTTTGATTCTACATAAAATACTGGTGACATGACTGATTTCCCAGTTTGATGTGATTCTGATTCACAGGCTTTAAACTTGATTTGATTCAACACTGATTTTATATTTCAGTTATGAATGTTCATTTCATTTACATAGAAAATACAAGGAAAATAACTTATCAATAAAATAACCAGCGTTGGGTAAGTTACTCAAAAAAGTAATCCACTACAAATTGCTAATTACTACTTTAAAATTGTAATTTGATTACATTACTGATTACTGCATGTAAAAAGTAATCAGATTACTAATTTCTTTACTTTCAAGTTACTTTGAAAACCGATTAAAACTACACTACAAAGTGAAACTCTGTTCTTTCTGTAATTTAATATTGCAGATATCCCAAGTCTCCCGGCAGTTCTGGGAGTCTCCTGGATATTGATAGCTCCATGATGCCTGCAAATAAGTTAAAATATCCCGGAATCTAGAGAGAGCGAGCAAGAGAGTGCATGCGAGAACTGTGCTCCAAACCGTGTACCGCGCGCACGGCAGAGAGGGAGAACGAGAGACCTTGCGTGTGTGCCTCATGAAGCGCATTCTCCGGTAATTCATTAAAACGCATGCTCATTAACTGACGCAGCCGGCCAAACGTGAATAGAAATGCATTTTACAAAAAAAAAATCTTAATACATTTGTAACGCAAGTAACTTCATTTTATTGACATCAGTAACTGTAATCAAATTACATAAAATTAAATGTTATGAGTTACATTACCGTTATCACGAAAAGTAATTAGAATACAGTAACGTTACTTTGTAACGCATTATACCCAACTCTGAAAATAACCAGCTCATTTGTATTGTGAATTGGGCTGTACAAATATGTTTGCAATAGCCACTGAAAATAGGCTTAGAGTAAAAGATTGATCTTGGGATTGTATGGATTAATATGGGGAGTGCTCCTTTAAACGAAAAGCGATATTTTTTCCCCCAACCCTTAAAATACACTTCTTGTTTTCTATTGGCTGTGTACGAGAATCAACATAACGCAAATTCAACACATTCTGTCCACTTTAAAACGCAGCTATATATGGTTAAGTAAGTGACTAGAGTAAAAAAAGCCACATCACAATTCAGTATACAAATTAATTTAAGAAAAGAAAAAAAAAGCATTCCAATATGCAAATATTATGGTGTCACCACTTTCAGTTTTGAATGGCTAACATCATAAAATGGAAGATTTTTATTTACAGATCTATTTTGAAAGCATTTGAATAAATTTGAGCATACACAATCAATTGCTACATAAAGATTTGTGGTCACGACATTGGCTGATTTTAATGAGTAAATCAGTGAAATTGATGGAGTTCAGGTTCATCCATCTATCACCCATCTGCACCAGCAGACACCCTGATCTCAGCACTAACAGCAGTAGTAGTAGTAGTAATCTTGCGTAGTGAGATGTGCATGTGTGTACACATATACACAGCTGTGCCGAGAAAAGAAAATGATGACATCAGACTAGAAGCAGCCTCGGGGATCTGCTTAAAAAGAACTAATTACAGACTAAACTGTGCAGATTCAGCTTTTCATCAGCTTGTCTAGTTTACTTTTAGGTTTTGAATACTAGAGTGGTACTACCTCTTGTGCCAGTGGTCCGAGGGAAAAGTTGAGACGTTGGCAGAGTTCACCCAAATTAGAGAGGCTGCTGGCACGCACACTACTGTCCTTGTCTCGTGTGCCACTCAAGAACACACCAATCAGAGGGCGACCATAGTGTGGAGCAAGGTCACCTAAAAGATAAAACTTTGAATTTATTTTTATTTGTACAGATATTTAGTTGTACAGTATATAAAGACATACAATACTGTTCAAAAGTTTGGAATAATTATGATTTTTATATATTTTTGGAATAAGTAACTGCTCACCAAGCCTCTATTTATCTGATTAAAAATAAAGTCATATTTTTAAATATTATTACAATTTAAAATATGATATAAAAATGTTTTATATTTTGTGTCTGTCAGATGATCCTTCTGAAATCCTTCAAATATGCTGTATTGTTGCTCAGATATGATTGGTACTCAATTACTTATAATGGTTCTTTATTATCAATGTTGAAAATAGTTTTTGCTGCATAGTTTTTGTTGAAATCTTGATATGTTTTTTTTCAGGATTGAATAGAAAATAAAAAAAACAGCCTTTATTATAAATGTCTTTACTGTGTCTTTTGATCAATGTAATGCATTATTGCTGAATAAAAGTAGTAATTTATTTATTTATTTAAAATTATTTTCGAAGGATCATGCGACACTGAATTAATGACAACTGTAAATTCAACTTTGCCATCACAGGAATACACTACATTTCAAAACAGATTAAAACAGAAAACAGTTCTTTTAAATTGTAATATTTCACAATATTACTGTTTTACTGTATTTTTTATCAAATAAATATAATTTGCTTGGTGAGCATAAGAGACTTCTATCAACAACATTAAAACTCTTAATTATTCCAAACTTTGGACCTGTAGTGTATATAGAGAGTTAAAATAATAAAAATAATAAAATAAATAAATGTAAAGATTTGTCCTAATATCCCATGTACAGTGCAAGGAATGAGAGCTCCAGCCTGAACACACACACGCACACACGCACGCACACACACGAGCACACACACAGACAAAGCTGAAGTCGCGACTCCTCTTCCAATCTCTCCATCTCAGTGTGAAAGTCTGAGAAAGTTCAAAGTCCATACCTACAGCATGAACAAAGTCACTAAACTGGGATATTTCTGGCTTCTTTTTGGGCTCGGACAAAAAAAAATCCTCCTCGCACTAACAGGTATTAGTGTAAGGGGAATTTACATTCTTTATGGTCAATACATAAAGATAAAAGTAGACAAAAGCTATTATAATGGCTGCCAGGTGGGTTCAGAGGGACTTGCTCCCCACGGCTGATTTTTCTGGCCCTGTCTGAGATATCATTCAAACTGTATAAAACCTTCCAGAATCCATGTGCCAGGACCTATTCAGACATGAATGTCCAATTGTTCAGCTGACCGATCCTCCAAAAGGATCAAAAGAGTTTTAATGGCTATTGTGGACTAGATCTACCAGAAAAAATGGGTGTCTGATGGGAGGGAAAAGGAACAGACGCAAGAAAAAGTGTAACATACGCTTCTTTGATCCAGTGCTTGTTAACTGTGGCCATCTGTCCCAGCACCTTATTAAGCGACATGTTTAATTGGAAACCAGTAGCACACTTATGCAGGAAAAGGATTTATTTAATTAAGCATCGGATGTGTAGATTACGAAACAGCATGTTTTGGTTAGATATTTAGTTATTACAAAATCAAGGATTTAAGGATTGAAATAAGTGTCTCTTTAGATAATACTCAAGGGCTGAAAATGTAAATTGAGCTCAAGTGTGTGATGTGAAGTGTGTGATGCCCCCTGCTGTGTGTGAAGGCACTATGAATGTGACAGAGAGCTGTGAGACTCATTGTGCGGTTTCAGTGGACTGTAGCAGCTGTTGGGCTTTTTCAGAGCTCGGTCTGTTAGCGTTAAGGAGCCGGGCCAAAACGACATGCCTCAGACCCAGACTGAATGATCTCGAGACACAATGAATAACCGCACACTTGTGCTGGGGATACGGCACTGCCCAGATCTGACAAACAGATCCTGAAATGGAGCATGAAGTACTTTAAAGGAAGAAAAGAATACAGAAAGAAAGAAAGAAAGAAAGAAATATGAAAAAGAAAGAAAGACTACAGTCAGTGACTGTGCTCACCCATGGCCCTGCAGGCTCTCATTAAAACCTCGCCCACTTTGAGGCGTGTCTCTAGGGAGCGCTCTCTTTTGGGGGGACCGACAGTTGCCCCGGTCTGATACTCTCCCAGCAGTCTCTGCAGAATCTGCTCAGGAAAAGAATCAGCCAACACTGCCAACCCTGAAACAGAAAAAGGAAAAAGAAACAGCTCTGAATAAAGGCTAAAACTCTGACAGACCCTTTTTAAGACAGGATGAATAGAAAGCACAACTGGCTGCCAGAGCATTACAGTCTTAATTTAGCTATTCCTCAATAGGCCAAAAAAGAGATGGTTGAGATGGTTCTGACCATTCATGGACAAAAGGTGAAATAACATTGGCTGCAAATACATAGAGCTGATTTAGTTAATCAAATCAAAATATAGCACCCCAAATCTATTTGTTGGCCCAGATACAGCAGCCTTGTAGATTTCAAAGCTGTTTCTAAAATAACCTGAAACACATACAAAAGAAAATCCTCCACAACAGCCAATCAATATACCCCACTTTTCAAAAGTTTGGAGTCAGGAATATAAAATAGTAAAAACAGTAATATTGTGAAATATTCTATTAAACAATTTAAAGTAACAGTTTTTTTCAAAGACGAATTTTCAGCATCATTATTCCAGTGCCATATGATTTGGTGTTCAAGAAACATGTATTATTATTATCAATGTTGAAAACAGTTGTGCTGCTTAACATTGACAACTTTAATGAACTCAGGAATCAGATGCTTTATCTATTCATTATGGCAAAGAAAAAGCCTGGTCATTTAACAAATGAAAGGTTTAACCAAACATCTGTATTCTTTAAGAATGAGTAACGTAAGGCTTGTAATGTGTTGAGGTAAAGCTGACGGTGAGTTAAGCTGGCAAAAGTAAATCAGGTCAATGTAATGTCTGTGCTGTATACTTACAACTAAGTCATTTAACCAGTCAAAACCAAGCTGTTCTATTATGCACCATCAAAACCTCAAATAAATTAAAATGTTACATTAATTTCTAAAAACCCTCAATAGTCGTTTTTAAAAAATTAGGCAAAAACAGTGTGATTGTCCTATTTTGTTGTATTTCGAAGGAGTTTAGGCTGGTTTCTTTCTTGAACTAATGAATTAATTACCTTGAATAGCAGACAGATACACAAAGGAGTCTTCATGTTCCAGGTTTTCCAGAAAGAGCTGAAACACATTGAAATAATTCACTGAAAGCTGAGAGCAAAGAATTAGAGAAGAGTTAATTAATTCCTTAGTCTAATTATCGCTGACAGTTTTTCAACTCTCAGCACGTTTACAGTAATGCAAATTAAAACATGTCTATGGCCTGCAGTTTTAAAAGATTTAAATGAGTTCACATGAGGTGAAGTGGTATGACTATCAAAGAGAATGAAAGAGAAAATGAATACAGCAGATAAGACATTTATGTGTTAAGAACTCTGACAGACACTAATACAAATAAATATTTAAAACTGAATTAATCAAAAGAAAGAAATTCACATTGTGTTAATGGATTACTGGGTGGGTGTTATGTCACTGTTAGTGAGATGCTCTGTCTGTGTTCATGTGTGAATTAGTTGTATTTATGAAGCATTGGACACAGAAGAGACTCTTATTACAGAGAATATTAGATGAGACATTCTAGAAAGCCGCTCATCATAACTAGATCCCACGACAGTCTTCAGACACCCTCAAGCAAGAGGTTTTACACACCAAAAATCCCAACTCATTTATAAAACATGGTCTATTCTAGACCCTCACCCATCCTCAACACTAGCTCATAGGAGAAAGAGAAACACTGGAAGTCACTGGCCCATTTAAACAATGTCACCCAGGGAAGAAGAGTCTACGCAAATCCCAGGAGAGATGTGCACGTGACACCAAGCTTTTAGCATCAGAGAGAATAATGCATATTGGGAGAGTAAGTGTTTATCATATACTATAATGATCGCCTGCATCAAAGCGCAATGCCAACAGCGTTTTTGGGGCCTGAAAATGCAAACTTGTGAAATCGGGTTTCAAAGGGCAAGTTTTTAAAAATGATACTGTGCGTCTGCAAATTTGTGAAAACGGTGATGTCATGCCCATGCGTATTATATGTTCAGTCTATAGGCATGTCCCGTTTCTTTACAAAGTGACATCGCCAACTACTGACATGCATAATACAGCATTTTTAGTCGATTTTGCGGATCCGTGTGAACAGGGATTGTTTTGACATCGTTGTCTTTTGTATGCGAAAAATGCAAAACTTTTCCATTTTTAGTACATCGTTGTTGTGCAAGCGTACCCTAAACCAGCCATTAATAATATACAGTGATAGGTGAAATGGAAATAATATGCAGGAATTAATAATAAAAATAATTATATAAAAAAGTTTCAATATTTTCAAATTGATAAAATATTTCACCTTTAGCAATAATAATAATAATGATGTCTAGAATTAATGGGAATATTTTAAAACTATAACATTTATAGTATTTATTTTTCCGATGCATCTGCAGATGTTTTTTCCAATTATCAAAACTATATATTTATGTATTCCCTGGAAATATTATACATCATTGACAATGGATAAACTTTATTATATATATATTATAAAGTTGATCCATTGTCAATGATGTAGCGACATATAAATCACTGCTCACACAGAATTATTTTAAAACCAAGCAGATTTCTGTTGATCAAAATAGCACAATTTTCATCACCAACATGAACATGAGCAAAATCCCTGATTATGCAGATTCCAACTGAAATGACTAGATTTCGCCTGCAAATTTTCAGTAAATTTGACCACTTTCATATCATACATGATGAAAAATGTATTTTTTTTTAAATTCATGCCAGGCCAGTTTGACCTGCTTTAACTTACATATACAGATACATACACATCTATACACTCACTGTTAGTAGTTTCTCCTTGTTCTGCAATGCCTCCTCGTCTCCATCTCTAACAGAGTGGGTCAGTGAACGCAGTGCTACGGCTCGGGTGGGCACATCTGGGTCACAGGCTTCCACCAAGCACTCAGAGAAAGCTTTACTGCGCAAGGCCTCAGAAATCCCAGGATTGGGTATTCCTCCAGCTGTCTGAAAGTCTTTAACTTTGGGTGTTACACTAGGGTCTGTTGTATGTTTGGGATGTGAGATTGATTGTGAAGGGACCTGGGGTATGGCTGAGTTTGAACTGTGGGCTGCAGGTTGAGTAAGACTGTGGGCAGTGCTGTGCTGGCTGGCTGTTTTAGGGACAGTTGTAGGGCGATAAGCCCCGTGTGTGGCAATAGTGGCCCTTAGATCGGACGCTAGCTCCTGGATAACTGGTTCTTGGTACTGCTGGGAAATCTGTTCCAGGTGGGGCAGCAGTGCAGCCATTGATGAATAATCATCTGCAGTGAGCTGAAAGAAGACATACACAGTTACAAATTGGTAGGTAATAAATAATATGCACATGAACATAAAGATTTTGGGCTGTCAATTGTTTAAAACTTTTAAAACTTTTGTTTAACAACAATTAATTGCATATCAATATTGCTAGGAACTTCCCCGATATAATTGGGCAATTACATATCTTTGAATATAATACATTCTTTGAATATAATTCAAAGAAATTATATTAAAACATAACTTAAGATCTTTTTTGTTTCATATAATTTTATTATTTTGTCTTTTTTGCATTGTTTTAATTAATCACACCAAATTAACCCAATAACTGGGCATTAGTGCATATTTTGTGTGCTGTAACTGGGCACAACTTCCATTTATCAGTTTTTATAGTTTTAGTTTTCATGTTAATTTTTGTGTAATTTTCAGTCATTCCATTATGTGCTTTTGTCATTTTGTTCGTTTATTTATTTATTTATTTATTTATTTATAATTGTAGTGCTTCAACTTCAACTTATTTCAGTTTATTGCCAAGGCAACATTTCTAATTTTCAGTTAGTTTTTTAACTAATATTTATATTTTATTTCAATTTACAGAAATATTCTCACTAGTTTTAGTTAACGATAATAACCCTGGGTGCAACAAACTAATTTTTAAAACTAATGTTTAAAATGTAATCGTACACAAAAATAGATCCCTTTTGTTAAAAAAAGTGTAGCATGCATGCAACACACACATGTAACACACACAATGTGGCAAAAGGGATAAAAATGCCCCAGGCATCTCATCCACCACCCGAGGGAGCATTTGATCATCTAATAATTGATTTTATAGAACTGAGTCCCTGTGAAGGGGAGAAATATTGCCTGGTTACGGTGGACATGTTGTCTAGGTGGGTGGAGGTTTTTCCCACATAAAAACAAGATGCAGCAGCAGTAGCAAAAGCACTGTTGACTGAAATAGTGCCGAGATGGGGAATCCCGAGAAATATTAGTTCAGACAATGGAACACACTTGCTGTGAGGAACTGGGCTCAATTGGGTAAAAGCCCTACCAGAGGCCTAGATCAAATCTAAGCTCTTATTAGATAATGTTTGGGAAACCTCCATTTATGGGTTTTGAAGGGGTTAAACAGCGAGTGCCATAAACTGAATTGTGTGAACATGACAAGTTGAACTATTGTAAAGAAATGTCTTGTCTCCTATCACACATTTGTGTGGAGGTAAAAGCAGCTCAAGGAAAAGCAGCTGATACCCCACTGCATGACATTCAACCAGGAGACTTTGTGGTGATAACGGATCTGAGGAGGAGGAGCTGGAAAGCAAGGAGGTGGCTGGGTCCGTTCCAAGTGGTGCTAGCAGGCGCACACAGCAGTGAAAGTAGCAGAGAGGGCAAAGTGGGTCCACGCCAGCCATTGCAGAAAGGTTCCACCTACAGTGCCAGGAGAAGGATCGTGACAACCAACTGTTTCTGACGACGACTACCGTTATTGGCACGAGCAAGGATAACCACGAGAAAAAATTCTGAAGTAACCAGTGTGCAAGGAAAGGCACGAGCGGAGGTGAAGCAGCATCGATTTATCAATGGAGAAAAGGTACTTTTAAGTACAACTGGACAACAATTTTTGCTGTGGTATTAATAAGCCAACTGAGATGGAGGTGCGCAGACCTCGGCACACATTCAGAATTCCAGGCCTGTGTGGCCTAAAGGGTTCTACGTGCATATTTAATGTGTTATCAGTGGTGATTTGTTTGACAATCATCTATTCGACGGAGATAAACGAGAAGACTGATGTGCCTACCATGTGTAATTCAATGTATTTCAGCTTTGGTACAGAGACTGGTGACAAAAACGATCTCATACCAAATGTTTCGAATGTCTAATGATGAGGATCAATTTAATGATGTATGTCCAAAACCAACGAAATTGGATGATGACACAACCAGCGGGAGTTACAGTGAAATGTATTAATTGAGTTGAGATATGTTTTTTTCTATTCTGAACATATATACTATTTCTTGTTTATACTGAGGTAACTGCGGGTCACTAAAGGAACTATCTCCATAAAAACAGCCTAAGCTTTCTTCTTTTAAAACCTTATTTCACAAGTTTAAGAAAGTGATAATTTATATGTAAATCAGAGATGAACAGTATAAATTAGGGATGGCCCGATACCGATACTGGCATCGGGGATCGGGTCGATACTGTCCTCATATACTCGTACTCATAAAAATTCGCCGATACCACGCCCCGATACCACGTACATTTTGCGAAACGAAACTGGCCGCCGCGAGTGCTTTGTCGAGGTGAACTGAGGCATAGGGACGTGCACTCCCAACGCAAAAGAGTGCGGCGCGGCACTAGATCTGATGGCCGAGCGCGAGCGCGGGCGGTAATGCACTCACTCTGTGTGTGTGGGTTCCGGGAGAATAAAACGATTCGCGGGACTCCCGCAAACTAGACATATCTATGAATACAACATATTAAAACTAATAGATTTTCATTCATCTGTTGCAGAAAAGCAAGAAGAACAACTAAAACAAAATAGAAACGATTTACAGGCCAGAGTTTCTATTCATAACATGTTTGCAGCGTTGAGCGATGTAGCCAATCACAGACATATGTGTTGATTTCTTGAACGCAATGGCTAATCAGAAGCATTTAAGATAGCCTCACTGCTCAAAACTTTTTTGTTCAGTGCTGAATTCTGTATGCTGGCAAATCCTCTAATTATAACAAACAAAGTGTGGATATTATGAAAGATTCATTGTGCAGTCAGCTTCATTGATAATAACAGATGTGTGAGATCGCGATGAACTGTCAGCTTTTTAGGAATTAGACTATTAAGGGAGCGCACTTTGGGCGCATTCAGTCATGTCAGACCATGCACGCAGTAACTGCTTGCTTTTATGTTAAATTAACAGTGGTTTGTGTGTTAATACATTTATTATTTTACTCATTATTATTTATTTTTAGACTTGTTAAAACAAGCAGAGAAAAAAATAAAAACAGTCTTCTAACCTGTGTTCTAAAATAGTCTTCTGTCTTCTTTTCTGGGAGCCTATAGTTACTTTTGCGGTAGAAATATCGGTATCGGTACTCGATATCGGCAAGTACACAAATGTAAATACTCGTACTCGTATCGGTTTGAAAAAAAATGGTATCGGGCCATCCCTAGTATAAATGTGATGTAATGACTTAAATTTGCTGTCTTATTATTTTGTTTATCAATGAATGATAAAAAGAGGGGAATTGTGGAAGAAATTTAAAATTTTCTATGTGTTTGCATTTTCTTATATTCATAAGAAACATGATGGTAATTAGAACTGTTACTAACCCTTATGAATGTGTATGTATACGTGACTAAATGTGTGACTAAATTTACGACCAAGACAGACGGTCTCCACTCAAGGGTAGTATGATAACCAAGTCTAAACAATGTGTTAGTTATGGATAAGACATATCTTCATTTAGCCTTGAGAAATAACCTTGGGGGGGATAGGGACTATTAAGAAGGAAGGATGGACTCCTGTAAATTGTCACACTCTGCAGGCACTCCGTATGACTCAATGAATGCTGACCTTTCCTTGCAAGGGAATAAATAATCATCTAATCATTAAAGACAATTGTTACATGTTTGTCTCTTATTCAGTAAAAGAAAATTGTTTGCCACCACACTACCCATAAACACAGCAAACAGCTTATTACTAGAGGAACTCTTACAATAGAGTGAGCAAAGAAAAGCAGACAAATGTATAAACTATACACTACCTCAGCAGCTCCAGAAAGTAGAGTGGCCACAAGCCCCATTCCCATACTGAGAGTCTGACTCTCCACTGGGCTGTCAGTGCCACGCTCCAGACTAACACATGCTCTCTGCAGCATGGATGCTATGAACCCGACCACCTGTAAGCAGAGAGAGAGAGAGAGAGAGAGATGTCTTTGAAGATCACACCTTCTCATCTTATCACTACATAAAGTAAGACAACTGCTGATATAACACAACTGTGCTCTACCAGCCATAAGAGGCTCATACATCTGCCCTAAATAACAGTCAGAGTTAAGATTTTCTTTGTTGCGAGTTAAATGGAACAGATCTGCCCAGGGGATGATGTGCTCTATTTTTAGAAGGTCCATGTTTTTATCTTATTAAAACCTCAGTTGAATGAAAGCAGAAAAGACAAAATGATAAGAAAGCTTAAAAGAGTTGAAAGTTTAGAATTAAAACTCAAGTGTACCACTTCACTCAGGAAAAGAGAGAACCATTTAATAAGTTTAAATAACGCTGAATGAATGATTTCTTCTATATCTCACCTGAGTGGGTTTGCAGAGCAGCTGTGTGTGTGGAAGACCCTCACACATGATGGCCAGTGCCTGCAGCAGAGCAAGTCTCTGTCCGTGTCCACCTGCACGCCCCAGCAGATGCTGCTCTAACTCCAGCAGCGTCATAGATGAGGTGTTCACTTCCTGCTCAACCTCGTCCTGCTCAGCAGCCACAGCTGTTAAATCCTGGAAACAAAACAAAACAGGCAGACATTGAAGAAAAGAAAAGAAAAAATAAATGTTGATCTCAGCATCCACTTTCAATTTCAAGCCACTTTCACAACATTTAAAAGTCAAATCTGGGAAGGATTTTTTTTAATCTTCTTAAAGTCTAAAAGTTCTTTTTAATCATTTACTCTACAATTTGAAGCATTCTTGAGTCCACAAATATTGCTATAAAACAATTATGGACATCCATTTATCTTATGTGCAATAGACACTGTTGAGCAACATTAGAAACGGTCAGGCTGAAACAGAGTGGCAGAGGTCAGCACCTGCAGGAGCAGTAGGAAAAACTCTCCAGGCAGGTCACTGTCCTTCATCTCTTCCAATAACTGCACAAGACACTGCACTCTCCACTGCTCACCCGAGACCTTCTCATACAGAGCATCATCTTCATCACTGTCAAAACACAGAAAAAGAGCCAATTAATCATTGTTATGCCTTGCAACCTACACTACTATTTTAAAGTCTCTTATGTCCACCAAGGCTACATTTATTTGAACAAACATACAGGAAAATTAATATTATGTAATATTATTACAATTTAATATAATTTTTTTTTTTTTTTAAGAAAACTGATTCCTGTGATGGCAAAGCTGAATTTTCAGCATCATTACTCCAGTCTTCAGTGTCACATGATCCTTCAGGAAATCATTCTAATATGTTGATTTAGTGCGCAGGAACGTTTTTTTTTTTTTTTGAGCTATGAAAACCACAAAACAAATTGTACGGAAAACAAATTTAATATTTTTGTGGAAACCATGATTTTTTTTTCAGGATTCACTGATGAATAGAATAAAGTTTGAAAAAAAAAAAACCAGAATATTTCAAATAGAAATCTTTTGTAACATTATAAATGTCTTTACTTTCATTTTTGATCAATTTCACTTGATATTATACTGATATAAATAATGCTTAATTTAATGAAAGCAAATAAGATACACACAAAATAACTGAAATCAATATTTACAAAATATCAACTCTAAATTCATCACTCAACACTTAAAACCATGCATCATCTTTTTTAAGGCTTCAGTTTGTTTTAAAATTGACAAAAGGGTGATCTAGCTAATAGATTCTGCTATTTTCCCAATTAGACCATCGCCTGATAAGCTCAAAATGGCAAAATACTTTCCACAAAACACTGCATAATTATTGTAGGGTTCTCATTTAATAATACCTGATAAGATCTCTCACTGTAAGTCTGGCCCCTCCTTCACTGCCAGGTGAGAACTGAAAGCCGTGTCTGACTCCAACCACTTCTCCCAGCAGTCCACACAAGCGTTTCAGCAGCAAAAGAGATGCTGAGCGCTCTGAATGAGACAGGCACCATATCAGGATCTCCTGACAGGATGTACTGTAGGGAACAACCACTTTTAGTCTTTCCCAAACATATGATCTATTACAAATACTTCGTATTCGAAAAGAAATCTGACCGTAAAAGAGAGACTTCTTTAAAAAAAATAAAAAAGAAAGACTGACCGTAAATGAGAGACATTCTGTTTGGTGAAGCAAAAGAGATTGAACAGTGTTGAGTAGACATCTGCTAGAGCTTTCAAAAGCACTTCTGATGGATTATTACCCACCACACAAATCTAAACAGAATGATATAACGTTCTTATGTAAATGTCATATGCTTGATGATATGGCGCATTAGACAATACAGAATGCTTGGCTTACTTTATATACATCTTCAATACAGCGAGTCAGCTCCCACTCCTCCACTGCATCCTGGGATAGGTAATCTCCTGCAAAAGCTTGTCAGTTATTTTTGTAATACTCAAAAGAGAATATACTTTGCATCTAAAAATGATTCCTGTGTGTTGGGACAAACTTTAGCAAGCAAATTGATGCAGCCTTTTCGCACAACCTAAATTATATCAGCCACTATAAAATGCTAAACTGCAGTCACCTAACAAATACTAACCGGTTCCCTGTGCACAGCGACGAAGGGGGGAGAGAAGAGGAAAGAGCAGGAATCGCTCTGCAAACTCAGGCTGATCTTGCACCATGATGAGCGCCGCCCTGGTGGCCACTCTCTGGAACTGCTGTGCAGTCAGCTTGTCTTTGAAATGCAGAAGCTCCAGAACCTAATTCCAGTGATATTACATTCTATGATTAGAGTTTAAAAAATTCTACATTTAAAAAATTATTTATAGGTTTTTAGGTAACAGATGGCAATGAACTCTTGCTTTTGTTATTTGACTACTTGTATCTTTTGCAAACCAAATAAAACTGTAAAGAACCATTATAGCAATAATCTCACTATTTTGACTGTAACGAGAGAACATTACATCACCTGTGGACACACTTGACTGTAATAGCTCTCAGCAGAGAGGGACTGCTGAGGACAGGCAGCAAGAATCTTGGCCACAGCATCACATTTCCTCCAGTCAGAGTCGCCACCTGCTGGTCAGCAATGTGAAACAAGTAAACATGACTAAAAAGCACATGCTGAACATTTATAGCTGTCATAAAAAACAGAATGACTTTCCATGGAATGATAAACCTATTGGAAACACATTGGGAATTTTGTTATGTACTGGATTTGTTATGTATGGTATGAAAATACACATTTTTCCAACACCAATCATATTTTTGGCCGAACCCACTGACACCGTGCTGTTTATAGAATATGCAAAACATTTTAGGTCACCCTAGACATTCTAACCAAGACGTAACATGTTTGTCTCCTTCACAGTCTGCAGCTTTTTGGGGTCAATTAATTGTAATATTCCAGGCAACAGCACACGGTTCCAGGATGTAGCATTTTATTTATAAGTTTGCGGACAACAACAAAAAAACATAAGCACGAACACAGGTTTTTATAAATGGAAAAAATCGTGCATAAGCAAAAAAACTAGGTTATCAATTTTGCATTTGCATACATTTGAATGTTTTAAAAATGTACTTTTTAACCTGTTTACTAGTGAATAAACTAGTTTAGGGCTACATTACTGAAAGAGTTTTAAAATGGGTTTTGAGTTTAGTAACAAAAATTGTATGGCTGTTATAATGCTCATTTTTATAATATTAAAAAACAATAGCAAATAAGGCATACATTCAATTTCTGAATTTGAATAAATACTAATTTTAGACAATATTTACTCACAATTAGCTAAACAATATTTGAGAACACAAAATATGTTTTATCCACTGACAAGGCATTCAGTTAATTTTGGAACTGACACTACATAGATGGTCTTGTAATCTTGATTCTATTCCATGAAAAACCTTTTTCAAATTCCAGTGTTCCTCTGAACCAATCATCTGAACTCTTTGCTAAATTCAGCCTTACCTCTGGTGCCCTCTAAGATGGCCCTCACCACTGCCTGGACGCCTTGTGGTTGCATTAACCTGTCAGACAGCAACTGTCCACACAGGCGCCTCAGCCAAGAGGGAGCTTGGGATAGAGCCTTACCTCCCTCACCAGCACATCCAGCTCGGGAACCTGAAGATGCCTACAGCAATACACAGGACATGTCTCTGTGGAGTCACAAAAATACTAACACGTCAGAAAAGTATTCAGAAAGATAGTGGGCAACACACACCTGTTTAGGACCACCTTGCAGAACAAGCAGTTCTTTGATGACGATTGGCTGATACACTTTCCCGAGAAGACTGTGGAGAGCTTCTTTGCAGGTCTTGCGCTCCTCCACCGTTAGTCCCTGTGGTAGATGAGAATGTCTGAATTAGTTCAAAATGTAGCTTGGGCCAATATGAAACTTGAAAGAGTGACGAATCAGGATTCTCACACTTACTTTCATGTCATTATTCATTACTGTATAGGGATTTTAAAAAAATATCATTTTATAAAGATTAGCCTCTAAAGGACAAAACACTGAGAATAACTAGAATAGTGTTATTTTAGGATAATTTATATACAGTGCTTAGCATTAGTGAACACACCCATGCTAAAGTTGACTATATATGTATATATATATATGCAACTAAGCTGACTTAGTCAAATAAAACTTAGAATTTTTTTTTTTTAAGGCCAGTTGTTTCATGGATCCAGGATACTATGCATTCTGATAAAGTTCCCTTGGCCTTTGGAATTAAAATATTTTCACATCATCACATTCCCTTCACCATACTAGAGATTGGCATGGGGTACTTTCCATAAGATCATCTCTCAATGCAAATCAAACCAGCTATTAAGATAACTGAAATAACACCATGCCAATCTCTAATCTCGTTAAAATAGTCCAAGTGACTACAGTGGCTCAATCTTAAGTTTATCAAACAACGAGAACACTTTTTGTGAGCAAAAAACCCCAAAATAACGACTTTATTTCAACTATTCATTTCCTTCTCTCTCTGGGCCTCGAGTCAGGTTACTAGTTTAACAGTGTATGATCTGTTGTTGTACGTCACACGCATCACACACATGACCAGCGTCGGCCAATAGTGAGCCTATGTGTGATGTAGCTCTACGCAATCACACTAGTTTAACTGACTAGAGGCCCAAAGAGAAGGAAATGAATAGTTGAAATAAAGTCGTTATTTATGTTTGTTTTTGCGCACAAAAAATATTCTCGTCACTTGATAAACTTAAGATTGAGCCACTGTAGTCACTTGGACTATTTTAACGATGTCTTTAATAACTTTGATGCCGGCAAGTTTCAATCCCTCAAGAAGCCTATGGACTAGTATGGAGGAATGATCCAGCTCTCAGATTTCATCAAAAATATCTTAATTCGTGTTCTGAAGATGAACGAAGGTCTTACGGGGTTGGAACAACATGAGGGTGAGTAAATACTGACAGAATTTTCATTTTTGGGTGAACTATCCCTTTAAGGAAGAACATTTATTTATTTACGATGCATTATTCATTCACAAAGAAAATTGGTGTTCTTAAAGGTTGGATTTTTCCAAAAGATCTATCTATCTAAGGTCTCATTTGATAACATTAGTTGATGTATTAACTAACATGAACAAAACATTTGTTACAGTATTTATTAATGTTAGTTGATAAAAATACAGTCATTCATTGTTTGTTCATGTTAGTTCACAGTGCATTAACTAATGTTAACAAATGATTGATTTTAATAATGTATTAGTACATGTTGAAACAAACATTAATTTAGATTAATAAAAGCTGTAGACTTATTGCTCATTCTTAATTCATGTTAACTAAAGTATTTAACTAATGTGTTAACTAATGAAACCTTATTGTAAAGTGTTACCATATTATTTATTGATATTTTGAATGAGCTTTTAATTTTATTTTTTCAGCTTTCATTTTAATTTTAGTTTAGTTTAAGTTTTATTTTATTACATGTTTTTGTCCTCTTTATTAGTTTTTGTTTTTTATATTTCCATGTAGCTGTAATGATTTTTTTTCCGTTTTAATTTTTGTAATTTTTGTACTTGTACTTCAGCCTACATTTTTTATTGTAGTTAGTGGTCAAGGCATTTGTTTTTTTTTCATTTAATATTTATATTTTCAGCTTTATTTCAATTAACAATAACTCTCGCTCTCTCTGTCTCTATCTATCTATCCATCTATCTATATAGAAAGAGATAGAGACACAACACACACACACACACAATAAAACTACATTAATATATATATATATATATATATATATATTAATGTAGTTTATATATATATATATATATATATATATATATATATATATATATAATGTAGTTTTATTAATGTTTTATGACTTTTCTATGCCTGGAGCAATATTACATTTCCTTGCTTTGGGAACCTCCAGGTTATCCACGGCTTTGAGAACCCCAGATCTAAAAATAGACCACCAGTAAAATGTATTCAAATAGGATTAAATATTGCTTTGATATTAGTGTATTTTTACCTTATTACTCTTTGTACCGTCTCCTTCAGGCCGCTGGGGTCGATAAGCTAACTGACACAGAGCTGCCATGATGTCACCCAGGTGGCGTGTAAACACAGGAGTCGCTAGGGATGACAGAGCAGACACCTCAAGGAGCACATTAGCGGTGATAAGTAGACGGCGTTCACCTGTAGGTGCCACATCGTGTCGGACTGCTCCCTCCACTGCTGCCCCAAAGGCTGACCTCAGCCCCAGTGCCACTCCTACACCAGGGGCTAAATATGGGCAGAGACCCAGTGTGACCACAAACTGCAGCACAGCGCCCAGTGTCTTTTGTTGGGCCACACTGAGAACATCGGGGGGAAGTGGTGGAGCTGCTTCAGGGGTCGCAGGATTTGGTGCAGCAGGAATCTGGTGAAAGGCTTCCACAAGGCGGTTGAGGTGTCGTGCCAGGCAGAGCAGTAAGAGAAGACATTCCTGAACAAAGCACCAGGTTAGGTCATTTGCATCACTGCAAAACCATGTGCTGTCTCTCCTGACCTCCTCCAGGAGTCGTCGGGCTTCCTCTAGCTCTTTGCCTGCAGACATGCTCTCCCGAAGCTCTGACAGGTTCCTCTGGAGAGCCAGGACAAGTGCTGTTTGTGTGCTTTGTCCATCACTCCCCTGAGCCTCTGGAAAAGAGTGTGGGTCCATCAACGCATGGCATCACTATTTAACATATTTGCTAAACATAAACAACACACAAACCTGCATGACTTTATTTCTTCTGTAAAGCACAAAATGAGATGTTTGGTCATTCTTTTTATTATTGTATCGAAAAATATACACTGAAAGTGTAAGCTGAGGCTGTCAGTACCTAAAGTATTTAGTGTTTTACTAAATAAATAAAGTCATGCAGTTTAGGAACAACACGAGGTTGAGTAAAAGATGACAGGTTTTAAGGGGGGTGGAAAAATAATAAAACTACCAAAGCATGTTATGAAACAACACTATTGAAACCCGGAAATATATATTTTTTCTTACCTCGAATAGGTTTCGTTAATATACCTAGGGACTTTATTAGTGCTGTGACCATTTTACGCCACACTGCTGTGTCGTCTACTACAAAAGCTTTGTCCCAAAGCTTTAACGTAACTGTGGTTGAAAGTTGAAACTGATGAGAACATTTTCAAAATAAAAGTAACACAAAATAAAAGCTTAATTCACACAAAACTCCAAAAGAAAATTAGAAATAAATAATGCAACGGCTATAATTCATGTGATGAACATCTACATTTTACTTTTTCATAAATCTCAATGGTGAATGGCAAGAACTGTAATGTAAACATTTAGGCCTATTTAATTACCTCTGCGTAAAGGCACTAAAACAAATGGTACAATCATTTATAAATAGCCTATGTTTACTTCATCTACTATATTAAGATTTATTTACAAAACAGGTTTTTTAAAATATATATTTAGGGTGAAATATGATGAAACAATGAATGAATTAAGATCAGCATAGATTTTATTCAACATAATACCATTTGGACAAATAGAATTTTGGACAAATTGCAACACATTTTATCATTATCACTGAAACAAACTTGATACAACTATTCCTGTCATTGACAGTGTTCACATATTTGCATAATTTACACAAAAGTTAAATAAACAATAAATAAGTTATTATATTATTAAATAAATTATTATATAAATAAATAATGCCCTAAATTAAGTAGTGTTTTACAATAATACAAATATATCTTCCTTTCAAGAAAGACTATGTTGGTTTATAAGTATTAAAAACATGTGACACATGCAACCTTTTCAGCTTATTCATATAAGCATATAAAAAAATGTAAGTACCTTATCAAAAATTGCATTTTAAAACAAACACGACATGGTACATGAGACTCATCTCTACGGGTTTGGTTTATATTGTCCTCTCTTACTGGCGAGGGACCACACAGGTACAGGCCACAGTCACTAGCACATGTTCATACTCTAAAGAGTATTTGTTCGGGTCAGACGGGCATGGGACCCTCTTCAGGAATAACAGAGATCTCTGCACGGGCACAGAGTTGTAGGCCATATTCTCAACCCCGTTAATGATGCATCCTTCACACAAACACTTTGCTTCCTCATATGATCTGGGGTACATATCTGGCTTGTGCACAGTGCTGAAAATACAACAGATAGAAAGGCATGAGTCTTGTAGCAGGTAACTAGATTTGGTGAAATTCAACATTACATATACACAACTGTTTTACTGTATGATGTTGTATTGCTATTTGAACACTACAAAACAGTCCTCAGTCATAACAACTCCATCCACTATAAAAAATGATATGATCAATAAATGATGACAACATATATTTTTACATTGCTTTAACTCATTAAAATAAGTTAACCAATAAAAAAATGAAGTTATACAAGATTCATCTAAAATTTCAGTTTAATTTAATTTAAGTTTAAATGATTTAAATATCTAAGTCATTTGTACTTAAACATTAATTTTCGCTATAGGTATACATAAATTAAGGCAAAAATAAAATAAATTAGCAGCACAAAGGCTGGTTCGGTTACGTCATTAGCAATGCTTCACTGCTGAACAGTGTTCTGGTTTCTCTGGTAATATTGAATAGGTGGTGGCGAGAGCTATATTTACCTCGTCCGCCAGGGGGAGAGTGAGCGCTCACTGATGTGTGATAAAGACTGAGCGGCTTTCTCGCAGGAGTCCGCCGAATGTCTGGTGGCCTTCGTATGCGGGTGTCCGGCGTGTGAAAGAAAAGCGTCGAGTTGCTTGTTGTGTGCCTTGATGAAACATCCTATTCTTTTTCCTTCCACGATGTTCTCCGACAACAAGAAAAATATTCCAAAAAACAGCGGAAACTGCAAGGCAAAGAATAAATAAGTAAAATAAGCAGGGTGTAACGTTAATTTCTCTATGAAGAAAAAATTATATATTTCATAGGTTAAGACGAAATGTATTACTTTGTAAAATATGGATCTACTTAAAACATTTTTCTACTTACCAGCATAATTTGATTAGACTTTATTATATAATCAAAACTCAAGAGTGATGCTTCAGATCAATATGCTCAGGTTGGCTTCAGGACTGTTATAGCATTGTGAGTTTACTCGTAGCTTTTTATACTATAGGCTACTCACCTGTTGTCCATCACCAGGGAAAATCCGGAGTCTATGAGGAAATAGTAATAAATATTTACTTCCGTGCTTCCTCTTTCAAATGAAGCGCTATTTACAAAAGCATCTTGAAAAAAAAATCCTTCACACCTTCACTTTTTTTTGCCTATTCATTAGCAGCTGTAAAAGTTATTTAACGCTAAATAACTCGGTTATTAATGAGAGCCATCGCGATTTGAACTTTTAAATATGAAAAGGCCTAATATTAATGAGATAGTGGGAGTGTTTCTGCTCTCATCAGTAACACAATTGTTCCTGATCCTGAAGTTATAAGAAAACGATTTAATTCGTTAAAACCTGCTAGGCTACTTCAGTCATTTATGGCTGTACAGTCTATCTTCTTTGATAGGAAAGGGGAGATGTAAAACTTAAACTTTTATATTTAAAAAATCCTTTAATTATCAGCTCCATTAATATTGTTAAAAGGAAGTGATGCAAGACAAGCCTAACATCTGTTAGTCACATAAAACATTTTCCAAACTTACCCTGCATTGTATGATAAGGCTAAATCATTAATATGGAGAGGTAGGCTATATCAGCAATATTCAGATGGAGAAAATTTCCCTTTTTCTAAACATTTTGTGACCTTTTCAAATCCCTGGAACAGTAAATGTGGAGATAAATTGTGGGAGCCCCCTGGATGTTTTGGACATGACAAAAGAGTCCCCACTAACAGGTCATTCATTAACTAAAATGAGCTTTAACAGCAGTTTTCTGTGAGGATGCCATCATGGGACAAGACCAAGTGAATTTCCCAACATCAACATGATCAGCCACTCAGAAAAACATCTCCCCAGGAGTCCCCTTAACTTCATGCATGAATTCTATACATTCTACCGAGAATGTGAAACTAAATGTCACATTGTGATTGAATCATCAATGACATCAACATTAAGACACTATAATAATCAGCACTTGTCTATTAGTTTGAAATAACTGTAATATTCAGAGCAGATTGTACATTTACGCTGTCTAATATGTATAACTATTAAATATTCTAATATTTATTGATGAACCATTTAAGTTTTAAATATTTTTAGTTAACTTTTTATTGCTTCTGATTTATACAAAGACCCAATTATTTGTTTGTTTTTAATGTAAAGATGCCAGCTACCAGAGCTATATTCATGGTGAAAAATATAAAATAATACTTTTACAAGAGTTTCTCTGATAAAAATTCCAAAACTAAATCTGGTCTCACTTCATTAAATATCCTTTCATAACTGCCAACTGAACAGTAAAGAGTCATCACACTCCATCAAAATATGCTTTAGCAATTAAGGACTTGAACAAGAGGGGAATAAAGAGGCATCAACCATTAACAAAACCGTATTGGTTAGTCTGGAGTGGCTTATTTGAAAGCAAGTGTAGATAATGGTGTCCACCAACCACAGGATTGACTGTAGTTTCTCTATATGCTGATTCCATTCAGCTTGCAATTTTTGATTATATATGCATTTAAAATAGGTCTGAGGTCTGAAGGTGGATTTGGGCATTTTTAAAGCTCCCAATAACTTGAAGCCAACAGCATTTTATATTGTATTCCGCTGCACTGACACTAAATGACACTTGTGCACCGCAATCATTTAAAATGACTCATGAAAGAATGTGGGTGCAGCACAGAAGTATTACAGATTATTTAACTCTTACAACTTGTGACGTAAAAATGTACAAATAGGGTGGTGATGGCGCAATGGATAAGACACATGCCTGTGGTGTGAGAGACCCGGGTTCGAATCCACTGTGAGACACCAATGTGTCCCTGAGCAAGACACTTAACCCCTAGTTGCTCCAGAGGCGTGCGACCTCTGACATATACAGCAATTGTAAGTCGCTTTGGATAAAAGCGTCAGATAAATGAATAAATGTAAATGTAAATAAAGGAAGATGAATAATGTTCCAACCCCGTCAATGAGTGATCTCATTAAGTTGCTTTATGTGTTGATACTAATCTGCCGGAGGACAGTGGAACAACAAACAGAGCAAAGTAATCAAATAAAAGCACACAAACCAATGATGCAGATGTGCACATGCTCTGCAGAAACAAACCTTCATATGTGCACAGATGGGGAAAGTCCTCCATTACATGTCATCTTTCCATCAAAGAGGAAACATTTCAACAGATTTATTCTCTTTATCAAAATAGTTTATTTAGAAGCTTTTTTTTCCTGTCACAAAAAAGCTAGACGGAATTATTCTTTATCTCCAGGTGTCCCCATTGCAGCCTCTCACACTTTCAACTAAAAACGAGGGACAAATAAAATGGAGGTTTTCACTTGAAAAGCTTGGGGGTGGGGGTGGGGGACAATGCAGAATCTTAAAAAAGCAATACTTCACATCACTGTCATTGGTTCTCTAGGATCATACACTTTAAGCAACAGGTATTGTATCATCTGGCTTTGTAGTTGTACATGGTGAAAAACAGTAATGGCTAAACACATGGTGGTGGAAACACAAAATCATCAGTTAAGGTGGACTTTTCAGACTGTAAAGGCTCTGAAAAAGCAGTTCTAGATTCTGATTGAGTAGGACCGACGTCAGATGCATCCAGGATGGTCCAAACACCTTAAGTATAGGCCTGTCCACACATTAACTCGCCCCATAAAATAACAGGAGTGAGGAAAAAGCAAATAGAATATGAGAGAGAAGGGATTGTGGCAGGATGAAGAGCAAAAATGAGCACTGAATGTACAGGTTTTTTTTTTTTATATCTTCGAGACACTACAGTAAAGATTCCATCCTCCTGTGAAAACAAACAAGTGAACAGCGCCACTTCTCAACTTTATCACATCGATATAAAATCTAGACAACCTCTCTCTGAGGGCAAAACAAGCAGAAATGTAACTGCGGTCTCTTTTCCCAAGGACATTTATGCGAGACATCCTTAGAGTTCAGAACGGCAACCATATCCCCATTTCTGGCAAACACTGGGCAAAAATGGATGTCCCAGAAGTTGGATGGTGTCAGGTTTATTATTTCCCAGGGATTTTGGCCCTTTTGCGGGCTATGGCGTCCTCGACAGCCTTTAGCTGTTTCAGCAGCTCCTCGCGGCGAGAAAGGGTGCTGCTCGGCTTGCCTGAGCCAGAACTAGAAGCCGAGCCAGAACCAGATCCAGCGCCGGGGGCAGGAGGTTTACCTGCAGACACGACAGCAGGGCCTTTCCCAGAAGACTTGGGTGGAGGAGATAGAGGACGCTTCCTGGAGAAAGAATTAAGAATTACGAACATGGGATATTTTTAAATCTTTAGTCTTAGTCACACAATGATAAAGCTTTTATTACAAAACACCTTGATCCATCATGCACATAAAAAGGAACTAAAGTGGACCAAACATGGGGATTTTTTTTAATAAAAGCTGGACTAATAATGACAACACTAACTCACAGTGACTGCTAAACTTAAAGAATATGAGACATCTGCACGTTATCTATACAAACATACCATATCGAGGGCAATTAATATATCGTGGGCAATTAATAGCTCTCATGCAAACAAATCAAATGAATCAATTTACATACAAGCAAAAACATTTTCAGACCAGAACTTATCAATTGATGGAAATCACCATATATTTTAAGGGATATTCAGAAGAGTGTGACAAAAGAAAGTGTCAGTGGGTACCTTTCTCCTTGTGGTGGCATGGGCCGAGGACCCTGGCCTTTGGGCCGATCCATTCTGGGAGACAACGGGGGTCGCCCAGGCATTCTCCTGTCTCGACCTATGGAGAAATCAGAGAGTGATGCTTGAGGAACTGAGAGAGCAAAATGCAATGTGGTGCACCTCTTCTTTCTGGACTTCCTTTGAGCAAAAAGCTTAAGCACAACAGTATCTGCTCGGATATCCGATTTCTGGAGGGGTTTTCTAATGGACAGTAAAGATGGCGTGTTGTGTTGTTTACCTCTGTCAGGTGACAGCGCTATCCTCTTGCTGAGAGGCGAAGGGGGACGCTCTTTATCGGCAGGGAAGTACCTTTTCCTATTGCCTCTGTCGGTTTGCTGCTGGTCAAAGAGGAATAAAGAAGTCATTGATCCACATCCACTTCAACACAGCTGCCTGAACGTGAAAGCGCCTTCCCCATTTACCTTGTTTAATAGGGTGAGTTTGATGTCCTTGTGAGAGCCGTATCCTCCTGGAGGACCCATAGGCGGCGGGTGCATGGGGTGACCTCTGTTCCCAGATCTAGGCATGCCGGAGCTGGTTTTGGGGGGGAGACCGGAGGGGTCCACTCGTTTCCGCTCATCTCTGAAAGGCTCTTCTTTCTTTGGCGGTTTTCCTTGAAAGGACCCCACACGACAGTTACCTATTTTAGGTCAATGCAACATTTCTCATTTTTATTCAAGTGTTTTTTTAGTTTGTAATCTAACATTTATAATTGTATTTAAAGTTTTAATACAACTAACGAAAAAGAAAGTCTTAGTTTACAATAACAAATTGATATGTATGGCCCGTTATAGAGTCATACTTCAAAAAATGCGACAAATGCTCATCAAATGTGACAGTCACTGAGCCACAGTACCTCTGTCTTTGTTGGGCCCCCTGTCCCGTGGCGGGCCCCTTTCTTTGCGGGCTTGGCCAGGAGTGGGTGATCGGGAGCTGGCGGAAGACACGGGGCTGGCTAGGTCAGCGTACATGTCATCTGAGTCAGCGCTCCTGACCGAGCTACTGCTGGAGGAGGCAGACGATACAGATGACACGCTACTGACCGACAGAGACCTGCGAAACCACACAGACATTCTGTTATACCATGATATTTACATTTGAACTTTTCAATGAAGACTCTACTGTCTGTGCGCATCCCATACCTAGACTTGTGCGATCCGGAACGGGACCGGGAGAGTGAGGCGGAGGAGGAATGGGATTTTGAGCTGGAGCCAGAAAAACTGCTGCCACTTACACTGCCACTCACTGTTCGCCTGCAGGAGAAAAAGATAAAGCGAGAGAGAGACAATGAAATCTTGGTCAAGCACTGGAGACAGAATTAGTATAGTTAATAAATGGTGCAGTTTAAGAACTTAAGTTCTTACAGTTACAGACTTTGGTTGGAATTTCTCACTGAATTAACTGTTCTGAAGCTGTCGGAACAGTTACTGAATCAACTATCTGATAGTGAACTGAAGCTGAAGACTTGTTTCATATATGAATATGCCTGTTTCTGGTCAGTGTCCCGGTAGACTTGTCCCTCTTTTTTTTATTGCCTTATCAAATATTTTAGTAATCATCTTATATCATATACAATTCATCCTGTTAAAACAAATTGAAATTGTATATTGCCATCTCATGGAAACAGTATTTTAAAACCTTTTAGCGGGCTCAATTTTCGTGATATCAACATCAAAAGTGGAAAGCAACTTGGTTAGGTTTTGATTTTAATAGCAATTTTAAAGTATAAATTATTTAGTAAAATATATATTCTGTATAAAAAAAATGTTTAGTTCTGCTTTAAAGTAAACAAACTTTTTACACTTTCATTTTCTGACTTTCACTTCCACAATAATCTGCTGAGTTGTCTTGTTTAAGAAGAGACCAAACTTAGGGTGGGTCAGTGTTACAAAGCATGATTACGACCATTCAAATTCCAATCTATTCTCAAAAAAGTCTGGTGATGACAGTTTGCAGTTCAAGGTTCATTCAGACAACAGAACATTTCTGTAATCATTAGAAATCTGCAAGTGAAAAATCCAAAGCAAAGTGAAGAACATACAAAGCATCCTTGTCACAATTGACATTCTACTGCGTGACAACCGAGAATGTTCCTCTTTGACAATAACTATGGACAGTACAACATACATTTTTGAAATGGAAGCCAGTTCTCATAATTAAAATGAATCTACAGAGTATGTCGAAACAAAATGGTAACAGATACTAGAATTCCTTAAAATAAACACCATTTTGGCCCACAAATTATTTCACTAGTTATATACAATACCATTAAAAATAATTTCAATTAATACTTTTATTCAGGACTTGATGAACAATTTCCACAAAAGTGTGGAAAAGTGGGAGTGTAGAGGGTGAGAAGAATGGAGATAACCAGAATAAAACAGACCTAAAATATCATAATTAGGACAAATGATTATTAAAATATGAGCAGAGAAAGAAAAATCTTGATGTATTTTAAAAATACATCCCTATGACAATAAACTCACAAAAATCTTATCATTAGAGACTACTAACAACTATCATCAACAAATCAAATTCGTTTTGATTAATTATTCTTAGAATTATCAAAAAATCAACGTTATAACTTTGCAGAGCTTTTGATCTATGTGAAAAACGAGGAAGAACATTTAAAAGGTCTAATGATACTTTCATTACATTTAGGAGTACTACAATCTCTGAACAACTGACACGCATCCGTTTAACAGAAAGAATAAAGACCTTTCCTTTTTTTCCATTTTCTTAAAATTTTCTGTCTATATCATTGTCTTCAGTGAATAATATCAGAATAATTCATAATGTCATCACGTTCATGATCAGACGTGCTGCTGTATCAGTGTCTTTGTTTGCCTATATATCATCTGAAGACGATGAAATATGTGCGCATACACAGTGCTTGTATATGTTTGGAGAACTAGAGTGAATGAAATTTGTCCATATAAAAATAATAATCACAGAAACGGTCTTGCTCGGGTCCGGATATGAACTGCGATCTGTGTTGCTAACCTTTGGCGCGGTCCGTGCAGAAACCGCTCTCAAGCACGCTCAATATATTGTTGCATATTAAATATTGTTAGTAGTCAAACTCCAACTCTGTCTGCATCTTGGGGAAAATGCAAACACTTTTGTGTTACTGTACTGAGGAAACATACACTTAAGACACTTTTGTCCGAACGCAAATCTGAACAGGCAGGTAAACGAACAGCGCTGAAGCGGTATTTTGTAACATTTGAATCCTCTGCTGTAATGGGATCTCATGGATTAAAAGAGTCAATGAATAATGCAGAGAAAAACGGCAGTCAATTGCCAAGTTGACGTTGGGTTCAACTTTGCTTTTTAAACAGGAAGAACAAAATGGCTCAAATAAAAAAGTAAATAAATAAAACACTTTTTCCTTAAGAATAAACAAAGAGTGCTATTGTTGTTTTCATTGATGTGCAAAACTGTACATATTGGTTAACATCTTAAAAAAAAAATGTGTTATAGGTTTCATGACCCTTTAAATTTAGGATTTACCCTTTTCCCTGTTGCGTTACAGAGCTGATACATTATACAACCTTATACATTTTAGAGTGCTGGAGAATAAGGCAAAAATCTTGTACACATGGCCAATTAAACACCTAACAACCATGCGCAATACCCAACTGTAGAGCAAGAACAAGCACCAGCCACGTGTCCTAAACGCCAACTGCATCTGGCCAAATGCCACGACACAATGAAGTTATGATAACGATGACAAGACAACAAAAGCTTCCTTGTGCGGAGGCATTAGAACCAGCAGGACAGGAGATTTTCCTGAACACCCACACAGGGTATTCCACATTCACAGTGAAACTTCACTCTCACTGCTACAGATCACAATTCTGCTCACATGCTGCTTCCCTATGCTGAAAAGTGCCCTTTCTAGACACACTCTCTCTCTCACACGCGCAAAAACACAGACATGCCGTGTTCAGCTTAGAACACTGGTCAGGTCACTGGGTTCATATGCAAATACACTCAAAACACAAAATGTCAAAAAAACAAAACAAGTAATGTTATGGTGCCATGTCATTCTGGAGCTTGACAATCCCAGTCCTCATCACCTCATGTGTGTCACTTTTTGTGTTTAACAAAAGAGAGAAACGTGTAAAGGTTTGGAATAGTGTTAAAATACTGAAATTTTCAATTTCGATACAATACTTTGAAAAATATTGATACTCGATACCATTTTCGATACCACAGAGAAAACTGCCATATATACCCCCATACAGGTAATTTATCTCATCATTTTTTGATAATTTGTGAAATTTTGTTGTAATAGCCTTTTTTTTTCTCAAAAAGACTTTTTTTGAATTGCTGAACTCCGTTTACAAAAAAAAACACAGGTAAACAGTCGATAATAAAGTAAGGACAAATATATTGCAAACAATAGCGCAAATAAATACAATAGAATAAAGAGACAAATGGGGAAAAAAACATGGCTTTAAGTTTTTCAAGTATGTCTAACAGTAGTATTCACTAAGAAATACTACAGAAATTAAAGTAATCAAATGTAAAATAACACTGGATAGTTTTAATTATAAAAATGTAACAGATTAATGCTTACAATTAAACTTACAAAAGTTATTCAGTCAAGACCAGAGACTGATTTCTTTGTCTTTTGTTCTTTGATTAACCTGACAGCCAGCAGCAGAGATACTAGGCTGCTGTCACTTTAAGAGCTTATGCACAGATCCAATATACTGTTACACAACATGCGTTTTCTCTTAACTATTTACGTTCCAAAACTGACTGTATTTACCTGAAATCTTGGCAAGATGGGCATTTTGACAAATTTGTATGTATTTGACCATTTAAGCGCAATAAGCCACGGAAAAAGTCAATTTGGTTCTCGCGAGCTGTTTGAGAGATGGCTTTATGAGAGCGCTACTTATATAGATCATTGATGCATGCATTTTAGGTGTGAGTGCGAAACCCGTGGGAATTAGTCAAATTATGAGCAATACAATCACTATTTAACCAGAGTGAATGAAACGAGTGAGTGAGAGGAGGCAGGTGTGTGTCAATTCGCTGTCGGAGAGAAGAGAGCAAGAATGCGTAGCTGGTATCGGTGTATCGAAAAGAAAAGGATTTTTTGAAACCGTTTTAGATATTTCAGTATCAAAACATAGAAATATTGATATTTTTGAGAACTCTAGTTTGGAACAACTTAACGAGTAAATAATTATAAAATTTTCCTTTTTGGGTGGACGATTCTTGTAAATGCCCATAAAACAACTTTGCAAAGAAAGATAGTTGATGTTAGTGGCAGAACGAATGTAACGTGTGCTGTACCTTCGAGGTGGGTTGTGCTGTTGACGTTCTTTCTTACGTCCTTCTCTAATGTTGGGGGGTTCTCTCGGTTCTCTGGGTCCAGGAGGTCTTCCAGGTGGACGGGGGTTGGGGGGCTTTCCTGCCTCTGTGATTGGCTTGGGTGGTTTCTCCGGCTGTTCAGGCAACAAGGGACTGGGCATCATTTTGGGAGGTCCTTTCTCCCTGCGAGGAGGGGGCAGTGCACCAGGCTTCAACGGGGGGCTGAATGAAAATATGCATTTTCACTTAAATGCCGTGAGTGAACAAAGGGATTCTGTTCTGACAACTACAGTTAGAAACAGCCAAAAGGCTAAGCCTCAGTGTTATTGATTTGATTGGCTGTGTTTATATAGTTTAGAAGTACACAGCTGTTCAAAAGTTTGGGGTTTTTAAAAGTTTCTCAAAGTCGTACATTACGCTCATATAGTCTCAAATTATATGATCTATTAAAAAAGTACAGTAAAAACAGTAATAGTGAAATATTACAATTTAAAATAGCGGGTTTCTAATTTAACAATTTAAAATGTAATTTATTCCTGAGATGGCAAAGCTGCATCATTACTCCAGTCTTCAGTGTCACATGACCCTTCAGAAATCATTCTGAAGTTCTGCTTTATATTTTTCTGGAAACCATGATTCATTTTTGTTCAGGATTCTTTGAAGAATAGAAATTGAAATCAAAATATTTTTTAACATTATTAATGTCTTTATTAATATTTTTGATCAATTTAATCAGGCATGTGATCAGCTAAAGACAAAAAGAAGGAAAACTCAAACAGACATGCGCAATTCACGTGGGTCACATTTTTAACGTAGGAAAATACAGATAAATCACATCTCTAAGCATCCTTGCTGACTAAAAATATGTCTTTCATAAAGAAGAAAAATCTTACTAACCCCAAACTTTTGAACGTGTATATACCAAATGGGTTTTGAAAGCATGAGTGTGTGCATTTACCCTTTCACTGCAACAGGAGGCTGCTCAGCTTTGTTTTTATTAGTGTTTCTTTGTGCCGAGGGGGTTGGTGAGGGGGAGGAAGAGAAGGATTGCGATCTAGACAATGGAAAATAAAGTGATTAATAAAAGCAAATATTCACAGCAAAACCCAGCCATTTATAAATGTGGTATACTAAATATTCAGAAAGTCATTAAATCAGCATGACAAATCATCGTATCTTGCCTAGAGCGGCTTCCACTGAAAGAGCTGTGCTGAGAGGAGTGACTTGAGTAGGAACTCATTGAAGAAGACCGTGAACGAGATTGGGAAGAGCCAGAACCCGTGAACGATGAGGACCGGGATGAAGACCTTGAAAATTGGAGAAATGGATAAATAAAAGCACCATCCCTTAAAAAGCAACTTAAAGGGGTAGTTCACCCAAAAATAAAAATTTATTTATTTACTCGCTGTCATGTAATTCCAAATCTGTACGACAAAAGAAGATATTTTGGAAAATTATTTTGACCCTATACTGAAAGTCAGTGGGGTCCAAATCAGTGTCTTTGATTTGACTTTACAAAAAAAAAAGTTATAAGTTTAAGTTCTTTTTATGTTCCAAAAGAAAGTCAGACAGGTTTGGAAAAACTGTAGCTTTAAGTAGCAAGAAATCTATTATCTTACCTAGATGAATTGGAAAGAGAAACTGAAGATCCAGAGGGCCTGTGTCGCCTGCGGCCACGGGGAGGGGAGCCTATGAGACCAGGTCTTCTCCGAGGGGATTTAGACCTGCGCCAGGGGTCCTTCCATTCATCTGGCCTCTTGGCCAGTGGGACCATCTCCTTCTTTGTTGGTGGCTCCAATGGCCCTCTGAAAAGAATAGCAGAAGATGTGGATTTAGATAGAATGCACCAACACAAATTTATCTTAATGAAAACCAGTGTTGAATTTCCGTATTCTCAGTAAAAGAAAGAATTCATGTCATTGACATTGTAAAGTCGGCACAGATTTGTCAACAGAAATATAAGTCTTCCTTGTAAAAAATATCTGTTCATTTCCTGAAAAACAATAGAAAACCCCCCAAAAATATGCATACCGTTTACATACCATTATGTAAACAATATAATGTTACAAGTAATACAATTAATGTTATTATCAGATGGCATATGTTACAGAGACTTAATGTTTAAGTGTTAACAGAGTGGTGGAATTGCAACAGTGATAAAAGACATTTCCGAATTTAATTATTTATTCTAAAACGAAAGTAAATGGTCATGACAATTCAAGTCATGTCAAATTTTACATGAAGGCAGCAGACTATATCCTCTTCACTGACTTTGGTAGCCATCCAACTATTCATCAGGAAGCTAGAGCTGCCAAAAAGCTTCTCATAAGAAGTGTGATTAAATGTCTCTTAAAAGTACATGCAAAAGTTTCCCATTTGTTCCGACAAAACAGACCTAGAAATGTAATTTAGTCAGCTGTCATTCAAAAACAATTGATTAGCTCCATGCTGTAGTATTAAAATACTATCATTGGTGTCTTTAGCCAACTTAATTGACCCTTCGCAGGGAGCTTGATTGAAAGGTGATCTGACCAATCATACTTCGCCATCCGCCATTTTGTCCGACAAAGCAGTCAGATGAGTTATTGATTAACATGGGAGGATTTGAACTTGAAAAACTGAATATACTGACGCCTTTCCGCGGTTAAAACAACATTCCTTCTTGTGTTCATTCATGTTTATTTGATGCTTTAAATGAACTAGAAGGACGAGATGATCGGTTCACGAGCAGCTTTAACTGAGGCTCTACAGCGTTCTGTCACGACACATTAAAGAGCCACAAAAAGGTATTTATTGCTTAAATTTCTTTTTAAAAATGGCCAAATTGGAAAGGTGAGACTTTGTTTAATATGTTTAATATCAAAAGTAACCGAAAAGTAACCTGGTCTGTCCTGTCTGTCAGCGTATTGTCAGTCTCATCTCTTATCCTCGATGTATTTTTCACTGCGTGAGAACATGGTGTGTGCGTGAGAGCGGCGTAGCTTGTCAGATATAGCGACAGTAACTAAGGGGGGGTGGGTCTTTGCGAAGGGTCAATTGGTAACTGGATTTCAATCTTAATTGTCTTTACTTCCTGCAGAAGAGCATGAAGATTTCACCTTTGCTTCGGTTGAAAGAAATGAGAAACGTTAATAATAAATATATATTTTTATTATGTTTATATAATTTTCATTATAATAGAAATGTTAATAACATCTCTAAAATATGCTTTCATATTTTTCTGTTATAATTGGCTCTCCAATAATCCCATGTGGATGTTCAATTTCTCTGGGAATTCATAACTTGAGCTGTGCTAAATCAGACTCAGAAAAGACATTACTGAGTTCCAGTCCATAAAATGCATAAGCAGACCTTAGCGGTCATATCACCTGACCAGCTGGCCCTCCAGTACTCCCATATCCAAGTTTAATTTCTCTGGACATTCCTGCTCTATTTTCAAGAAAGCTGTTCAGGCAGAAGTTAGAGAGTGGGAGTTTTTGAAAAAGTTGCACATTAAACCTCTGGTTAATTAAAGATCATTATATTACAGAATTAGTCAAACAAAGGGTATTCCACATCATCTACACTTTAAGTATGCCTTTAAATGACTAACATGATCCAGCCTAGGACCTGGAATGTCCTTTTGGGTGACGTCAAAGTAAACAAACCTGAGGACGACCAAGTATTGCAGGGTGTCTAAAAATAGAACAGACAAGCTGAGCTATTTTTAGATGTGAAATCTAAAAATCTTAGCTCACTTTCCTGTTTGTACAGAAAAAAGGAAGAACATCCTGTATAGAATACTCTATACAGAGCAGTAACGTGGCAAATGGCCAATTAAAAAAAAAATACAATTAAGTAACAAAACATAAAAGACAAATGCTTAGTTCAAAATATGTTATCAAAATAGTTGGAAGTATGTTATCGGATTGTTTATTGAAGTCATACTTTTTGAACATCCTGTTTTACTCTGTAATATGTCTGAAGTAAAATGGACTTTGAATGTTATTCATGAAGAATTTCAACTGATAATAAGGATAAACATTTATAATTCAAATGACAGGTTTTTTAAAACTTTTTTCTGTTTTGCTTTTTGACAAGAAAAGGAAAGAAAACCAGACAGGAACAGCAGGCAAAAATGTCATAGATTAACAGAAATCCTCAACCTCATATAAAACAGAAAAAAGAAAAAGAAAAAAAGACATATACATCTCAATTTGTATAAAGATAAGATATCCAGTTTTTCCAATTTGCTTCACGTTTACTTCTGGAATGTCTGGAATGTCTCAAAAAGAAAGTCAAATGTTCCATATTGTCGGGGACTGTTCACTTAGCCATTTCCTAGTTATTGCTTTCTTGCTACCTGCTAAAAGTATTTGTAACAAATATCTATCTGTCTTTCTCAACCCTGTTGGTAGATTTCCTAAATACATAATGCTGAAATTAAACTTAAGCTCTGAGCCGATTATTGACCTAATTGCCGTCACCACCTCTACCCAATACAAAGAAATAATAAGACACTCCCAAAAGATATGAAAATGACCAGCTGACATATTACCACACATTCTCCAACACTGACCAGGGGTCTACAGTGCGACCATTTTGCTCGCATATGCCCCTAAAAATCGATCCGTACGAACCGGAAAAATGATTTACGAGCACAATGTGCGAGTAACTACCATAATCGAAAACGAGACGATAACTAAATAAAAACTAGTTTTGAATGACAAAAACTATGACGAAAATCTATTGACATTTTCGGCAACGAATAAAAACTAGACGAAAATGTTAGATAGTGACGATTTGTGAAGCGATCCAGTCAGAACTGATGTCCTGCGTTTGTAGATGCGCATATTTGTCCTGTAGTAGGGACGTGCTGATCTACCAGCGGCACACGGGTTCACATGCGCTGCATTTCTCATAAAATATTAAAAAATGTAAACGTCTGGGAGTATGAGTAGAGCAGTCATATAGATCTGAATAAGAGTGACGACGACACACAGTTTTCTGTGCGCACACACCCAACTCGAAGCGTGCAGCCACACACACACACAGAGCGCGAGGACTGAATTTAGCTTTCTTTCGTGTCTGAATGGACAAATAAACAACATTATGTCGAAATGTCCGTTTTGGAGAGTATTCACGTAAACTGTGTCGGTTAAGTCTTAAACAGTTTTGAGTGTATCGGATGTGCATCAGTGCAATTGGATCCGCATGTCATTGGACATGATCCGATGTCTTAAAGTGACCGTGAGTAATAAACCTAATGCAGTCTGTGTCCTTAATATTGATCAAGCAACAAAAGAAAAAAAGCATTCACTGCTCGTCAATAGCTTTAATAAGGATTCATTATATTTAATTCATACAAATAAATATGTCTGCTGCTTGAAATAATAAAGAATGCATATATCATTCATTGAAAGAAGACTATTCTACTTTAGGAAAAGTGGTTTTATTTAATTTTAAGATTTTTTTAAGTCACAGTAGTTAAATCTGTATATGTATTGCATGTTGAAACTTTAAAATCATTCATATTAACAGGTTAATAGATGTTTTCTCCGGGAGTATATGGGTTTGGGCATTTTAGAGAAATTCTAAATGAATGCATTACAATTGAACTAAACCCATTATATTTTAGTCATCTGAATTGTTTTATTTTTAGTCTAGTTTTAGTCGACTAATACTAGTAAATAGTAATACACTCATTTAAATTAGTTTCTCCTCGATGTTGTGGAAAAAGCCTCTGCAGTCAAAGATGCAGATTCACAGGTGTGCCGATGTGCTCCTCCTCCTGAGAGCAACACGTTCCCCTTGTTGTGTTTTACTAAAGTGATTGTAAAGTGTGATTTATACTTCTGCATCAAAACAATTCACACCATAGTTGAACAGAAAAAGGAGCACACACGTTTTGTTTATATATATATATATAATAAACAGTCTGTTAAACTCTGTTACTTGAACATTTTTCACTGCGCTCCAAAATGTCTTTGTGTGCTCCTAGATTTTTTCATTTAGGAGCACATGTGCTCCTTGGGAAAAACCTTAGCGTAGAACCCTGCTGACCATGTTCAGGATTGTTGCGGTGTGACCTTTTTTTATATTGGGGGTTATACAGAATCTTAAAGTGTTTTTCCAGGTGAATGACCTGAGCTAGAGGTGGTAGATTGTGTCCTGCATATGTTCAACCAGTCATCTTCACTTATCTTTATGTTAGCTTCTTTCTCCCACCTCATTGTTACATACATTGTTGAGAGTCCCCTGTCCCAACTGTAAATATGAATTTAACCTGGAAATCAGTATTCTGTTAGTATTACCCTTATATGCGTCGATGAATATTCTAATCAAGTCTGTTCCCTTCTCTCCAGTAGTTCTAATATGTTTATCAAAGTGGTGTCTTATTTGAAGGTATCTGAAGAATTCTTCCTTCCCTAAATTGTATGCATCTAGCCTATGAGTTTTTTTTAAAGGTATCCAAAACGTCAGTGGAGTATATTATACAGTACGGACGAAGTTAAACCTGAATTTATCCAGCGTTTGAATCTACTGTCCAGACCAGCTGGTACAAATTCTGTATCATATTCCACCCAACGTAATATTCGTACATTTCTTTCAAATTCCTTATTTTTGAGTAATTTGTGCCAGACGTTAAAAGGGACTGCCATCCAATTAGTTAATTTGTTCAGGTGTTTCTTCAGGAGAGTTTTTTCACTCAGTATTGATTGGAGAGGTATGCTTATTTGACTTTGCTCTAGGACCTTCCATTTTGCATCACACTCCGGGTCACACCAACAAACCAGAGAACGTAAATGTGCTTCAGTTCAGTTCTCTATAATAAGAGAGTCTATTCGGTTATACATTGGTAATAATGACCAACGTTTAAGTCTGCTTTAATATCAGCTGTTGTAGGAATGTAATTGTGGTTATAAATGGCAGAGACCTCTTTAGGTATGTGTACCCCTAAATATTTAATTGGATTACCTTTCCATTTAAATTGACAGATTTTATAAATGTTTTCTTGTGGTTCGTAGTTGAAAGTAAGCGATTTAGTTTTATGCAGATTTAATTTATAGCTGGAATATGAACCAAATTCTTTAAGAAGAGATAATAATTTGGGCAAACTTGCATTATGCCTGGTAATTGTAAATGACAAGAGTTTTATAGCAATTTGTTAAATGACTGCACATGTACACTACTGCTCAAAAGATTGGGGTCAATATTTGTTTATGTTTTTGAAAGTAAAAAATCAAAAAAGACTTGCTTTCATGTTTCAACCCCATTCCAAAGGCCATTTGGAATTCCTAAAAGGCAAATATGTGCTGATAGTGATCAAGGTCGGTAAGCCAAGATGTGTGTACATTGGGGGTTTGCTAATTGGCACACCTTTAGTATGGTGGGGGAAGTTGTAGTCTTCTGATTGGTCAGTTTGAATGTCTAACATTTGGGTTTCAGTCACATGGTCAAGGAAGGCATAAAAGATGACCGTAACTTTTCTTGGGGCCTGCTCTTTGGCTCTTTCTCTAGCTCTAGTCTTGAGGCTCTCCTCCTTGACTGACTCTTTCTCTCTTCTCTTTTCTAAAGCCACTCTCTCTCCATCTCTGATAACATTCTACATATATACTGGGTACGATTAATGGTATAAGTTATCATCTAATACATCTATTTTTTAACCATTTTAATGTAACCAACCAGATATTGTCATTAAACATAAAAATATCGTCACACTTCAGCAACACCGTAATTGGTATAAGTGGCAGGTAATAGACTAGAAATGTACAGCTTTCTACCATTTGCTGATAACGTTTCTTCGTAATTCGCCAATCCTGCAGCCTAAACAACTGTAGGGAAACTACTCTTACAGGATGAACACAATACCAATAAAACAACATTTACAAAGTTACACCCCTAATTTTAACAATCAATTTTCTGTTCTCTGAAAAAATATATATATTTCCGTTCTCCACCCACAGTTCGGCACGCACTTTAACTATTAGATATTTTATCGCATTATTTTGACATATGTGTTTCGTTTTGTTAGAATGACATTTTGCAGTGGCTTAACTTTGTAAGTGATTCTTGGAAAGGATTGGAGCTTCTCAGGTGATACAGCTGCTAACCTCTGTTAACTGCGATTTATGGCCTGAAGCTCCCTGAGGAACTTTCTGATTTAGCGCAACATTCATATATAGCCTGCTCACAATATGAAATATGACATCAAGGACAAATACATCACATGTGTTGTGAACTTTTTTTCTCCCAAAGTGTAGAAAACTCAGAAGCGAAAACCAGGAGACTCGCGTTTGTATCTTAAGGTGGTTTCTTTATTGAGAAGACGAGCTGTGCGTCGCTGTAGTCTTCCAAGCTCGTCTTGAGTCTAACTAAGGGAAACTTTCCCTTGCAATTTATATACATTTAGCGTAACATTGTGATGAACAAAGCATGTAAATGATGTTTACAGGTTTAGGAACCTGCCCTATACTGAGTGTTACCAATTCCAATCCAATCAGCATAACTATTCAAACAGTGAGAACTCTCTCGCTGAGACAGAAGCTACCAAAGTTTCAGTAATATGCTCACAATAGAGAGAAACAGGAATAGCAGGCTTGATAGAGAGCAGTTATCTAACAGATACAGAAAACAGGATTTGCCGGACTCTCTTGCTGGAAAACTGTTTCACAGCAAATATCATCACCATCATAAACTTAAATGCTAAATTCAGTACAGGAAACTGTCTCAGTTTATATACTATTGTTTTGGAACCTCAATTAAACATTTAATGAATTTGTAAAACTACACATGAAACAGGTTAGAAGTCAGGTATCATCCTGTTGACAGCATGCTGGTTTTGATGAGATAAACACACTGCCTGGGGCCATTTGACACATGCCTTCATGGAGCGATGATGAAATAGTTATGTAAATCCTTGGGCATGTGCTCACGTTTGGAAACATTCCAGATACAATTTTGGAGCTGTCATTGTTCTCCTCATAATGCATTAACAAAATGTATCGTTTATGTGTGTGTGTAGTGTTAATAAATGAATAACGTGGTTTAAAATGAGAGAAGTTAAAACACTGTTCAAAAGTTTGTAATCTGTAAGATTTTTCTTTTCTTTGTAAAGTAATACTTTTGTTTAGCAAGGATGCATTAAATTGATCTAACATGGCAGTAGACATTTATAATGTTACAAAATATATTGGTTTCAAATAAATGGTGTTCTTTTGAACTTTGTTTAAGACATGTTTCTTGAGCACCAAATCGATATAAGAATGATTTCTAGAGGATATGTAACACTGAAGACTAGTAATGATGCTGAAAATTCAGCTTTACAATACATTTTAAAATGTATTAAAATAGAAAGTGGCTATTTTAAATTGTAATATTTCATAATATTTCTGTTATTACTGTATTTTTGATCAATTAAATACAGCCTGGTTTAGCACCAGTGACTTCTCAAAAACATTACAAAACTTTTGATCGGTAGTGTATATTGTAGTTGGAATTGTAGGTTAATTACGTAAGCCTGTGTGATCTGCCGAGCTGCATTGTTGCAGCCTGTTTTCCTTAAGACTTTCTTCCTGTGTGAGTGTGATTTTAGTACAGAACACCTTTATAACTTCCTCAAAGAGGTGTGACTGAAAGTTTCATCTGGTGAAGGTTTCATCTGCTTTTTTTAAAATCTGTATAAAGGTAAAAGAGCAGAAAAACTCGAGAGCATGTAGATGTGAGAGATTAGACGTCGGGTATCATCCTGTTGACAGCAGGCTGGTTTTGATTAGATAAACACACCTGGCTGCGATGATGAAATATGTAAATCCTTGGGCATGTGCTCACGTTTGGAAACATTCCAGATACAATTTTGAATGAGCTGCATTGTTGCAGCCTGTTTTCCCTAAGACTGAAAGTTTCATGTGCTGAAGGTTGGGTTATACCTTTTTCTTTTCTTTTTTTAAATCTGTATGAAGGTAAAAGAGTAGCAAAACTTGAGGACGTAGATGTGAATTTGAGAACTTGTACAATAAATGTACGCTAAAATTTACACACAGCTCCAATTTGAAAAATTGCATTTGCTCCAAAGGAGCCGTTTTATTGGTTGGCGCCTAGCCAATGAAATGGGACTTCTATTATACTTGATAATGTCACAAAACCCCCGTCTTCGGAGACGTTCTGAAACGCTAACATGGCTTAATGCATTAGACTGATATTAAAAGAAATAAATTATATTTTTAGACTCCGTAAACACCATACTAATTAAGCATAGCCTACTATGTACAGAAAAGCAGATGAGCACATATGACGAAAGAAAGCAAATTCGTGTTCAGTGCAAATAAACCTGCCGCCTTTGTTTTATTAATGTATAACGAATTGTGTTTTTTATTTTTATAACTGTTGGTTCATTAAAGGGATATTTCACCCAAAAATGGAAATTCTATCAGTATTTACTCACCCTTTTAATATGTGTCTTGATTAATCGCGTTGCATTCATATTCTGTGCTCATCTGCTTTTCTGTACATAGTAGGCTATGCATTATTAGTATGGTGTTTAATGAGTTTGATAATATAATTTATTTCTTTTAATATCAGTCTAATGCATTAAACCATGTTAGCGTTTCAGAATGTCTCAGAGGACGGGGGTTTCTTGACATTATCACGTACAACAGAAGTTCCATTTTATTAGCTAGGCACCAACCAATAAAACGGCTCCCTTCTCTCTCGCCACCACTGAGCTGCAAGTGCACAAGTTAGTTTTGCATCTAATACATCTCAAAAAGAGTAGCAAAAGTCAAGGCGAGAAATTTGAAATTGCAGTGACAGATTTGAGAAGTTGCAAGTGCCTAATTAGGGCCAGAGCACCGATGGTGTGAGGACCCTGTTGGAATTGCTCTGTTTACTGGGGTTGTACTGCGAATGTGAATGTAAGAATAAGTGCAACTATGTACTACAATTTTGTGCCTGTCATTGTAGTTTTTTGAATGGAATTTTACACATTTATGAATACTTGTCTGCAGCTTCAAATTTAGAATACAGGTTTATGACTATTGTCTGCGAGTGCAAATTTCAACATTCAACTTCAGATTTTAATTGTACAGGTTTTCACATTGGAGCTGTGAGTGTAAATTTTAGTGTAAAAGTATGAATATTTATTGCACAAGTTCTCAAATTCATATCTACATGCTCTCGAGTTTTGCTACTCTTTTACCTTCATAAATCTGGTTCCTGTTATAAGGAAAACAATGCAATGACTTCAGTCAACGATTGTCCACAGAGAGTCAGGACCTCTGGTTAATAACTCATCCGAAGGATGGTGGATGGTGCTTGGTAGAGTGTCCCGACCACTACACTGGGGCGTTAGGACCCACACAGACCACAGGGTGAGCATCCCCTGCTGGCCTCACTAACACCTCTTCCAGCAGCAACCTGGTTTTCCCTGAAACTCTCCAATCCAGGTACTAACCAGACTCAACCCTGCTTAGCTTCAGTGGGCAACCGGTCTTGCGCTACAGGGTGATATGGCTGTGGCCACGTCTTTACCGTGATTGAGAGGTGTTTTTATGTGCTTTTTGAAGTGTCCTGTGTTTAGAAGAAGAGGAGGGGGAGAGAAAGAAAACGGATGTTGACCATCAATAGTGAAGTGTGACTATTCTGTCTTCACCCAGTGGGGTGAACATTTCTTATCCATTTTAAAAACTGTTGAGCGGCTTAACCCTCTGGGGACTAAGCTCTTTTTGGTCCGTTTTCTCTATTTTTACATTTGGGCTTATAAACTATATGTAATGGAGATGGAACACTATGTGTTTGGTATCTATGGATTCAGAAGACCCTAAGCTAACATAAGCACACATGTAATATGTTTATAAAGGAAGTATGAGTGAAAATGTACCATAAACTAGAGAATTTCAAAAACGGAAATTTGATTTTTGGCATTTATTTTTCTGTAAATCACACATCACACAACAATAGTGAACAGTTTTTGAACAAAAAATATATTTGTCAAAGCCTTTGCTTGACAGACATGTGTAATTGTTAAATAAAATGTGTAAAGAACAATGAAAAATGTAACTTTATTTACAAATAGTCTTAGGCGTTTTTCTTAGGAATGCTTAGAATTTTCTAAGCAATGCTTTCTCCTCGTCACTCTATTGTTCCAGAGCTTGTTCCACCGTAAATCGTTTACTGCTTGCCATCATAAAAGTGCTAAAACAATAAATAATGCTATAATTGTATGTGTATATATATATATATTATAATTGTTCTGTCTCTCTCTCATATCTCTGTGCGCTCTCGCTCCGTAAAGCCTTGTTTATATTCGAGGCGTCCGTTCGCTTTCTGTCGTCTCTGCCACTCAATGCTGTTTGGGTAATAGTATATAGTACCACCCCTTGCAAGGCTACAGAGTCCTCCGATTTGCTAGAATACGTCATGGTAACCTTCCTCTGATTGGGTAAGAAAAATATTCCTCCATCTGCAATTTTTCCATTGGTTGTTGCTCGTGAATCTGCCAACAACATCGATTTCATTGGTCTTTGACGAAGTGGTATTGCGCAACAAGGAAGTGTGTATACAAGCCGGGTATATTTGTTATCACTGTTTCCAGCGGAATCTGAGGAAGACGGCAAAAATAGTTTTTAAGATAATTACACATTTGTAGAAGTATGTCATTTTGGGCGGTACCGCCCAATCCGTCCCCAGAGGGTTAATATTTTAGTGGAAACAAAATGGATGCATTGTCCAGGATTCTTTTATAAATACAAAGTTCAAAAGAACAGCATTTATTTGAAACCGATATCTTTTGTAACATTGTCTTTGACTGTTAACGCTTGGAATTTAATGCATCCTTAGTATCACTTTCTTTATAAAAAAATTAAATAATTACCAGTAATTTGAACAGTAGATTAGCGGCTCTCATTTTCAACTACATTTTTAATACTATACGCGCATAAACAATACATTGTTAATGCATTATGAGAACAATGACAGCTCCAAAATTGTATCTTCTGGAATGTTTCCAAACGTGAGCACATGACCAAGGATTTACATAATATTTCACAATGTGTCTAATGGCTGCATCAAGGTGTGTTTATCTCATCAAAACCAGCATGCTGTCAACAGGATGATACCTGACTTCTAACCTGTTTCATGTGATGGATTTGTCCTTGACGTCATATTTCATATTGTGACCAGGCTATATATGAATGTTGCGCTAAATCAGAAAGTTTCTCAGGGAGCTTCAGGCCATAAATCGCAGTTAACAGAGGTTAGCAGCTGTATCACCTGAGAAGCTCCAATCCTTTCCAAGAATCACTTACAAGTTAAGCCACTGCAAAATGTCATTCTAACAAAAGGAATGAGACAACACTTGTTCATATGTCAAAATAATGTGATAAAATATCTAGAAAAGCAAAGTGCAGGGATGTCCCAATTTATTGCACCTTAAAATATTTTTTGTTCACTCATTTGTGCTATTCTCGGCCAATATCTCAATATATTACTTCATGCCTGCAGACAAAATTAGACCATCATGAAATCATATCCTTGCAGAGAACAGTGGAGATGATGTTAATCACTGACTGAATTCATTACATTGTTTTCCATACCACAGGAACAAGATTGCTCAAAAAAAAGAAAAAAAAGGTGTAACCCAACCTTCAGCAGATGATGAAACTTTCAGTCACACCTCTTTGAGGAAGTTGTAAAGGTATTCTGTACTAAAATCACACTCACACAGGAAGAAAATCTTAAGGAAATCACAGAGGCTTACGCAATTAACCTACAATATACACTACCGATCAAAAGTTTTGTAATGTTTTTGAAAAGTCACTGGTGCTAAACAAGGCTGTATTTAATTGATTAAAAATACAGTAAAAACAGAAATATTGTAATTTAAAATAGCCACTTTCTATTTTAATACATTTTAAAATGATTTATAAGTGAAATTTTTAGCAGCCATTACTCCAGTCTTCAGTGTTACATGATCCTCTAGAAATCATTCTTGTATACGAATTTGGTGCTCAAGAAAAATTTCTTATTATCATACAAAGTTCAAAAGAACACCATTTATTTGTTTGGAGCAGGAGAGTATGTGAAATGTATCCGTAAAAACCTGAAACACGCTTGCTCTGGTCCGGATATGAACTGTGATCCGCGTTGCCAGTATTGTTAAACTCATCACAGAGATCAGAAACCGCTATCATGCGCACTTCACATTTTTTACAAATTAAATAGTTACAGGCATATTTTCTGTGTGTTGGAAGTCATACTAGACTTATCTCATCACAGGGAAAATGCAAACAACACTTTTGTGCAGAGGTGATCAAACGCCGCCGAACAGGTCTTGTCACATTTGAATTATCCGCTGTAATGCAATCTCTAATGCGTAATACAGCGCAGTGATTGATAACCACTTTTCTCTTAATAAAAAACATAAGTGCTATTGTTTTTAATGACGTGAAACCTGTACGTTTCTGTTAACATCTCAAAAAATGTTTTAGGGTTTTATGACCCTTTAAATTGATTTTTTTTATATAAAAGTCTTTACTGTTAACTTGATCAACTTGATGCAACCCTTACATGAATAAAAGTTATTAATTTATTAATTATTTTAAACAAGCTTATTGAAACCAAACTTTTGAATGGTGAATGGTGATAGTGAATGGATAGACAAAAGAATAAATTCTTATTCATTTTACATTCTGCCGAATATGTTTTAAAGTAAACAAAAAAACTTCCATCCACATGTACATTTTGCATCAACTAACTGCAACAACAAACTCTGACATTACTCATGTTTACAAAGAACAAATCTGAATAAAAGTCTCTGTCATCTCATCACTTCATCCTTTACATAAATCACCTTTGTGACGTACAATGACGAAACCTACAAAGTCAACATGAAAAATTACGCAGAAGCACAATTCCAGTATTGCAAGAGCTGGCTGGTGAAAACAGGCAAACAATAAAACCTGTTTTGTTGCATACTTAACCATTCTGTGTTATAAATAGGAAAAAAAAAAGTTTTGTTTGGATTTTTAACCCCTGTTTATTTTATTCCTGCCTTGGCATTTTTCTTCACATGTGAAAAATGTTTACACAAGTACACAAGAAAACGTGACAATGAAAGCCACCATAGAGTACATATACGAACAAAGTGGTGAAAACCACAGAGTAGGCTAACTGCCAAGTCAACAAACACTCATGGCACACAAACCATTCAACAGTTCAATTAATATTTCAAAATGCCCTGACATCATGGTGAAGTCTGGAATATCACATGCAGCCAAATGATACAAATTACGGAGAAGCAGAACAATAGATCAATACAAAACAATGAAAGGGGTGACACAGAGGAATATACCAGACAAAAACACAATGGAAAAGAGAACACTGATCAATTCCTCTTCTGGCCTCTCCACATCTTTGGACAATCCTGATTCCATAAAAATACATTACCACTTAAACAACAACAACAAAACCTTCAACATAAAGAGATACTTCACAGTAAACCTAACAAAAAAATATATATTTGGATTATGACTGTCAATTTAAAAAAATTTATAATGTTAAAAAGTATGTAGTGCGATAAAAACATTGACAATTAACACAATCAAAATTTTTATACATAATTTTGCATGTATAGAAACAGAGCGAAACGCATCACAATCTGAAAACCACACCCAACTTGGGGGGGTGGGGGGGGGGGGGGGATCTAACCGCCTCACTTGACTTTGTATTGCGTGAAGCTGCCTTGTTTCTGACTTGTAACAAAAAACAAAATTTCTGAAGGTTGCCATGTGACAGGGTGTACAGAAAAACCAGCTAAAAAACACAGAACTAAGTTTTTATAAGCTGTCGACCCCAAAAAACTAGCGTTTAAGGACACAAAAATGGATACAGCAATAGGACATGCAGTGTGAAGTGTCTTAAAGGATTAGTTCACTTTTTAAAAAACTTTTGCTGATAATTTACTCACCCCCATGTCATCCAAGATGTCTATGTCTTTCTTTCTTCAGTCGAAAAGAAATTAAGGTTTTTGATGAAAACATTCTAGGATTTTTCTACATATAATGGACTTCATTGGGTACCAAACGGTCCAAGGTCCAAATGACAGTTTCAACGATCGGTCATTTAAAAAATAAATAAAAAGTAACTTTTAAAAAGTTTTAAAAGCACAAATGCTCGCCTTGCTCTGTTATGTGATGCACGTTCCTGAGTCTCCTGTTCGAACTCATTCATCAAAATGAACAAATCTTTTTTCGAGTCATTTTGTTCATTTTGTTCGTTGAATGAACGAAATGACTCGAAAAAAGATTCATTCATTTTGATGAACGAGTTCGAACAGGAGAGTCACGAACGTGCATCACAGAAGAGAGAAAGGCGAGCATTTGTGCTTATAAAACTTAAACTTTATTTATTTTTGAAATGACCGTTTCGCAAGATAAGACCCTAATGCATCGTCTGGTGTAGTTTAAAGCCATTTGAAGCTGCACTTAAACTGTCATTTGGACCTTGGACCGTTTGGTACCCAATGAAGTCCATTATATGGAGAAATATCCTAGAATGTTTTAATCAAAAACCTTAATTTCTTTTCGACTGAATAAAGAAAGACATGGACATCTTGGATGACATGGGGGTGAGTAAATTATCAGCAAAATTTTTTTAAAAAGTGAACTAATCCTTTAAAGGGTTAGTTCACCCAAAAATGAAAATTATGTCATTAATGACTCACCCTCATGTCGTTCTAAGCCCGTAAGACATTAAGCCCGTAAGACGTTCATCTTCGGAACACAGTTTAAGATATTTTAGATTCAGTCCGAGAGCTTTTTGTCCCTCCATTGAAAATCTATGTATGGTATACTGTCCTTGTCCAGAAAGGCATCATCAAAGTAGTCCATGTGACCTCAGGGGGTAAGTTAGAATTTTTTGAAGCATCGAAAATACATTTTGTTCCAAAAATAACAAAAACGACGACTTTATTCAGCATTGTATTCTCTTCCGGTTCTGTTGTCAATCCGCGTTCATGAGTACGCTGACGTAAGACGAGCTGACGTGTTATCTGGTGCGCCCGAGCTTCGTTTACAGTCTGAGGGGGAGATGCACGCTGTAAACAAAACAATCTTTGCAAACATGTCTAAGGATTTCGACACAGGGGAAGACTTGCATTTTTTTTTACCAGACATATTTATTTGAACCCGAATATACGGACGCACCAGATAACACGTCAGCAGCGTCTTACGTCAGCAGCGTCACTGCGGACTCGTGAACGCGGATTGACAACAGAACTGGAAGAGAATACAATGCTGAATAAAGTCATCGTTTTTGTTATTTTTGGGACAAAATGTATTTTCGATGCTTCAAAAAATTCTAACTAACCCCCCTGAGGTCACGTGGACTACTTTGATGATGTCTTTATTTCCTTTCTGGACAAGGACAGTATACCATACATAGATTTTTACCATACGGAGGTCTTACGGGTTTTACGGGTCTTATTTTTGGGTGAACTAACCCTTTAAGGTCCTTGCACACATAATATGCGTTTTTTCTTATTTGTAATCCTAAAAATTCATCATGTACAGAAACTTTGCACGCTGGGTCCGATACGTATTTAATCCGTTGTGAAAAAAATTGCAAAACAATTCAAAATGGAGTCTTCAAACAGAGAGATATATTGGGTCCATCCAACAATCCTGAGATTGCGTTGAGAGGAAGGAGAGTTCCACCTTATTATCAAGGAACTGCAGGATTATCCCGAGCGATTCAGAGTATACTTTAGGATGTCAGTGGCTCAGTTTGACGCTTTGCTAGCGATACTGTGGCCACATATTAAGAAGACGAGCAATTTCATTGAACCAGTTTATCCTGAACAGTTCTGAATTTTGTCGATTGCTTGTATGCTGGCTCTGAATTGTCAAAACACCTCCCAAAATGCTTGCTTATGGACACGGAAAACACAGAAAATCGTACCCATTACGATTTTTTTTTTATGAAGGACGAAAGTTTCGGAGGCAGTGTGTAAACGTGATTGAGCCAATTCATAAATTTCATTTTCATTAAAAAAAAAATCAATATTCTAAACTTCTGTTAATATAATCCGTCTCGAATGCGTTTCGGAGGGCATTTACACCTGGTCTTTTCATGATCAGATAGCTATCCGATCGGAGAAAACAATGCTACTGTGTAAACAGCTTTGTTTACTAACTTCGGGACAGTCACACTAGATCTATTTTGTCTCGAGCATCAGGTTGCGTAATCAGTTCGCTCCCAACATAAGTTATGGATTAAAATAGCGCTACCAAAGAAATTAAAACGGTGTTTACAAAGTGTAGCACTAAATATAAATGCAGTTAATGACAGCAGCAGTAAAAGATTGTTTTTTAGTCACTGTAGTCAGTGGTTTTTAGCGAATGCTTGTGCACTAATGCATAATTTTTCCTGTCCTTTTAATCAAGCCTTTTAGCTAGCTGCGTACCTCCATTCCATTCTCTTTTTATAGCATTTGTCTACTATTAAGTTTTAATTGTTTTTCAAACGCAATCTACTGCGGCTTTACTACGTTCACATGCTTGTTTTCAGTCTTTCTATATTTAATTTATCAATATATTAAGGTTTAACATGTAAAAAATAAAGATTATATTAGTAAAACTCAATATGTGGCTTTTGCACTTTTTAAAGTACACTTTTACACATAAATACCCTGAATGAATAAATAAATAAATAAATAAAATAGGGTTTTATTTAGTTAATAATAAACAAACAATCAAATTAAAATTTCTAAAAACTTTTATCCGATTAATCGAAAAATAATCGTCCGATTAATCGTTTATCAAAATAATCATTAGTTGCAGCCCTAGGTGTAACGATACACAAAACTGACGGTTCGGTTCTTCCCACGGTTTTGACGTCTCGGTTCGGTTTCGAAAGCTAAAATTGCTTTTTTTGTTGTTGTTTTTTAAACAGTGGTTTAATGAAAAAAATGTGTCTTTGTCTTTAAATTAATTCAATTACAATTAAACGTTTCGCAAGGATAAAAAAAAAAATATCTGCTAGTGCTGTAAACTATATAGGGAGCCCTAAATAAGGTTAACAACAGAGCCTAGACTTTTAGCCTGAATTCAGATGTTATTTATTTTTTACATATAATAATCACCCAACACATTGTATGAAAACATGTAAACTGAACATAAGGCAGTTTTTGCATTAACTTATGTTTTTACTCCAATTCTTTATTGAAATATAATAATTTACACAGTTGCTGTCATTTTCATGAAAGATATTTTAAACATACATTAAATAATCAAGATATCATTAACAGGTTAAGTAAAATGTTGCCTAATATATAGGCTAATATAGTGCATTTATTTAGTGCAAGAGTTCATTTCTCTAGGAACTGGATGCCTTGCCTGCTGAGGTAATATAATGTGACAAACTGAGATGTTTTATTGACGTCTTTCCGCTGCTAAAACACTGAGCGATTACACGAGTTATGATGCCTTTCAGTAAGTATACTGTTTCTTTAAAAATACCTTCAGGTGTCCATTCATGTTTATTCTGTAACTGAGGAAGAGATGGTCGCGTTTAATCGCGCTCCGCACTGCCGCTTGTAATGAGGAGCTAGAATAGTTATCTGTCACGCCACAGCAAAGAGCGCCAAAAAGGGATTTATTGTTTGAATTTCGTAATTAAATAGACAGAATTTGAAAGATTACACCTTGCTTATTATCGAAAGTAACAAAACCCTGAGCTTGCTATTATATGGTGTTAATGATCGTTAGGCTACAAAACTGAATTCGTTGCGTACACATAAGACATGAGGTCCAGTGAGCCTGGGCTGAGATGTTCATGAATTTGAATTGCAATACACTTTTCCACTACCTTAGAGATAAATGGTAAATTTGAAATTGGACGAAAGTTATCAAAATTAAATGGATCACCCCCTGGTTTCTTGAGTAATAATAGCAGATTTAAGAGATGGAGATACAGAACCAGAAACAAGTGAAGCGTGAACAATTTTAGTGATCAATGGCGACAGGGCTGGTAAACAAGCTTTCACTAAAGGAGTTGGTAGAGGTTCTAACTGGCAAGTCGAAGATTTAGATTTACCTATCAGACCAAATATCTCTGAAGTAGTTGGTAGTGTAAAGGTAGAGAAAACAGAGTGGGGAGGTGCAAGAGTGACAGACTGACTTAGTCAGTGTGAGTCATTGTGAAGAGTACCAATGAGTAATTGCTGATGTACATTTTCAACCTTAGATGCAAAAAAAGTCAAAAAGCGATCACATAAGTCAGTGGAAAACATATCATATGGCAAAGAATCAGGTGGTTTCAGAATATTGTTTACCACCAAAAAAAAAAAGAGACCTGGAGTTCCCATTGCTAACAATTACATTGGAGTAGTAATCAGATTTAGCTTTGGACAGTGCATTTTTATAATTTTGAATATGTTCAGCATACCTTTCTTTATGAACAGTAAGGCCAGATCTGACGTACAACCGCTCTAACCTACGGCCTTTAGTTTTAAGTTCACGCAGTTCAGGTGAGAACCAAGGAGCTGAATGTACAACTGAAACAGATCGAGTCTTCACAGGTGCAAATTCATCTAAAATCATGTTCAGTCCATCATTTTAATATGTAACCAGTTCATTAAAAGTAGAGAAATCAGATTTACTGGAGAAGATGGCAAGTTCATCAGCAAGAGTAGGCACATCAATGTTCTTAATATTCCGAAATTTGATCGGACGACACGGGTTAACCATAAAAACTGACAGTTTGTCACAAAAGGACACCAGAAAGTGATCTGATATGGATAGATTTTGAAAATTCAATTATGAAAGATGATGAATCAAAAAATAATACATTGAGAAATATGAATTGAAATGTATAATATACAATGCCTCCAAACACGATGATGAACTGGTTACATATTACATTACATGTTACATCCAAACATATTGCAATAACGTGATATTGATGGATGGAACAAACAGTGCAGCACTCGGAAAGTTTAGAGAGAGCACAGGGTTGCACCGGATGACAAATGAAGCTTACTTGACAATAACAGTTCTTACATCAATATTTTAACGAAAAGAAAATAACATTAAATGTATTAATTACCGGCACATGTCAAGCTTTTTTGTACTTTTTAGGGCTGTAGCGATACACTAATCTCACGATACGATACAATACACGATATTCAGCTCACGATACGATATACATCACGATATTCAGCCAACGATACGATTCGATATAATTCGATACACTTACATCATTTTCTGAAAGATTTAAAGGGGACCGTGATTTTGGTGACATCTTGTGAGTGTTCCATTTACTTGGATTGAATTAATTGAACTGAAAACTAAAAACATCAATTACACAATATATGTCTCTGAATGGACAAGTTTAAGTTATTCATTCAAGAGCTGTGAGTGCCTTTTGTAGTTTGATGAGCATTAATGGCTCAATCGTCAGCAGGTTTATTAGACTGCTGCCCCTTTAAGACGAGTGCAGATCTAATAGGTGACTGATGCACCATCATTTTCTCCCAATTATTTACGTCCATTTAAGACACAAACTGTGTTTAAGTGAATAAACTGATTCAGTGAAGAGCTGGTCATTTTCATATTTTTATGTATATTTGATAGTTTAGATGCGCACATGAAGCCCAAAGTTAAGTAGGGCTTTTCTTGTCTTGTTGCAGTCCATTTCTGGGCGCGCTTCGCTTTGTGAACATCTCTTGCGCAGATTTTTTTGCTTATAGGCTACTAGCTCTTTTAATGATTAAACGCGTACGCAATTTAGCAACAGTAGAGACTGTATTTTACAACAATCACCAATCATGCCGATTCTGACGGTACGTTTCAGTTTTAGAAAGAAATGACAGCGCATCGCTGTGAAGGGAAGGAAGTTGCTCTGCGTCTACTCTAGTCTGTAATGGTTTCATCTCGAATATCTTCTTTTTATAATCTTTAAAAGGCGAAATCTAAAATAAAATTAGAATAATATCCCAGATCTAAAGTGTAACCACGTTTGAATGTTTAGTTCTGTCACTCATTAAGGGCTGTGGTGTTGTGCGCGCTGTGGCTCCGCGTGAGAGATCGCTCTCACTCTGCTGGACTGAAAATTGCATAACAGTCACAGACAAATGGTTTAATATTATTATATATAGAACTGGCTGGCGAGATGAACATGTTCAAGATTACGTCTTTATAGCAATAATAAATAGAACGTGTATTTTCTTAATTTCTCCAGTAGGCCTACAGACAGCAGAACCGATAACGTCGGAGCTTTAAAGCGAAAGGGGGTACACTTGGGGGATTTGAATGGGACTTATGTATCGATACTCGCGGCTTAAAAATCGATAATTTCTTGGGGGGAAAAATATCGATTTATATAGCAGAATCGATAAAATTGCTCAGCCTTACTTTTTACACAAGATAAGCACATTCAACTTGGACGCGCAAGTGGCTGCTATGGTAACGAACAATACCTGCTTGTAAAAGCAAATGAAAATATCCTGTATCTGAGGCTAAATCACTAAATATTGAGAATGCAATAGCGCATATGTTTTTCTAACTCCAAAAGATCGGCCAATGATCAGACCCAGTTGATAATCACGCATTTTGATGATCCAAAAGATGTGCGCGATGCGCTCACGGCATGAGAGGCGAATCTGAAATGCTGAGCAGCGACAGATTCTGTAAAGCACTTTCTGTAAAGCTGCTTTGAGACAATGTGTATTGTGAAAAGCGCTATACAAATACATTTGAATTGAATTGAATTCTCAGTCTCCACCGGGCTTCAGTAAAACAATAATGCGTTTACAAGGATTGTACAATTTAAACTATCTTATTAAATAACCCCACTAACAGTAGCTGCTGTTCAGTTTGCATTCTGCTTATCTCCAACTCTATTGTGAAATTTCCCCCCTCTCAATTAAAGTGAACCCTCCAGTGAAGGGTTGCCAGATATCACATTATGGCAAAACAATATCAGGGGAACAAATATACAATATAACTAGTATTACAAATATACTTTATAATTTTTTTTTTAAAGAATAAAAAAAAAAAGCAGGAAATGTAATTTATGTTGAAAAAATAGTTCACTATAAAATATTTATACATTATATATTGATAAAGTAAAACGTAATTTATGTTGAAAAAATAGTTCACTATAAAATATTTATACATTATATATTGATAAAGTAAAACAAACATGAGATTGAAAAATAAAAATTCAACAAAACTTTAAATTTAAGTTTAATCACACCTATGAGTTGTATTTAATATCAATTAATTTGGGCACAGGTTCTCTCTATATATAATTTGTCTAGCCAACTAACGTGCTATCAAATGGCTTTCCTGAGGTAAATGTAACGTTATGTGACATAGCCTATTATTCTCCAGCTGTTTTATTGACCTCTTTCCACGGTTGAAAAACACTGATTGATCGGTATTATGTATGAGGCGTAAATATTTCAGTAAATTGTAATGTATCTTTCAACACACCTATTGTTCATTCGTGTTTATTTACTATTAACTAGTAAAGAGTAAGAGATGTTCGGTTCACGACCACGATCTGTCACGTCACATTTACAAGCTCCAAAACGCTATTGTTTGAATTTCGTAATAAAATTGACAGAATCTGAGAGCTGATTATTTGTTTCATGTCAAAAGTAACCTGCTCTGTCTAGTCTGTCAGTGTCAGTGTCCTCTTTGCTTCGCGATTTTTTCTGCATTAGAAAATGGATATGTGGCGTGAGTGACGCGTGAGAGCGTGTGAAAAGTGTCAATTGCGTTAGTCTCACACTGAATGAGTGAGATTTGGCAACCCTGCTCTCTCTGCTCAGTATCGGTTATCTTATAGCCAAAATATCGCCATATAACAGAGGTAGATTTATTCTGTCCACCAGTTCAGTGTCCGTCTGCTCAGCATCATCTTCACCAGTTCTCCGTACTGCTAGAAAAAGTCACATGACCATACGCACCACACGTGCAACTGCCTAAACTGAAACGGACTGGTCTTTTTATTATCGGTGAAGAAAATGGGCAAAGCTCTCTGAGAGAATGGGTTGTCATGTCCACACGTGCATTTATTTATTTCATAAAATCCCAGCATTTTGTGTCATATAATCGCATAGGCTTGACATCGCGATTGCGATGATTAATCGCACAGCACTAATATACATATGGAGGAGGGCTTCGAGAACAATAAATAAAAAATAAAATACAGTTTAGAATCAAATCTATGCATAAATCGAAATTTGATTCAAAACCTGAGAATTTTTTTTTATCGAATCGTGGGATTCCCACCCATAATTTCTTCTGTTAGACATAAAACAAATAATAACTATCATGATACATGTCGTTTTTCGCAAATAACAGTTACTCATACTGTGAAATAAGATTTTGGTCATATCACCCACCCCTAGTATCAGTTAGTCAAATGCTGTATTGAGGTACAGTTTCAGTTATGAAATGGTGTTGCATTTCCATTATTGCTATTTCAAATGTTAATTTCCTTAAACGAATCAGTCTGTATCTTAAACCGGAAACCGATTGAGTAGCGATGACCCAACATTATGAAGGCACATACACACAAGAAAAAGAAAAAAAAAACTTGCCTTGACACATTCAGGTAAAATCCTTAAACTGTGATTATTCACACCTTTCAACGTCACAGGGAGTTGAAAGTCAATCTAACATCACACTCCTATCTTCACCACGCCTGGGAAATGTTTCAAGACAGTGAATATCCAGATATCCAGGTTTAATGATTTCCTTCCTTCATTCCTCTGACAAGCCAAAAAAATTCCCTAGTTTCATGATCACGTGCTTACTACTATAATTAATGTACATAATCATTTACGTCAGGTCCTTTTAAGATGTAACAATAGATAACAATTACATAAAACTTTCACCTGTGGTGTACGTAATACAAAGCTATGTAGTAATGCAATCCAAAATCATGCAACATTTGCTAGTTGCAGAGGCCTCATTTCCACACTGAATTGACAAGTTTCATGAGGATATTAAATGAAAAAGAATCATAACTTGAAAGACTTACAACATATACTGCACAATTTGCACAATAAACACACACATAGATATATAAATATATATATTAGTGCTGTCAAGCGGTTAAAAAAAAAGTTAGCTAATTAATCGCACATTTCTCTGTAATTAATCGCACCTAACCTTTAAGTTTTTAATATATTTTTTTATGTTGTAATACTTTCACATTTAATCTCAAAAATAATGTAGAACCCACATAAAGACGGCATATTTTAAATATTTGTTTAATGGCATATTTTCATATTTTAAATATTTGTTTAATGGCATATTTTTACTATGCACTAAGAATGAAGGCCAGTATCACTGATACCAGTACTGATACTGATGTCCCTATTACATGGATTTTTCTATAACCATTCATCATTACAGTAAAATAGAAAGCTATCAATTTTAACATTTAATACCCTTTTAAAAAATCTTACATTTAATTTAAGGTGAACTTAAAACAATCTTCACATAAACCCATTGTAATAATAGGTTGTAAAAATGTCCCATTTAGCTGTGCCTTATCAGGGTTCAACACTAAGGTTTGTTTTTTTTTCAGGCAGGATGGTTCATATTTTTACCTGCCCTGCAAAAATGCACACACACACAAAAAAATTGTTGTTTTTGACCCATGTAAATAGTGCTTTAAGATTTTCAGGTAGGTCCAACAGGTAGGAACAGAAATTGAATAGGCCTAAAGTTATCAAACACTTCAGTCTTCACTGCATAAATTCTAAATTAAATATAGATTAATCCTGATTAAAGCTGCAAACGTTATTTAGTCAAGAGAAGTGATTTTCTCATCGCCTTTTGTTCATTGATTAACATTAAAGCTATAGTATACGATGTTAAAAATCGGTCGAGAAAGCCTGAGACGTTAGGGAAGTTTTAAAAAACTCATCCCGCCCCTCCACACACACACACCCCTCCCCTCTGTGCTACCTGATCCCTCCCACCGGGAAACGAATTGAACAACGTCACTCAGTCAAGCTGTGATCACCGGAAGTAAACATCGGAAACGCATCATATGTAAAATTGCCTTTAGACACTTGAACTTAGTTGCTTCATCAACAATTCAATGTCACGTTTGAGTTCACGTCAACGCAAGATTAGCAACACATGAAATGTTCTAAACTCCCCACCACCATTAGTATAATAATACTAGTATTGCTAAGGTTTTCAGTAATTGTTATTGCAGCACACAGCGCATCTTGATCAAATTTCGATCGGCTCGAACAGAAACCCGCTAGGCCTACTGAAATATATTCAAGACCTTCAAGAAATATAATTACTTTGACCCGTGATAGGCGATGCTAAACGGCTAACATTCCAATGCCGACCAGCAGCAGGAGCAAGTTGTCAAACTGATAAAAAGCTATTTATGTAACACGTCACACCATAAAAGTATAAATAAATGTTTACCTGCTCAACAAAAAGTCAGCCATGTCAGCGTTGGTCTTCAGTCCCAGATCTTCCTGAAGCTTCCTCCAACGGTCAATGGTAGACCCTATATTTATCCTACTCAAAGTTCGGCGTTCTTCAAATTTTTTTATATTTTTTTATCTCTGCTCGTTCTTCTAATGACTTTCTCTTTCGTCCTAACTTTACTTTAGGGGCAAGCAGGGGACGGTTGCTGCTGTCTTTTTTTTTTTTTATCCATTGCTGATATGCTACTTAGCTAGCTACCATAGACTGTCAGCTGCTTACGCATGCAATTTCATGTCGCAGGAGGGGGGCGGGGGCGGGTGCGGTGGAGACGCGAGCGCCAGGCGGAGTTTCAAGTGGAGCTGGTAATTGGATGAGAGCAGTTGACCAATGTAAGCTGTCCGGCCGGACAGCTTACATTGGTCAACTTCTCTGCGGCTGTACAGCCAATAGAGTGAATGGATTTTTTTCATTCTTTTTTTCTATTCATATTGTTAGGATTGTACTATATAACAATAACCAGCATCTAAACGAGGATATTAATAATGAACAATCTTTGAAATCGTATACCATATCTTTAAACAGACAGCAGTAGGTTTAATAGGCGGCTGTCACTTTAAAGACATGACCAGGATCTCAAAAACATCCTTTTTTCTCAAAACTCTGCGTTCATTTAACATTAACTTTGTAAATGAGAACAGTTCGTGTGGAGCAACATGAGTGTGAACGGAGCCGCTCGAAAACACACGTAACCTACACACGTAAATAATTAAAGCGCATGTATATATTAAACCCACATGGTATATATTTATTTATCTGTATCGCAGTCTCAGTGAATTCACAACAGCACTATGTTAGAGTATGGTTTTAATACACCGTGCAGCCTTAGAAAACAGTGTAATAATTCATGGATTATCAACCTTGGAATGAGCCGCTTCCTATGTTTTGCAAATTACTTGACATAGGTAAATTGCAATAGAGGACTTTTTTTAAATAGAGTACTCAAACTTAATCAAGGAATCATGACAGGCGTAATATATACACACGTACATACACAATTATATACAATAATAAAAATTTTTAAATAAATAAAAATGTATTATCAATAAAATGTATTTTTATATTATAATATTTGTCTATGCATTTTATACAATGATAAGAGAAAGTATTTTAGCAACGAGAAATTACACAATTGTGTGTTTGTTCACGTTTTCACTTTTAAATAAGATCAGTGGAACTGAAACTCCATGTTTATAGTTCAAAGACACAGGGGAAGAAATAAATAGGCCTAAATGATAAATTTTCAAGTTTCAAGCAGACCTAATTGTTACGTTCACACAAAATGGGGAGAGTTACAGTTACATAAAGTTTAGAAATTTGAGACAACAGTATTCTTTGAAGTCAAACAAACTAGGTGTGAATCTCTTCCTACCCTGCCTGGTAAAGTATCATGGGACAGATTCATGCATTTCACAGTCTCCAATTGCAGAATTCTGAGAACACGAGGGATTTACTCATGTGAGCCGGAAATTTGTTGGTTGTGTGGTATCTCTCTTTTTTTTTTTTTCAGGAATAATGAGAGCTGACATGACGTAGAGGGTCAAGAGAGCAGCACTGGTGTGGCCATGAGATATGAATCTCAAAGAAATTTCCCATAAAGTGACCATAATCAAATATGCAATCTGAGTCTGTGGTTAAGTGAATACAGTGATAAAGACAGTGCTGTGAGGGGAAATAAACCCAGCTTGAAAAGACTATTGTTATAATGTCAGGAAATACCTAAATGCCAGAAGAATTAGAATGCGTATTCAACTTACAACTGCAACAACAGTTCAAGTAATCTAATAGAAGAAAAGGCACCCTGCAGTGCTTTCCACAAATAATTAATATAAAGGTTAATTCAGGCCAAAGCTGCGTTTTAAATTAATTTTACGTTCATTAACTCTTTAAACATAACATACATTGCTAAAACAGCTACAGCAACATTATTTTGTCTATATTTTATCCTTCAAGTTTTAGTTAATTTTATTTATTAAAGATATTATACAAGTATAATTTCTACTCTTCAGTTCCTCAACTCCACAATTCGTACTGAACTGGCAAACGTGTCAATAGAAATAAGTATTATTCCGATTTTTTTATTTAAAGAATACTTTTCCCATCAACCGGTTAAAATGTAGAACACTGCCGTATGCTGCGTCAAGGAGGCATGCGCGCACTCTGATGTAAACAAGCCCAACACGCATGAGAAGTGCATGGCAGAACGAGTGAAGTCGACGCGCTGAATGAAAATGCACATTCACGCTCTGACAGCAGATGACACTGATGGAACAGCAGAAATGCAGCCGTTACTTCAGTAACGACATAAAGCCGCTGCGCTACTTTCTGTTTCTGAACAGTATTTGAATGTTTTAAACAGGCATTCAGATTTTTGTATTTGCAGTAATGGTATTTATCGCAGCACCAAATACTTAAATATAGACTTAATTAGGCGATTTATTTTCAAACTTCAATCTGGACTATAACATGCCCTAGATCAGGGGTTTTCAAACTTTTTGTGTGTGTGTGGACCACTATTTGTAATCAAGAATTTTCACGGACCACCTCATAATACACATAATAAAATATATCTACACACAGTCCTTCCTGAATTAATCCGCACCTCTAAATAGGCTTACTAACATTAAAACTATAACTGGTCATCACATCAGTACAACAGCTTGTTAAAAGATAGTTTACTGCACACAACGGCTGCCACAGATTTAATTTATTTATTTACTCAAGCGCCCGAGGGCATAATCAGGTTCATTTCAGGGATGCAAACATGTATGGTCAAAAAAGAGAGAGGTAATCGAAGCCCTCGCCCCGCGGCAAATATCCAGATACTTACATTGCCGCGAACCACTGGCATCCCCTGCCACCCCTATAGGCACATATAGTAAAATGAAATTCAAATAAAGTTTTAACAAAAAAGGTTTTATAAAAAGATAAACCTCACATATTTCAGCCTTTAATTCATTTTTCACAAAAAAAGGTTTTATAAAAAGATAAACCTCACATATTTCAGCCTTTAAATCATTTTTATAAAAAGAATGAGTCAAAAAACATGACATTTACATCGATGCACTTTAGTTTATCTTTTATTATTAGCTAATAGTAAAATTCGGTCCGATTTTCCCGTGCCGTCTGTCGTTGCTATGCGCGCTCTCCACAACTTAGTTGTGCTTAGTAGCTAATAGATTTCCACCACCGAAAAACGCTTGCTGTAGCTCTGCTACAAGATTAATTTACGGAGAAGAGAAAAACACCCGTATAGTGTTTGGGTGCACGTGCATTCTTACATTCTTCATTGACTGACCTTTCAATGTTTACGGAAAGGATGAAGCTGATTTGTTTGTTTTTGTCACATGAACTGCGGTGCGTTTGCGGCATTATGAAAAGTTGAGGTGTTTTCATCTCGCTGCGCCGCGCTCCTACATGAAATAATGAACTTGAGAGCGCAAAAGACACGATATGTGAACGGCCCCTTGACGAGCTACCTCCAATCGTGCGACGTGTTGGAGACCCCAGTAAAAGATACGCAGCAAGAAGAAACACTAGCGTTTCACGCTTGCGCGCATACTGCTGTTTTGGCGTGCAGTATTCTGATTTGCTTATTTCCTATTTACTTGTTTGGTGGAGGCAATCCAGAATTACTGTTGGTGAAATTATAATCAGACAAATATTTTATATAATGGCAAAATATATGCCTCTGCCGCTTTCCTCTTCAGAGAACCTGTTGCTATCCACCGATCCATGTTGTGGTTCTAACGGCACTGAACTTGAACGTCACGGCCGAGCACCACTAGCCTATTTTAGTAATCACACAATAACCTGACAATTTAATTTAAATTTTATATCAATATAGGCCTACATATTCTTTTTACTTTTTATTTATTTTTTATGGGGATTCCTGGTAAAATGAAGGTAAAAAATATTATTTTACATTTTATTTTGCCTTTCCACGGACCACCTGCAGTACCCTCACGGACCACTAGTGGTCCGCGGACCACAGTTTGGGAACCACTGCCCTAGATATTGATTGAAAATGTTCTGATTCTTTATTATTTTTTGGTAACACTTTACAATAAGGCTCTATTAATTCATTCATTAACAAGCTGAAAATATTAATAGCATTTTAACATATTTACCTGAATAGTGTGCATCATCAAACAGGTGTGATCTGAATTTGATCTTTTAATATCAGTTTTAGTACATTAAGGCACTTTAGGCATGGGTAGTTGGACCAATAAGGATTAAGCATCTCCTTAGCCTGTAGAGATGCGCGGTTGGCGGTTATAGCTGCGGACTCCGCGGATAAACCGCGGATCTGGCGGACGACGTGACGGAAAAAAATATTTTAATTAAATTCGGGCAGGTGGCGGGCGGTTTCTAGTCTCGCGGCTGTCATCAGCAGCGCCTTGTATCAGCGGATGGCGGGCAGGAAAATTGGTCAAAAACGTTGGTGCGGATGGATGGCGGACGGATGATGAGTTTTGTGATGCGGTTGCGGATGAAATAATAGCCCATCCGCGCATCTCTATTAGCCTGGCATTGGTTCACCCTCCACCTATGCCGCTTCATCAGCTCTTTAATTCTAACGGTCTTTCTGTGTAGCCGTTTATAAAGACAGTTGACATTTTACAAGATTATTTCCTTTGTCGGCAAGAGCTACTATTGTCAGAGAGAGTTTCTGGTGGTTAATAAATCGTAGATGGTTTTAATTACAGGTTAGAAATGTAATCCCTGAATTGTTATTCTGTGTTTAAAATTAAGTGATGCAACAACTTGATTTAGACACATGAATGAAAACTATGAATTGCACCAAATTAATACAAAAAACTATATTGACCATGTTCTGTTTTCTATCATGCGGCGTGCACAATTGTGATAACGTAAGATAAACGTAAGTGCACCAGGGTTCGGTAGAATCAAGTTGAGTGTGAAACCAGACAAACGCTTAGGGGGGCACTGGGAACAAATCGCGCTCAGACTCGGACCGCAGAAAATGTGCTCAGTGTGAAAGCCCCCTAAGTATCAACTTGGTACTGAAGTACCAGACCTTTTGACAACCCCATCAACATGGAGTCTGTTGCACATAGTAGCTTATTTGAAAAGAAACTTCTCGCTAAGCCAGAAAAGAGACAATATGACCAACATGCAAAACAAGTATGACCACAGTTTGTCACACAATTAAATCTGAATTTGATCCATACCACAACAACAGACCAGCATACAAAAAGGGGATGCTCGCTTTAAAATGCAGCAGTCTCTGTGAATGATTGTATAGAAAACACCAAAGAAATTAGTGGAAGTGCATGTAGAATTTGTGGTCAGAATTTCCATCCATCCAAAAAGAAGTACCAAATGACCTTAAACGTTCCACACCTTTACAAAATACAGGCATTACTACTAATTCAGGTGCACTCATTGCAGCAGACTTCAAAATACGACTAAAAACCTTTATCCCAAAAAGATGCATAGCAGCCAGGCAATCAAACTGGAACAGGCAGATTTCATCAGTTTTGTGATTTTAGAGTGCAATATGCATCAGACGTTTTTTTTTACCTCTTTGTTATTGGACTTAGTTCCATCTAAGACTATAGGAAGCTTGAAACTGACCTGGGTGGCATGTTTGTGGGCGAACGTGGTTTGAGTGGCTTCTCCTTCTCATCCTTTTTCTCCCGTGGCTCTCTGGGAGGCCGCTCTCTTGGCCTTCCCTCCTTTTCGTCCCGTTTCAGACGATCTCTTTCCCATTCCTCCTTCCTTCGCCGGCTCTCTTTCTCCCGTTCCCGCTCTCTCTCCCTTTCCCGCTCTCTCTGCCTGCGCTCCCTCTCACGGTGGTCTCTCTCATTCTCCCGTTCCCTCTCCCGGTGGCGCTCGCGTGGATCACGCTCCCGCTCTCGGTCCTGATGTACAAGAGAAAGAAAAAAAATCTCAGTTGTTCAGTAGTCCAAATACAGGTAAACAGCTCTCATGGATAATTAATTCTGCTCAAATGCAGCACTGAATGCTGAACTATTTTTGTATTATACAAAATTTTGGGATAATTTGGCAAACACATCATATACATGCACACTGTGAATATTAAAAAGATAAGACATCACATTTTAGTTTTATGCTAAAAGCCCTTTGGAAGAAATAACAAAAAACAAGTAAAACAGATGAACACTACATCACTCACAGGGTAGTACGGCAGGGGGGTCTCTGTGTACTGCACTCGGAAATTCTCATACTGGCCTCCTCGCCAAAAAGCTTCCATCTCATAATCGTAATATGGGTCACCATATGGATCACTACCACAGAAAAGGTTGTTAAAAATACAGTTGAGAAAAGTGATAAACTGGGGTTAATATATATAGTTAATATATATACAAATTGTATTGAAGGGATTTTATTTATAGTACTAACCCGTAACCTGGATCTCTGAACTCAATATCACTGCAATGCAGAGAGAAAAAGGGTCAAAATTAGAGTACTTTTTTTAATCCACAATAATTAAGTAAAAATGTACATGAATATTTAAGGATCATTGTATATTTTAGGTGCAGTGACAGGCCATCATTTAGGCTTTTTTCCATTTTGCCATTTGAGCAAATGAACGAGCAAAACAATAGTTTTAGATGGATGACAATTGCCCATTACTATTTAACAAACTACTCGCATTTGAAATTAAAGGCATAGTTTTATTACCCCAAAATGAAAAAAATTTCATCACTCACCGTCATGTCATTCCAAACCCGTAAGACTTTCGTTCAACTTCGAATCACAAATGCAGATATTTTAAATGAAATCTGAGAGATTTTTGTCCCCTCATTGACAGTCCACGCAGTTACCACTTTATCGCTTAAAGAGATCGTAAAACTAATCCATATGAACAGAGTGGTTTAGTCAATTTTCTGAAGATATTTGATCACGAAGCTCAACCGTGCTGCGTAACACGAGAATGAATCACAATGGTTTTCGCGCATCAAGCAAACATGCTTGAGCTTCCGTTTACCATATCTGATGTGTGCGTTGATAAATGTTTATATGTGAATAAAAACCTAAATTAAATCTGTTCGTCATAAAAAGCGATCGTGTCTCTTTGAAAATTTGAACCAAACCGCTCAATTCCTAAGGATTAGTTTTACAAACTCTATGAACTCTATGAAGCGTCAAAGTTGTAGATGTGTGGACTGTCAATGGTGAGTACATAAATTTCTCAAATTTCCTTAAAAATATCTTCATTTGTGTTTCGAAGATGAATGAAAGTCTTAAGGGTTTGGAACGACATAAGGGTGAGTAAATGATGACAGAATTTTCATGCCTTTTCAAGCAGCAGCACAAACTTATCATTGATCAAAGATAAGTGGAAGAGATCACACTCTAATAAGCTACTGATAAGTTATGTTTTTTTACCCAGCATCTCTGATCTCTCTGGTTATACGATAGCCACGTTCCCTGAAGAAGTCATTTTCTTTGTCACAGTCTCGATCATCTTCACCTATGGTTACGGTAAAACGTTTTTCCTCGAAATCTGGTTCCTGCTCTTTACGGATGGTGGCTTTCTTCAACACCTGAAGGGAAAGAAGAGTTTTTTGAGTTGGAATCTTTCAATGTCTTTCATCCTTAATATAATGTATTTTGATACTCAGGCTATGCTAAGTATAACACTTTCATTATGTTATCTCAGTTACAAAGTTGACACTTATTGTGATCACAAAACCATTGCGGAATGGAGGTATAATAGTACCAGTACAATATTACTTACCAAGAAATGATCCTTTTTAAATTGTTGACAAAAAGCACCAAAAAAAAAAGTAAGATGGTGAAAAACGTACCTCTTTGGCATGTCTAAGGCCTCTTTCCCAGGCGCTCTCCACCGGAGGATCTAGAGGCGGCGGAGGGGGAGGCAACTCTTCCGCGGCAGGGGTTCCCTGAAAGAAAAGAAGATTCAAATGTTGGGTTGAAAATTAAATAATTTTAATTCAAGAAGAAACAAAATATTGGAAAATGAATTAAAAAAGGATGCATACCCATGGGTTAGCAGGCATGAGGGGGTGAGGTCCTCCTCCTCCTCCAGGAGGAGCTCCGTTAGGAGAGAAAGGGTCTGGCTTGGAGATGAGGGAGTAATTGCCTTTATCATTGACTCCTGGATGGATGAACCTACAGATCATGCCCCATGTGCAGTTACCTGTCAGTGACCAGAGAGAAGTCATTATGATATTTAAATATATTGAGCAGACCATGAAGGTACAAAAAGGCATCAAGTGGAATGATAATTTAAAAAAAAAAAGTATAATATATGATAATATTATGCCTCTAAAACTCAAGTTACCAGGGGAAAAATGCCCCTGTACGAGTTGTCGTCTCATATTTATATTATATGATACAGTTAAGCAATCTCACGTGCGTACAGAGTGCAATATCACACTATATACACAATGTGCTTTACAGGTCCTTCTCAAAAAATTTGCATATTGTGATAAAGTTCATTATTTTCAATAAAGTAATGATAAAAATTAAACTTTCATATATTTTAGATTCATTGCACACCAACTGAAATATTTCAGGTCTTTTATTGTTTTAATACTGATGATTTTGGCATACAGCTCATGAAAACCCAAAATTAGCATATCATGAAAAAGTTCTCTAAACGAGCTATTAACCTAATCATCTCAATCAACTAATTAACTCTAAACACCTGCAAAAGATTCCTGAGGCTTTTAAAAACTCCCAGCCTGTTTCATTACTCAAAAGCGCAATCATGGGAAAGACAATAAAAGACCTGAAATATTTCAGTTGGTGTGCAATGAATCTAAAATATATGAAAGTTTAATTTTTATCATTACATTATGGAAAATAATGAACTTTATCACAATATGCTAATTTTTTGAGAAGGACCTGTATTTTATCCTGAATAGCATGTGTTCAAATTTTATACAAAAGTTATATTAATAAGAAGTTAGTGTAATATTTTAGACAAATATTCTGGTCAATTGTGCCAACAACAATATTAACTTTGAAACCAGAGCAGAAATGTTGTGCATCTCCTAGCAATACACAGCAGTGTTTCGTTACTGAATGAATTCATGTTTTGAGTTAATTGGTGAACCAATGACTCGATGGCCCATTCATAAAGAGAGCCATTTACTTCATTCCTCAATGAACCAGCCATTTGAACGAATTGAATAAATGAATTAATGAATGACTCACTGACTTATTGATTTAGACATTTACCGCCATCTACTGGTAGTTTTAGTTTCTTATTTAGAGAATAATTTCATTAAAAAAATAATTTCATTTTATGGGGATTTTCCCCACCCAAAATTAGAATTGCGTTTGCTTACATGTACCTTATGTAATTTCAAACCAGTATGACTTTCTGTTGCGGAACATAAAAATGAATTGAGTAAGACAATGCATTCCTTTCTTTGTTATCAACAACATGAAATGCATTAAATATTACAGATAATGTATAATTAAGAATGAAAGTATAATGAGTATAATGAAAATATTAAATAAATAAAAAAATTATAAAATAGTTTCAAATAATTTTAAAATAACATCAAATCAAAATAAAACACTTGCTAAAAACAATACAAAATACTTTGTTTATCTGCATGTCATGTAACTATTAACCTACATCAGTGAACAATGAACTTTATTTTATTATTTATTAATATTATTATTGTTATTGACATAATAAAATTATTGACCTAACTTATTAACGCCATGGTGATGGCGCAATGGATAAGACACATGCCTTTGGTGTGAGAGACCCGGGTTCGATTCCACTGTGAGACACCAATGGGTCCCTGAGCAAGACACTTAACCCCTAGTTGCTCCAGAGGCGTGCGACCTCTGACATATATAGCAATTGTAAGTCGCTTTGGATAAAAGCATCAGCTAAATGAATAAATGTAATAAATGCAAAATCTCAGGGGCTACTTCATACACGGGTTTCTTGTATACAAACAATACCGCATGCGCGCGCATCCAGGTGGCAAAAAAACGCTATCTGCTATGCCGAGTTCTGTAAAAGAACATTGTAATTAACGTAGATTTCGCATTGTTTGTAATTTCTTGTTGACTCAATAATAAACTGCAATTTCAGAGTTGGATCTGTTCGTTTGTGTTTCATATTAATATAACATTATGTAAAACAACTGTTTTACGAATCAAAACTGTTTACGAATCAAAATCCGGACATACTGTGATGCATGTATGAATTATCATGTTAGACTAAGTTAGTAATGTAATAGCCTCTATAAAGCCCGAATTTGCTTTTATATAAGTTAACCTTGTTTGCGTTACTTTATGACCTGCAACATATCATGACTGCACACATATAACGTTACTTTACTGTAAATCAAAGTTTTGACGATGGATTATGTGGGAAGTAGTACCTTCGACCGTGGCGATTATATTAAAAAACGTTCTCTCAGCAATGGTGAGATCTTGCCGGATCCCTATACGCAATACCTGACGATCTTTGGATTGTGGATGACAAGAAGTGGCCAGCAATTGTTTGGCCTGATATATATATAGCCTAATTGTCTAATTCAGACACCAAGTGTGTATACAAGAGAAATGATTAGAGCGTACAAATCCCTTGATGCATACAACTACGTGCTATGTGGTCATGTGCAGCTCGTCAAATACTTTGATGCTGCACCGGATTTTTGCGTGTTGAGGTCAGATGTGCTCCCTAGTCAAAGGCAAGGCATTAAAGCCAAGCCTTATGATGCCTGGGTGTATGTCCATAAGGGCCTTGGTTACATCCTTACGGCTAACTGCAAATGCATGGCAGGGTACGTCTATCAAAATGTATCTGCCATCAGAAACCCTTTACTCCGGTACGAAGACCGCGGGTCTTTTGCTCCATGGCTGCGTGCGCAAGCAGTGATGACGTCGCCAAAAAATCCATGTATTGTTTAACATTTGAAATAACATGAATTTGTACATTGTGTTTAAAAGACAAAAGGCTTCCAAAGACAGTAATAAATGGTTAAATGATTCACTGAGTTATCAAATGATAATTAATGTGTTTGTCAGGAGCTGATTACATATGTAATGTTGCAATGATGAGAAAACACTTAAAAGTGAAATGATTTCTGTAGTTCCAGTGATCAAATGCTGTGGGTCTGAATGTATTTAAGCGGTAGGCTTTTTAGATAGTATAATTTAAAAGATAAAAATGTAGTTGATTACAAATGTAGTACATTTTTGTTGAATCCGATTTTCTTTTTAAGAACTATAATTGACAGCATATACAAACAAAAATCTACTTTTCTTCAATGCAAAATTTTATTCTCATAAAATAATAGGTAAAATGTCAGTAATAAAATAAGAACAAATAAACTAATTGCAAACAACAGCACAAATAAATGCAATTTAATAAAGAGATATGAAATAAAAACAGCCTTAAATTGAAATTAAAGTTAGACAGTAGATTAGTATTCGGGTAAGAAATACTACAGAATTTAAAGTCATCAAATCTAAAATAACACTGACTGGATAGTTCATTCATTGTAAAAATGAAATACACATTAATGCTTAATTATAAAAGTTATTCAGTCAAGAGCAGTGAGTGAATTTCTCTTTGTCTTTTGTTCTTTGATTAACCTGAGAGACAGCAGCAGGAATATAAGACTGCTGTCACTTTAAGAGTTTATGCACAGATCCAATATACTATTACACCACATGCGTTTTCTCTCAACTATTTACCTTCCAAAACTAACTGTTTAACTGAATACTTGCCAAGATGGGCGTTTTGACATAATTTTGACCGTTTAAGCGCATAACCACTCATTTCAGTACTTGCAACTCACTGTTTGAAAGATGGCTTTATGTGCGCGGCCCTTATATAGATCAGTGGTGCGTATTAATCACACTTTTGGTGTGAGTGAAATTAGAAAAATTATGCACAATCCAAGCACTATTTAACTGGAGCGAATGAGACAAGTGAGTGAGAGAAGGCGGGTGTGTGTCACTTCGCCTAGGGTTTACAGAGAATGGGCTGAAAATGAGAAAATATCCAGTGAGTGGCAGTTATGTGGGTGAAAATGCCTTGTTGATTCAGAGGAGAATGGCCAGATTGATTCTAGCTGATACACTAAAAAAAATGGTTTTGTGGCACTGTTCTTTTTACCCAAATATTTTGTGTTAAAGTAACACACATATATTTATTTTACCACCAAAAAACTATTGTATTGTGTTTAATTAACTTAACCTATATAATTTTCCACTTTACTTAATTATCAATCGTTAAACTAATGTAAAGGGTTTAATTTCGCAATAAAAAAAAAACCTGGATGTGACAATTCCAATGTATTGGATGAAAATGGAGTGTGAAGAAAGTAGCAAGGTGCATGGAAAATATAAAGTTAATCTAAAGGCTACGTCTTTCATTTTTGTGAGTATTTCGGAAAATCTGTTCTGGAATGCTTTGAAATATATTTCAATGAAAAAAATATATTTTGTCTGCTTGTTCAGATTGCTTCAAATGAGCTTAAGCAACACAATTGCTGTACATTTTGTCCAAACTTAATTTGATTGTGTTCAATTTGCTATTATTAGAACCATTTAAATTACAGTGGGTTACCATTGTGGAGAAGTTAAGCATTGTGTATTTAGTATGTTAATAAGTGCTATTATAAGCTATATAGCTATAGTCTAGTAATTAATTTGAAAAATCATGTAAATCCTACATACATTTTCAGTGCAGTTTTAAATAAACTAATGCATGTTAACTAAACTTAACCGGTTTAAGTTATAGGGAAGCATTTCCATTGATTTGTTTGGACTCATTCATTTGAGTTGTCACAACACAAGGAGCTTACATAGATTCAAAAAAATGTTAACGTTAATACAAAATAATTTGCTTGTGTGGAACCACTGTCTATAATCGAATTAAGTTAGTTTAAAGAGTAATTTTTTTGAGTGCAACAGTAACTCAAATAATCACTCGTAACAACCGAGCAGGGTTCTACGCTAAGGTTTTTCCCAAGGAGCACATGTGCTCCTAAATAAAAAAAGGAGCACACAAAGACATTTAGGAGCGCAGTGAAAAATGTTCAAGTAACAGAGTTTAACAAACTGTTTATTATATATATATATATATATATATATATATATATATATTATCAGATCTATATGGCTGCTCTACTCATTCTCCCAAACGTTTAAATTTTTTAATATTTCATGATATATATATAAAAACACAACGTGTGTGCTCCTTCTCTTTCTGTTCAACTATGGTGTGAAACCGTCGTTTTGATGCAGAAGTATAAATCACACTTTACAATCACTTTAGTAAAACACAACAAGGGGAACGTGTTGCTCTCAGGAGGAGGAGAAAATCGGCACACCTGTGAATCTGCATCTTTCACTGCAGAGGCTTTTTCCACAACATGGAGGAGAAACTGAGAGTATTAGTATTTACTAGTATTAGTAAACTAAAACTAGACTAAAAATAAAACAATTTAGATGACTAAAATATAATGGGTTTAGTTCAATTGTAATGCATTCATTTAGAATTTCTCTAAAATGTCCAAACCCATATACTCCCGGAGAAAACATCTATTAACCTGTTAATATGAACGATTTTAAAGTTTGAACATGCAATACATATACAGATTTAACTACTGTGACTTAAAAAAATCTTCTTTCAATGAATGATATATGCTTTCTTTATAACTACTTTCGTACATCATTCTTTATTATTTCAAGCAGCAGACATATTTATTTGTATGAATGAAATATAATGAATCCTTATTAAAGCTATTAACGAGCAGTGAATGCTTTCTCTTTTTCTTTTGTTGCTTGATAAATTTAAGGACACAGACTGCATTAGGTTTATTACTCACTGTCACTTTAAGACATTGTATCATGTCCAATGACATGCGGATCCAATTGCACTGATGCACATCCGATACACTCAAAACTGTTTAAGACTTAACCGACACAGTTTACTGCTGCGTCCCAATTCGCATACTATCCGTCCTAAATAGTATTCGAAAATAGAATACACTCCAAAATGGACATTTCGACATAATGTTGTGTATTTGTCCATTCAGACACGAAAGAGAGGTAAATGCAGTCCTCGCGCGCGCACGCGCGCGTGTGTGTGTGTGTGTGTGTGTGTGTGTGTGTGGCTGCACGCTTCGAGTCGAGTGTGTGCGCACAGAAAACTATGCGTCGTCGTCACTCTCATTCAGATCTATATGGCTGGTCTACTCATTCTCCCAAACGTTTACATTTTTTAATATTTCATGAGACATGCAGCGCATGTGAACCCGTGTGCCGCTGGTAGAACAGCAGCACGTCCCTAATACTACAGGACAAAAATGCGCATCTACAAACGCAGGACATCAGTTCTGACTGGATCGCTTCCCAAATCGTCACTATCTAACATTTTTGTCTAGTTTTTATTCGTTGACGAAAATGTCAATAGATTTTCGTCATAGTTTTTGTCATTCAAAACTAGTTTTTATTTAGTTATCTTCTCGTTTTCGATTATGGTAGGTTGTAGTTGCTCGCACATTGTGATCGTAAATCATTTTTCCGGTTCGCACGAATCGATTTTTAGGGGCATATGCGAGCAAATTGGTCGCACTGTAGAGCCCTGCCGAGGTCTGCAGAAGAGCATCTCTGAACGCACAACACGTTGAACCTTGAAGCAGATGGGCTACAGCAGCAGAAGACACACCGGGTGCCAATCCTGTCAGATAAGAACCAGAAACTGAAGCTTCAATTCGCACAGGCTCAGTTAAATCGGACAATAGAAGATTGGAAAAAACATTGCCTTATCTGATGTGGCTCAATTTGTGCGACATTCAGATGGTAGGGTCAGAATTTGGTGTAAACAACATGAAAGCATGGATCCAGCATGTCTTGGCCTCTCCAATAGAGCAAATTTGGGATGTAGTGGAACGGGAGATTCACATCATGGATGTGAAGCAGACAAATCTGCAGCAAATGCATGATGGTATCATGTCAATATGGAACAAAATCTCTGAGGAATGTTTCAAGCACCTTGTTGAATCTATTCCACAATGAATTAAGGCAGTTCTGAAGGCAAAAGGGGGTCCCGCCCAGTACTAGCAACTAGCAAGGTATACCAAATAAAGTAAACAGTGAGTATGAGTGAGTGAGAATGTGTGTGTGAGAATATGTGTGTGTGTGTCTACTTAACTATATTTTGGTGACAAATTTGTACCTAGAAGTGACCAAAACCTGACAACATCATGTCATCATCATTTGTAAATCTGGTATAAAAATAAAGTAATTAAAGTTTTTTTTTGTTTTTTTTATGTAAAAATGCAGAAAGTTTTGTGTGATGGGAAGGTTTAGGGGTAGGGTTAGTGTAAGGGTATAGAATATACAGTTTGTACAGTCTAAAACCATTACGTCTATGGAATGTCCCCATTTAGATAGCTAAGTAATGGTGTGTGTGTGTGTGTGTGTGTGTGCGCGTGTGTGTGTGTATAGTTTCATACTTTTTAAATAATTAAATTAATTTATCACGTTAACATCAAAACAATCTGCTGGTTTGCAGGATTTGCTCTGTAGACACATTTGCTCACGGGAAAGATACTTTATTCAATTGCTCCCCCTAATGTTGTAATTTGGGCATACACATAGCAACAAACTAAATGCAAATGACATGCATAACAAACTTGAAAATCTCTCCTTGATGATAACAGGCTTTCTATTATTATTATTTAGTTTTTTACTCAGACTACAAAGTACGCACGTCAAAGTTAATTCAGATTAGGGCTGCTCGATTATGGAAAAAATCATAATCACGATTATTTTGTTCAGTATTGAAATCACGATTATGTAACACGATTATTTTACATGACTTTGGGAACGTGTTGCATTTATTAAAAGACACCTTTCAACAACTCTTAAAAAAATCTAAATGTGAACATTTATTGTACTTTTTGAACTATTAAACAGACCTGCAAACTCACAAGTGGTGAAAAAGGTGACATGTTTACAAATTAATTTGTTGTAGGGGGTCACCAGGGCGTTTTTTGCCTTTATAAAGGACAATTTATTAAACCTTACTAAATATATGTGTTATGTCAAATACTTACATTTGATCAAATTCAGTTGTAATAAAAAGGGCTGGTATCCATTCAATTAATTTACACTGCAAAATTACAACTGTAAAAATATTATGAGATTAAAACAAATAATAAAATAAAAAATAAAATCAATGATACCTTTAAACAATAGGTGGCGACAAGTGACCGTCTTAATAAATGAATCATTGAGTCATTCATTAAAACGATTAGTTCAAAATAATGAATCATTCAGTAACAAAACACAGCGCTTAGTGATGCTTTTCTTTTGTAACTATTTTCGTCGGTGAAATAGAACAAAACCAGTCAATATTGCGTCTAAAATGGAAGTTACTACATATAAACTAAGCTACTTGTTTATGAAATTATAAATTCAATGTAACATTTGCAATCGTGATATAGAACAGCCCTTAGTCGTGTTATGTTACTTAACTACATATGTTAAAAAAAAAACTCAACATTTCTACCTCAGTATGTTTCTTCTGTGAGTTTTTGTGTGAGCTGTTAGGCTCATTTGTTTTGATTTCTCCACTAATGTCTCTCACAAATAGACAGGCAGCGCAGCTTCCAGAAACTATCCATTACCGATCTCTGTTTACACTGACTGTATAAGATCAAAACCATCTCGCGTTTCGATCGGTCGGGCAAGTAAAACTCTTTTACTTGAAACTTAAAAATCCCCTTTTCCCAGACAAGCAGACAAGTGTTGATGTCGCTCCCTGTGTTCATTCTCGTTTTGTTTCGTGCTGTAAAGCGGAACAGATGATCAGGTCATGTGCGCTCGCGCTGCCGTTCGCTTTAACTGAGGCGCTACAGTGATCGAGCAGAGATCTGCGACAGCTTGAGATACGTCTATGGTCTCACTCCAGTCTATATTAAATTAGCCAATTGTTATTGTGAAGTTTATTGTGCTTGCAGTTTATGACTGTATAGGCTGAGAGAGTTTATGGCTTCGGGAGAGGCGGATGTGCGCGTTGGCGAGTCATTCAGAACACAGGACAAAATAATCGTTTTTAGTCGATTGTACTATTTTGGAGATCGTTGGTAGCCAAAATCAAAATTGAAATCGGAATTCGATTAATTGCACAGCCCTAATTCATATATCAGCTGAATCATTACATTAGGAAATGCTGTATTAGAAGAAGTATAACCATTCAGAGAATTCAGACGAATGAAGAACTACCTTTCATGAAAAATCTGCAGATGGGTCGGGGTCGGATCTTTCTGTCCATGGGGTCCTTAACCTCCCCTTCTTCAAGGTCATCATCCTGAAATGAAAAGGGAAAAAAACATATTACAGCAATTAATAATGACTGGTTATTGATGTTATTGTTTTAATCCAAATCAAGGGCAAGTAATTTACTCTTCCATTCAAAAGTTTGGGGTCAGTAAGACTTTTTAATAACAAATGAATACTCTGCAAGGATGCATAAAATTGATCAAAATTTAAAGTGAAGACTTGTTCACGGTGTTTCAAATATTTCTATTTCAAATAGCATACCGGTAAATCCTATTCCACAATATTTTCATCAAAGAATCCTAATAAAGGTATCAGTTTCCACAAAAATATTAAGCAGCACTACTGTTTACAACATAAATAATAAGAAATGTTTCTTGAATGCCAAATCAGCATATTAGACTGATCATATTAGGATCATGTGACACTGGAGTAATGGTGCAGTTCCTTTGCCATTTCAGGAATAAATTACATTTTAAAATATATTAAAACAGAAAACAGTTATTTTTAATTGAAATAATATTGCTCAATATTGCTGTTTTAAATGGATAATGAATAGAGCCATGGTGACTTCTTTTAAGAACATAAAATAATCTGACTCCCCCCAAACTTTTGAATGGTAGTGTATATATATTTTGTATTTACATATTAAATAATTAGTCTATTAGGTGATCAATTAACATTGAGAGATTAAATATTTTCTGCTTTAGCATCAGTGTCATTTATTTTGATTTAAAAAAAAAAAGATTCATTTAATGGCTCCCTCTACTGTTATGGCCTGGCCAAACAATCCACAAAAAAAGTCTATGTATTATGCAGAGCTAACTTCCACAAATGTTGCATAAAAACTAAAAACTCAGGCTACTAAGAAAGGATAGAAATGTTTAATCATGAAACCATTAAAACTGTCACAAATGGCTCAGCAGTAGTGGACTGAGATTGAACAGCTCCTTTAATCATATGATAATCACAAATGATTTCAAAACTACTTACATCTATCTCTCCCTCATCAATCTCTCCATCGTCTTCCTCTTTCTTTTTATCACGGAAAGAATCTCTCCTGCCTCTTTCCCGTGAGTCTTCCCTTGAGTTTCTCAGCGGTGTGTCTTTATCTGGAGGCAGAATTGGTTTTCTTTCCTTTTTCTTCCGTCTCTTCTCCTCCTCTTCATCATCCTCTTCCTCATCTTCTCCATCCTCCCCAACGGGACCCTTCTCTGCATCGTCCTCCTCAGGAGCAGCAGCACTAATCTCTTCTGGAACCTCCTCGTCATAATCCAGCTCATGTTCGTCCAGATCTCTGGACACAGAAGATTCGTCCTTCAGATCACTCACTACCATCGCCGCCCTCCTCCGCCGCCTCCTCTCTTCTTCCTCATCATCCTCTTCCTCGAGCTCTGCACGGCCAGGTTTGGTGTTTGGCTCATCCTCCTCGTCTCGTTCCTCCTCCACCGGGGTGAAAGGTAGCTCGTGTTCTGGGCCCGGTGAATCAGGATCCGGCGATCTCGGCGTCTCAAGGATTTCTTCCTCTTCCTCCTCCAGGCGAGCATTCCGCCCGCTTCCTCGGACCGTCAAACCAAGGTTTTGTTGGTGGACGTCTTCTCTCTCCTCCCGGTCTATCTTGTAGTCTTCCAGGTCTGAAATATCCTCTGGATCTTCTCCGCCAGTAGCTAATCTGTCTCCATCCTCAAAATCTGAGTCTCCTCCTCCACCCTGTACTTCATTTTCATCATCATTCAAGAGCTCACTGTCTGACACTCCCTTGTCTACTTCTGCTGGGGACTCAGGCGACTCCAGCAGCTCGTTGTCAGAGAGACCCTTATCTTCCTCTTCGGGAGATTGTGGGGACTGGGTGGGGCTCTCAGGCGTATCCATCAGCAAGAACTCTGAAGCAGACATTCAAGGAAAGCTAAAGTTAATTTAATAAATAAACTTATTCAACATTCAAAACAGACGATTTTACCTACAACCATCAGAAATCCTCTACAGCAGAATTACAACACTTGCTGCAATAATATCGAACATATTTGTGGGTATATACATAATACAATGAACTGTACCACAGCAACAGTTTAGACAAGAACACAACAAGAGGCTTTGCTTACTGACACTACTAAAACACTTTTAAAACAACTTTAGTAAATACATATTTGCCATGTTTTTTTAATGAATATTACTTAATTATATTCAATAATAAATGTATCCAAAAATATGCTTTAAAAATGATTTTACAACCAGTTAGCTCCTAAAACTCATCTTAATAACAAACAAACAGGCAAAAATAACGTCAATGTTAATGCTTTGTCTATCTGGATACTAAATATAAAACAATAATACTCATTCCCATTATCAAAATATCAAGACACTTAAAAATATTTTTAAAAATGAGCCATCATTTGTAAAATTACTAAAGAATAAGCTTTACTGTGGAAGATATATTATAAGCTAAACTGCCTACATATATTTTTGAATGACAGTAGTGGCTGGCTAACACAAAGTTAAGTTAATATCAGTGTTATTTAGGTGAAATATATAGTTACCATGCTAATTTTATGCAAAGGTAGTCCTGAATAAATGTAGCTCTTATTAAACGAATTAATAATTACCCAAGTAGTTCTTCCATAATAACAGCTCTATATTAGCCTGCTAACGTAAAATAGCTTCAACGCATTCAAACTTTGAAAATTAACTTTCCATACCACACAAAGGCCAATCATTGAATAATCTGGAACTTGTTTACCTTATCAGATTTAAGGCAATGGATTCATGAGAGGGAGACCGACACATGTCTTACTAGCCGCTTTATCTTTAACGGGAGATTTCGTTGATGGCGATGCGGCTAACAGGCCCGAATCCTGCCCGCACACTAGAAAACGACACCATTTCCGACATTACCCGAACGACCGCGTCGCTTAAACGCCGAGAGTCGTGCTTAAATAACACATACGTAACTTTCTAAATCTAAATTCGCGAATTACGGCGTTGCACGATGTTTCTTCGATGCACACTGGCTAAAATCTCATGCAACAATAAAGCGTTCCCTCCTGCACAACACACGGACATCGCGTATTAAAACACATTCGGTCACCTTTCAAACCACAGAGTCTCGAGAGACAGGGTCTCAGTGTAGGGAGTCACCCGGTCGCTTTCCTTGGGGTGACTATGCTCAAACAATGAACGATCTGTCTCGGGTTCTTATTTTTCTCTACCGGAGAAATTCATAAAGCCTGCACGACACAGTGAGAGCGGCCATTACCCAGACGTCATCAAAGCTCGACCAGATCATTTTTAGAATAGAACACAATTCACAAACAAGTAACAGAAAGGAAGACATTATTATTAATTATTGCTAGGAAACAATGAAAATGAAACATATTAAGTACACAATACATGAATATACTGAGGCGTAATATCATACATACAGGAACAAACATTACATAAAAAGTTGTTTTTAAATTTATATATATATATATATATATATATATATATATATATATATATCAAAAGAGAAAAATTAGGTTTATAGTCACCATGAAATCAAAATGGACAATTCTTATTTTTTATGAAATATTGCAGTATTTATTGTAAATGATTTATCCGTGCACATAATGTTTATCACAAACAATTCATATTTAAATCACAATGAAAGCAAAGTAGACTATTCTTATTTTAATAAATATTGCAGTATTTATTAACTATAAGTGATTTATACCTATTGTTGTAAAAATAATATATATATATATATATATATATATATATATATATATATATATATATATATATATATATATATATATATGCAGTGTCTGAATTGTTCCCTATCCCTAATGCATTATGTGCCATTAACCATGTAGAAAACAGTCAAGGTTTAAACAAGTGACCGAATTTAGCCGGAGCTTCAGCATCTATTTATAATGTAGGGGGCGGGATGCTTTAAAATTCTGGAGAGCATTTGATTGGACAGGAAATCTGACGAGAAGCTGAAGTGCAGAGTGATGTCATCAAAATCATTAATCCATATTAGCAGAAGTGAGAGATTGAATGTTTCTTCTAAATGCAAATGGTGTCATTGTTTTGGAGCATACTAGCTTTTAGATAACACCAAAATATTCATAGTAAAAATAGTATAAAAAAAGACTCCAAGTCTGACGTCACTGTTTCTGGGTCCAAACCAAACGCTCTATCAGATGCCACAAGCAAACAACAAATTTTAGTAATATACACTCATGGTGTGCTGTAAAACTACCGAAAAATCATGATCCTAACATTTGTTGCTGTATCAAAAACACAGATGGCCAGACAGTGATTCATCTAATCTATAAAATATTGGTTTCCGGGATCCCAGAAGTGTAGGCCTACACCATGAGATCACCTTTAAGCTTACCTTAGGCTATATGAATAAATAGGCTCATAAATGGCTGTTGAGATAGTATTCTCACTTCTCTTGGACCTGGATATGGTATTCCTTACAGCACAACTTAACAAGTGGATGGGGAGAAAAAGATTATTGCAACTTCCATTTTATGACGACTTTAAAATTGCTAATATTTAAGCTAATAATATTCACAAATAATAGGCATAGGCTATTTACTTGATACTTACAATTAATGCTTGTGGAAAATCCAGAATGAACTGACATATACCCTGCCAAAACGTCTCAGTGTCAACACAATGGGTGAATCCAGGGTGATTTGGACACTTTTTTGCCATTGAGATGACATGGAAAAAGTGACCCAATCAACCTGAATACACCCTACCAAAAATAATTGAAAAGAGTCTCAAAATGTGGATCACAAAGAAGTAGAAACAAAGTCACACAAAGATATCATGTGAGTGTACATCATTTCAACATTTTTCAAATATACTATTTATTTCTTTGGGGTGCAAATTTGTGTGCATCTTTAAGCCTACAGTATGTCTCACATCACTCAAAATACACGCACGAATTATTATTGCTTCCACTAGGGGACGCTATTGTAATGAAGGGATTTACAGTTGAGAAGACTTACAGTTAAAATAGTGCATTTACTAGCGCTTCTGTACAAGATCAGATTATTTGCTCGTCATTTCAAATACTTCATATCAGTGCATTTTGTTTTTTTCATCAGGGGTTTACAGCCGACACTGCATGAGAGCTGTTTTGATTCCACACTACAAGAATGATGTCTGGTAAGAGACGCTTAATCCTATCTTGAGAAGTTATCGATGACAGTTTCAATAATACGTAGCCTACATTTTAAGTGATTTTCTTTTTGCATAACTCCGTTGCTAAAAGTATTTTTGAAGACAGTTTTATATATATCATATTTATATATTTATATTATGCACTTTTAGCTTATTTTGTGAGCATTTTCTAAGACAAATGGCTCATCTATGTTTTACAATACTGAAATTCTTGTTTCGTTCAAGTCTATGTTTAATAGCCTATCAAGCGGTTCAGATAGAAGACCGTGGTCCTGATTACTAATGTTACTAGCCTAATTAGATAGGCTATTATATGTAGTGAACCTTTTATTTATTGCGATATAAAAGCATAAATATTTTTGAAAGTAGATTTTCAGGTTCACGTAATCAAGTTCACATAGGCTAATCTTCAAGCCGCCAAACTGTTTTGCAAAATTAGCGTTGCTTAAAAGATTGTGTTGAGTTATTCGGTTTCACGCTGTCAGTCGAGAACTATGATTATATTCAGAGGATTAATGAAACATCTGCTTTCCTGTTCAGGCACAAATTTAAGAGTGACGGGGATTCTTACACCAACACGAGGTTGTCTACCTTTTGACAAGTAGGACATGTTCCTGGATCAACATACTTTGTTGATCCTAGAACAACATTCCTGTATAGAAAAGGACCATATCCCAAAACCCAACCCTGGTTGTAAACCTAAACTTTAACTGTAAACTTATCCCTCAAAACTGGTTGGTTGATTGAAATGTTGTTCCAGGATCAACATAGATGTAGATTCAGGAACGTGTTGTAGCTACTTGGTGAAATCATGTTCACCCTACCTAAACCTAGTGAGCTCCCTACCTAGACAGCGTTTTTAGGCATAGAGTTTTTGAAACCAGTCAGTGGCGCCCCAAAACGCTGCCTAGTTATAACTCAATAGGTTGTGAGACACAGCTGTGCTGTTTGCCTTAGAGCACATTCTACTGATTTATGATTCTGGTAGTGATACAGTCAATTAGGAGAGCTAAACAAATTTGAATGACAGCCCATTTCATAGCAGCACGCCTGGCTCTCACTATTAATGAAAATCTCTGAATCAAGCATAGAGAGAGAAAAGGAAGAGCTCTCCTTAAAATATATGTGACAGTTGGATATTATAGTGTTGTTACTGAAAACCAGATGTAGCCACTCTTTTTTTTATTTACATATAATTATTATTAACATTGAATTTGATATTATTAAGATTTTTTTTCTTCCATTTCAAACATGTCCCTCATATGAAAATCATGTAATTTTCTTAATTCATGCAAAGACAGCAGGAAACCGCAGAGCTCTTGTCCATATTTGTATTGCCAGAGCAGCAATAATGGAATATGAAATAGAGTAAGATATGAAGTCCGAGCAGGGTTGGAAAGTCGGGATTGGGTTAAATTACTTTTCACATCGTGTCCACCTCAATTTATTAGGGAACCCTGAGAGGCAGTGCAGTCTAATTTACAAGGTAAAGAGACATCTGAAAAGAGCAACAGATGTCTGGATTTTTAAAGCTCCTGCGTACCATGTTTTGGCACCATTTAGTGGCTTTACTGGATTTCCCAACACTATTTTCAGACTAGAATTAATGTTCAAATATGTTATCAAAGAATATTTTTTGGTAAACATTGTGTTCTTGCATTATGATGAGCATACAACAGAGATTTACATTATTTGCAGTCTTTTGTGCAATATACACCGAAAAACAGCTATTGATATCATTTGTAAGATCATTCAATCCGCAGAATAAAAACAATAGAGGTTGCATTGTGTGTGTGTGTGTGTGTGTGTGCGTGCGTGCATGCGTGCGTGCGTGCGTGCATGCGTGTGTGGCTTTAAGTCTTTCTGTGATTTCCCCTACTTATCGCCGTGCACCACTTAAAATGTCTGAATAATTAAAAGCTTCACATCCTGTCTCAATAATGTTAAGAGGAAGTCTCCTAAAATCCTTACTAGAGCAAGTGTTATGGGAATATTTGTAAAGAGAACAAATAGGACATCTATGTTAGTCTGCATCATGTTATTTTAATATGCAATGCTCCCAACTCGGTGTACTTCTGCATTCAGTCTTATCTTTTTGTGCCTGATGAAATGGACTGTTATTTAGCAATTAACGGACGGCTATAAAATCCTTTTAACAGTGATTGAGACATGCTTTTCCCCTGCTGACTTTTATTCCAGGGTGATCAATTGGATGGAGGATTGCATTAACGTGGTGAACAAAATTGACTCTGGATTTCAGTGTGATGCTTTTAATGGAAGGATACTGTTACAGATTAACACAGAAGAAATAATGGGTTGCGGTCAGCAGAGGAACATCATTATGTGGTTGAAGTCAAGAAAATTAAACAAGATACTTAATAAGAGAAAAGACCATCAATAAAAGCTGGAACTGAATAGATAGTTTTTATATACAAAGTTTTCATACCTTCTTCAATGTTTTGAATATCAAACAGATTCTATTCTGCTTTCTTTCTCCTCCACCAATTTGATTTCTGCCTGTTCCTTCACATCTTATACGTAAATATTCACACCAAGAGGACTAATCATGCCAGAAAATGTGAGCTCCAGAATGGACACTCCCACCAACATCTCCCTGGTGGGGTCTGGGGACGCTGTGTCCGAGTCCCTGGAGTATAAGACTGTATCTGTGTTCCTGGTGCTGCTGGTGTGTGGCGTGGGCATAGTAGGAAACATCATGGTCGTGCTGGTGGTTCTTACCACACGCCACATGCGTACACCCACCAACTGCTATCTGGTGAGCCTGGCAGTGGCGGACCTGATGGTTCTGGTGGCCGCGGGTCTGCCGAACATCTCTGAGAGCCTGATGGCCACCTGGGTGTACGGGCATGCTGGGTGCCTGGGCATCACCTACTTTCAGTACCTTGGCATTAATGTGTCCTCCTGTTCAATCACAGCTTTCACTGTGGAGAGGTAAGACCTGAAATTAAAGGAAGTGACATAAATCTGAATGAAATGCTCTAAGACATAATGAATATTCATAATCTTTGTGGATTATTACTGAGGCGCCATGGCTATACAAACAAATTGGCAAGTTAATTTCTTTCCTCTTTTTGCCATGAGGGATTTCAGCATTTTAAATACCAATATTTAACCTTCTGGTGGTCTTAGGTCATGAATTTTTGTTGAATGTTTTTTACAAAAAAAACGAGGACATGATTAGAAAAAGCTAAATAAATCTTATATAAAAGTCACACTTGTGATCTTTGACCGCCATAAGAAAATACAGAGCCATTTTTTTGGTGGGGGTGGGGGGTTCAATCTACAATCAGCCATGACGAAGTAGTCTTTGATAATGTATAAATATATATCTGAATGTAAAACCTAAAAAAATTATGTCTGAAAATATACTTATAAGCAACTAGGGAATACACAGCCCTTTATATACAGAAGCATCTAGTGGATAGACTGTGGTATTACAAATGATTTTCTTTATTTCTTCCATTAGATAGCATACATCCACCTTCTATGCATTGAATTTTAAACACCTTTGCTCTATTTTAAACTTTAACACTGTTAATTGAAAATAGTATGACATTTTTTCAAATATTTGTATTATTTTATATGGAAATAAATAATGCACTCTACAGAGATGAATATTGTCCTCAATATACAAAATATTAAAGAATAAGTATTACTGAAACAAAATAATGAATTTTTACACACATTACTATTATCTCTTTGTTTCACAGATACATCGCCATATGTCACCCAATGAGGGCTCATACGGTCTGTACGGTATCCCGAGCCAAACGCATCATTGCCGGGGTGTGGGTTTTCACCTGTGTCTACTGTATGCTCTGGCTCTTCCTGGTGGACATCCAGGTGAACCCTGACGGTCGTGTTCAGTGTGGCTACCGTGTCTCTCGAGACCTCTATCTGCCCATTTACCTTATCGACTTCGCCATCTTCTATGTTATCCCGCTGCTTCTGGCCATCGCTCTTTACGGTCTCATCGCCCGAATCCTTTACCTGAATCCTCTGCCCCACCCACCAGACTCGGGCACCGTAACCGCCCCTACTCTCAGGAGGAGCTGCAAAGAACCGGCGGATGCTGGAAAAGCTGGTCGTCAGGGACGGCCAAAGAGTGCGCTTTCTTCCCGGAAACAGGTACGTGTGTGTGTGTGTGTGTGTTTGCGCGTGCGTGCGTGCATAAGTTTGTTTTTAGACAATTCCGCATTTTAATATCTACTGAGATTGCAGTCCAGGGCAAGCAAGGGGCGGTTTTCTTCTCCTGTACCGTGCCTTATGATTATTATCTCATATTTGTTTTTTTGAAAGGTCAGTTGTCTTTTTTTCTGAGAAGAATGTTTCTCTCTACTAAATGTCAATTCGTGAGAAGAAGAGTGTAGGCCCTATTGATAGTTTCCTGGTGCAGTTTGAAAGAGTGTCTAACACATTTAAATGGCAAAATTTAGATAATCAAGATACGATTTTTTTTTATTTGATTGCATTTTAATTTGTACAAGACAAAGTGCCGTAATTTACCATAATAATAAAAGAGAGACAATCATTTAAAACCTAGTTGCCATTGGTGGCCCATCTTAAACTTAAAGGGTAAGTTCGGCGTTTTACAAGTAAAGCCCTGTTTTAAGATCGTTTCTGATTAAATAGAACGGTTAAGATTAAAATTTGGACACATTCTGCTGTCCCGAGAATTTTAGGTTTTTGTGTTAGCACCCACCCACCTATACAATGGTTTCATAGGGGCACTGGAACAATCATTCATATAAATGCATTAAACTTCAGTTTACAAAGACCTGAAACTCACCGAGTGGTTTGGGGTGTTCACTGATATGCTCAAGCAAAAATCGCTGCAAAAGATGCTTTCCAAAAGGTTTTATTGTAGTTTTTGGAAGAATTTCCGGTTGTGAGGCGTTGGAAAAATAGGTCCACAGTTTTACAACGAATGGTAAAACACCTGTTGGAAAGCATCTTTTGTAGCGATTTTTGCGTGAGCATATCAGTGAACACCCCAGACCACTCGGTGAGTTTCACGTCTTTGTAAACTAAAGTTTAATGCGTTTATATGAATGATTGTTCCAGTGCCCCTATGAAACCATTGTATAGGTGGGGGGTGGGACAGCAAAAATTCTCGGGACAGCAGCATGTGTCCAAATTTTAATCTTAACCGTTCGATTTAATCAGAAACGATCTTAAAACAGGGCTTTACTTGTAAAACGCCGAACTTACCCTTTAAAATATCATCACACAGAGCGCATGGCAGTGTTTCCTGCACGCAACACACAACACAGTGCAAGCCTTTGTGTCCGATTCACAAACATGATTCCACAAATTTTTTTTGATGATTAAGTCAAAATAATTCACTGCTTCGAATTCGCTCACGAATCAGAGGTTTGAACCAGATCTGTAGGAGCCGTTATTAAGTTCACAAGTGAACCATGAGTAATTTTTCAGCATGTCCAATTAAAAATGAACCAGAAACCATTACTGTAATGTTGATTCTTTACAAGACTTACACCAGTCTATTTATTGACTTGTTGTTTATTTGACAATGCTTAACTTAAGATGCAGAGTTTTGTGCTGTGAATAAGGTCCAATTGTACATTTGAACTGAGCGTAAGAAAAACTCTGGTTGGGTGATACTGTATGGTTGGGTGATACTGTATGTTGGAACCATTGGCAACACTTTTTCCTGATAGCATTAAAATGGAATTTATACTAAATGTTTTCTAAATGTAGTATTTTTGTGTGTCTGAAACCTGTATAGAGCACAATAATATACCTTTTTTGTGCAAACAAACTCATATAGATGCAGACCAAACATCTGAGCTAATTTTTTTTTTATGTGAAAGGGTACATAATGGCCAATATCATCATAAAGCAGGTCATTAGGATCCATCTCATCAGAAGAGAGGCATTAGGGGCCATCGAGTACAGTTTTGTGTCTACATTACCATCACTGCATCAGCCACAGCTATGTTGTGACACTGGAATAATGGGCTCTGTGATAGATCATAGACATTACAGATATGATCTATGCATGCAAGTAATGAAAATGTTTTTTTTGTATGGTTTTAGTTTTAGTTGACTATAATAACCCAGCAAGATATACAGAGACATTTTAGTGATAGTTTAGACTTCATTTGGAGTTTTAAACAGTAGAGAAGGGATATTATCATGAAATTCAGGCCATTCTATGGCCTTAAGTGCACCTGTCCTTACCACAAGTGCATTTACAGTGTGGCATGCTATACTGTATATCTTTATGTTATTTGTCAACTACCCTCAATGTTATTTTAGCATCACTGAGATAGTATTATCGTTGTTGTTGTTTTTTGTTATTGTTTAGAATTAGTTTAAAAAAATCTTTTACATTTAAAGTTTTAATAATTTATTGTTATTTTTGGTTATTTGCTTTTGTAAATATGTCTGGATTTATTTCTATTTTTACCTATTTTTGTACATCAAATTAAATTAAATAAAAACGAGAAATGGTGCATTGGCAACTAAAATAAAATAAATGTACAGTTTTTTAATTATTTTTTTTATTTTACTTCAGTTAGCTTTTATTCGATTTTTGTTTTAGGTAACTATAATAATCAGATATACATACTTATCCGAGATTTTAATGATATTTCAGAGTTGGGAGTGTCAAACAGGTGAAAATGCAGACCATTCGGTGACCTTCGTTGCACGTGTCCCTGCGAGCGAGTGCACGTATGTAGAGATGCTCGCATGCGCCTCAGATCAAAATCTTGAAGATTCAAGAGGGCCCCACTCGAGTGGAACATTTGCATAATATGATTTGTGATGTTCACTCAAGTATGCTTAATACTCCAAGAGATTATGCTCTTTGAGGTTATAAAAGCGACTCCCTTTCTTTCGCTTTTGTACCTCGGTTACGCCGCACCTCCAGCCCTTTGATAACTTCATCTGCACATTTCATAAAGTTCAATACGATTCGAGATGCCCGTGCCACCGCTGTGGTTGAGTGAAGTTATCTCTCCTATGAATCTGATAAAGTCATCATTACAGTAGAGGCTCCTCTTTATTTAACCTAATCATGAGTAGCAGCCGGCTTTGTTTGTGCTGTGTTAAGACCTTGTTTTCCATTGATAAGCAATCACAATAACCAGATATTCCAAATACATATTCAAATTGTCACTGCCAGTCATGCAGTCATTATCTCCTGCTTTGTTAATTAAAGGAGCTCCTACCAGCCTCACACAGCTTCAATTAGATGCTTTGTTGTGCAGACAATTTTGTCATTATTATTGAAGGTCTCCGTCACCCGTTGTCTATCTCCAGCGTGAGACAATGAGTACGCTCCAACCCCAGAGGGCTCCCTGTGAATGTTAATGGGAGGAATTTTGGGATTTATTTGTCGCTTGAACTAAGTAAGGAGGCACTAGGGAAAACTCCTTTGTTTTCTTTAACAGTCAAAACATGGTGTGGATATATTTCCATCCTTCTCAAAGTGTCTGCGTGTTAACCGTCACTGACATAAAGATTATGTTTGACTGATGTTTGACTGTGTCTCTTTCTCATTCTCTTTACCGATCCCTCTGTTTTCATGCCATGAAAAATAATCTAATTGTTTCTTTTTTTGAGCTCTAGAAGATAAGGATGAATTCATTTTTTAAAATGTAATTCAAAGCATTCTGCCTAAACCTGTTTGTATATTTTCTCTAAACAATGTCTCTAAGTATTCTATATGAAGACATGAATATATATCATTGTTATTGGGCATTATTTTCATTGATCATGTATGTGTGTTTTCCTGCTTTGAAAGCGCAAATATGTTTTCTTTTGATCTACTGAACAGTGTTGCTGCGAATCCTGCTAATTTAAATGTGTAACATTACCATGGTAACATTATCTAGCTAGCTAACATTAATGTGTTGTAGAAATTATGAACATGACAGATTTGGGTGCATGTTTTGAAGAGTTGAAATTATTAATAGATTACAGAAGGCCACTGTTTTCCAGTAGACATGTTTATGAATTTACAAGTTATGACATGTTTATGAATTTATGAGTTACATTCTAGCTAGCCTAACTAAATATTGGTTGTAGCTTGTTTTTCTGTCCTAAAACGTAACATTTAGTAAAAAATATGTCAATATGTATCTGACATATTAACAGTTACTGAAACATTGCTATAATTATTCTCTTTCTGCATTTTTGTCTGTCACAGTTCAAAAAACAGTCTGTCAAATGTCAGGATTTTTATCTTGTTATACGAACACTGTAACTTGTTACAAGAACATATTGAAGATTCATATCATTAAAATAAACGATTACAAAGACTGAGGTTAAATTAGCGCATGAACATCTGTTCACACTATTAAGGACTTCTTGTTAATGGCATGAAAAACAGCTTATAAAAAATATACGAGGCACGTGGAACATGCTTGACTTTATTGTTAGAAATACTGGAAAAGGAGTCTTCTGAATTTATAAGCCCTGAATAATCATAAGGTATTAAAGGGATAGTTCACACATTTTTTCTGTGAAATATCCCTTTAATACCTTCTGATTAATCCAAGCTTATGAATTCAGAAGACTCCTTTTTCACTATTTCTGTAGTAATTCTGTCATCATCTACTCACCCTCAAGTTGTTCTAAACCTGTAGAAATTTCGTTCTTATGCTGAACTTGAAAAGTTATTTTGAAGAATATGGAAAACCAAACACTTGTGTGCAATAGTGACTTCCATATGGAAAAAAAATACTATGGAAGTCAATGGGCCCCATCAACTGTTTGCTTACCTACATTCTTCAAAATATCTTTGTTTGTGTTCATCAGAAGAATGAAGTTCATACAGGTTTGGAACAACCTGAGGGTGAGTAAATGATGATAGAATTTTCATTGTTGGGTGAACTATCCCTTTAAGAACTCATGTTTGAACTTTAAACTTAATTACATTGCTGTATATGCGATTATACATAGAAACTTCAAAGAACCACTTTTATAATTTCTCGCCTCTTCAGGTCACTAAGATGCTGGCAGTGGTGGTTGTACTCTTCGCCCTGCTGTGGATGCCGTACAGGACCCTGGTTCTCATTAACTCCTTTGTGAGCACGCCATACCTGGACGCCTGGTTCCTGCTCTTCTGCAGAACCTGCATTTACGCCAACAGTGCTATCAACCCCGTCGTTTACAACCTGATGTCGCAGAAGTTTCGATTGGCCTTCCGCGGGCTGTACCGCTGCCATAGGGAAGATGTGCACCAGCGGACACTCTCCATGCTCCAGAGCGGATACAGCCTAGGAAGAGACCCCCGACTTTGCAGCAACACCAACGGCACCAGAGACACACCTAAAAAAATCGGTTCAGTCACTCCTGAGCAGAAACAACACAAAGGCATGGAGAACAAGAAAAATATGGATGAGCTAATTAGCGATGGTGTAAAAAATGAGATTGATCCAAGCATCAACAAAAATGCAGTTGAAAACTGCAACACAGATGAATTTAAAACCTCAATAGTCAAGGAGATGCCTTCAGTGGAGAACGTGGACATGAGCAAGATTAATGATAATGGGAAAATAATGGAGGAAAGTGCTAATACTACTCAGGATATTATCGCTGACATGAACAACACAGAACAGACACAGCTAGCCTGCGGTGAAGTCCAATCCACTCTTGGGGAAGCTGAACAGAATGACACTGAGCTAAATCACAGCATTGTATAGATCGTTCCACTATATTTATATAAACATACATACATACATGTGTATTTATTGAAGTGGCCGGGTTGATCAGTAGAGCCTGGTTGTTCATTTCAAAACCAGATCTTGAATTTGGGATCTTGTTTGTATGTACTAACAGACGTCATCCTCTCTCCCCAGTGGAGGTGGCAAGACTGTAGCCACTTTTTCCTCATAATTTACAAGTGAAACCATTTGGCTGTCAGCATCAGCTTCACATGCCTCCTAGTGCTATAGCTCAAGATAGGGTTACTTGATTAAAAAAATCCTATTGTGATTTTTTTTGAAAAAACATTGAAATATTATTTTGATCTCACATTGCTGCTTAGAAATGTAGATATATCATTAAAAAGGCTCTAATCTGCTACATGGCTTTTAAAATCTGCACAGATTTTATGCTTTAAGCACCAACCTTGTAAATGGATACAGCGGAGAACCTGACCATCATACTGAGGATCACACACTTCCAGACTTTCAAGTTGTTCCGAACACAGAAAAGTCCTGCAGAAACATGCGCCTCATTGCTAGGAGACACATGACAGATGAAAACAATCTGTGCTCTATCTTCTGATAGACTGGATATAAACTAAAGCAAAAAAAGAGAAAGAAATCAGAGTCTGAGCCTATCATATACTAAGTGATTCTATGTGAAATCTGGGAAATCAAACTGCCCAAAATCTGCAGACTGGCTATGACTTTCAGCCAGCTTTAACTCTTCCAGACTGAAAATCTGGACAAAAGTTGTGTAGTGTATTCCAGCCATAAACTGTTGCTCCTAGACCACAATGAGGTTATAGTGAAAGCAAATTAAAATTGGGAGTTTTGATTAAAGAGATAGTTTACTCAATTTTTTAAATATTATTTATTACCCTCATGTTGTTACAAACCTGTATGACTTTCTTACATCCGCGGAAGACAAAAGAATATATTTTGAAGTTTTTTTTTTATTCAGTTATAGTCCATACAATGAAAGTCAATAGGGTCCAAAACAACAAATTTCGTTGTATAGCCTAAATAAGGCAAACATTTTTTTTCGGCTGCAAATATAAATAATAACTCTTTAAAGTCCGTATGAAATGCATCTCATTGAGAACGATTGCTACATGTACTGTATGTTTATTTTTTTGTGAAAGTGACTATCAAAATGTCACAACTCAATCCTCAGATGAAACGACAGACTTCTCTTCTCTTACAATCGACTGCAAGATTGCATTCAGATCTGCCTTCGTCTAATCCACAACCAACATTTTTCGATAATCTACTTCACTTGGATGTACGTCACAATACGGAAGAAATGAAATGTCACTACTTCTGTTGCAACTTTAAGGATGTTCACACTTAAGTCCTCTTTAAAAGAACCAAATTCTTTCAGTTGACCCAAAAATGAACCGAGTAAAAAAAGACTGCACACAAAAAATTTAGGCTCCTTCACTTTGACACTACAAACTACATATTTAATTACATCGCAGCATTTTAATAATCACACAAGGCCATATTGCAATTTGGACTTGAATTTAATTAGTTGTGCAGCCTTAGCTCCAGGATGTGTCTTCTCTCAACACAAAACTTTTTTGTCCACTTTGTGTCTTCAAGCACAGCAGAATGAGAAACAAACAAACTCCATCCTGCTTTTAAAGCACAGACGCTTTCCCATAAAAAACATTCAGGATGCTACGGGGCATAAGATCCATTTAAAAGGCTTTCGTCCAACAATAAGGCCCAAAGCATCATGACACATTTGTGTTTTCCCACAGCCAACTCAAGACATTTGCCATCGCTGGATGAATTCCATAGTACGTGGAGATGTAATGCCTCGCCATTTGTTCCTGCCCAAGTAAACAGATCTGATTCTGTGTGCCCAGCGGTACATCTGAGCTTTTTAGACCCCATTTACAACCTCATAGAAGACAAACAGAGTCACGCATCCATTTGTCAGGTGCAGTTATTCATCTTTTTATGTGGAGCGCAAGGAACAGCTTTCACACAGAACAGAGACGATGTTTTCTGTTGAAGCAAGCAGACAGTTGTAACCATAAATCATCTATAAACAGAACAAATCCTTCCTGGAGGAGAGCCGTGGAGCTGGAGAGTATATTCTCAAAGCACTTTGTTGTTTAGCAAGCGCTATTTTCGCCTCATATTTATGCAGAGACATGTAATACTCAACATTGGTGTGATTATCTGTTATAATTCATCATTTTCTGACTGTCATGACTTTGTAAGTCATTTTTAGTTGAAATGTGAACCCTATGATGCTATTTTAGTGAAGTGTTTTGTTGTTGCTCTGGAGAAGAATGCAGCTCGTCACTGAAGCACCGTTTTCAGAATCATTTGAAATGAATATATGCCGTGCGGACTTGTTTATTTTATGATATATTCTGCGTATGTTTTTGGGTTTGCAATTCTTTATATCATTAGTGTAAAGAGTAATTTGAAAGAACAAACATATATTGCTTAGCCTACGAGTTTTTAGACAATGCTTGTCTCTTTTCCATGATGTTTCGCAATTGTGAATTGCTGAGGTCTTGTTTCTGTACCAGGAGTGGATTTCCTCTGCAGACTGATGCTGCATTCATGCCATGTCGTAATTACCGTAAATAAGAGATGATAACACGTGATTCTGTACTTCGAGCTTTTTAAGTCCTCGGATTCGGACTGATTTATTTCTCTTGCACTATTAAAGGGATAGTTCTGTCATAATTCTGTCAGTAATTACTCTCATGTCGTGCCAAACTCGTAAGACTTTCGTTCATCTTCGGAACACAAGTGATATTTTTGATGAAATCTGAGAGCTTTCTGTCCCTCCATTGACTGCTACGCAACTGCCACTTTGAGGCTTCAAAAAGTTCATAAGGAGATTGTAGAACTAATGAATTGAGTGGTTTAGTCCAAATTTTCTGAAGAGACACGATCGCTTTATATGATGAACAGAATTTAGGAACTTTATACACACATAAACATTCATCAACTTACACATCAGTTATGATAAACTGAAGCTCAAGCATGTTCGCTTGATGCTCGAGAACCAATGAGGTTCATTCTTGTTATGCAGCACGTTTGAGCTTCTGCAAGAACAAATGATGTTTGCTCTCGCGCCAAGCAGGTTCGATTGAGCTTCTGTTTATGTTCACTGATCAATGTTTAAATGTAAATAAAAGCCTAAATTCAATCTGTTCTTCATATAAAACGATCAAGTCTCTTCAGAAAATTTGGACTAAACTGCTCAATTCATATGGATTAGTTTGACGATCTCTTTATGAACTTTTTGAAGCGTCAAAGTGGCAGTTGCGTAGCTGTCAATGGAGGGAAAGAAAGCTCCCAGATTTCATCAAAAAGATCTTCATTTGTGTTCTGAAGATGAACAAAAGTCTTACGGGTTTGGAACGACATGAGGGTGAGTAATTAATGAAAAAATTTTCAATTTGGGGTGAACTAACCCTTAAACTTCAAAATAAGTCTGCAGTGGTCACATGGTACAAGTCATAACTCTCAGAAAATTAAGAGTCTTGTACTTACGAGTTCTGCAATCACGTGACTGCTATTTACAAGTCAGAATAGCAATTAATTACTTACGTACAATACTAATCAGTAGTAATTATGACATGGTGTGAACACACCTTCCTTCATTTGGAGTTGCCTAAGAATTCATTTCCATGTTGTGAGCGTAGAAAGTTTATTATTAGCTGCTATTTATAAATAATATTTTTTGAAACCCATGGTTGATATTGTGTAAGTATTGCGATATGAAGCTTATTCGCTTTTGAACCCGTTCTGTGTTTGCTCAGACTGTGGTTGCGAGTTAAAATCAGAGTAATGTGCAAGTGATCTGTGAGCATGTTCAGTTTTCTGCTTATTTTTGAAAACAGATAAAAACATACATATGAAATCTTACTCCTTTCTGGTTTCATTTGGCATCCTATATGAAAATTAAAGCTGGATACAAGTGCAGAATTTTACTGAGTTGTTGATTTATTCGTGTTGAAGCTGCCACATGTCCTGAAGGGGGTTGGGGGGGGGGGGGGGTTACTGGTTGCAGAAAGTAATGATAATTTCACATTGCATGAGATCTTGAGCAGTCAATACCAGGACTGCACTCTGAAGCAAAGCATTACATCAGCTCATAGGTGTAAAAATGTACATATGGGTCAATGAAAAATAAGGATGATAAAAATGAGAAATATGTTAACCATCTTCAAAATAAAGTTATTAGAAATGTAATATTTGTAATTGTACATTTTTCATACATAAAAAAAAACATTTACTGCATTTTTTTTATCTTTATGATTTAATGAAAATATCAAAATGTTTCTTTTAATAAAATGGTAAAAAAAATCTGGGATATTTTGATAGAAAAATCGTAATGACCTTGACAATCAGGAGAGTCTAATTTTATGTTTTTCTTGTGACATGATGACCACAAAATAACACTCTACTACAATCTGACTGATTTAGAGGAAAAAGATCTTCACTTTAAAAAAAGTGATCAGTCGGTAAAAAATAGCGAAGAAACCTGTTGCCTTCAAATGATTAAGTAAATAAACTTAATTCGTAATTGAAAAAATTAAGTTATGTATCATGTTCACATGCATATGCATGCAATTTATTTACTTGATTTTAAGGCACCGGGTTTACTCCGATTTTTAAGTTAAGTCAACACAATTACATTTTATAGTGTTTAGATATTATAGGGTTAGTTCGCCCATTTAAGACATGAAGTTGTATGCAATCCTTACCAGCACTATAGTGCATACACACTAACCCACTCTGTAGTCACCTCCCTGGTCAGAGTTCTGGCCGCTGGAAGTTTTTCAAGAAAGTAGCTACTCCCGGTTAGTTTCCGGGGCCTCAAAACTGTGCGTTTTTACGTGAAAAAATTATTTGCGTTTCAAAGCTTGATTAATTTAACACACAAAAAACACGCCGGTCAAAATTCATACCTCAGTTTTAATCGGCACTATTTTCTTTCCATTTCTATCAATCCGCGCTGCTGTCAACGTCAACAGTGCACACGTTCCGATCAGCTATTGATAGCGCGACTCGCTGACAACATGTCTGACTGCGAAACTTCTGATGATGAAACCAATTTTAGCACAATGTCAGACGGAACAGATGAGGATGACAGTAATTTTAGCACAACGCCAAAGGGATACCTTAATGAACCGGAGTATAGCTACCGATGCCGAACTTCAACAGATGGAGATAGAACGGGAAGAGGGAGTGAACTAAATCAAATAGTTTTCTCAGCAAATCGTACCTATATCCCTATATACTGTTTTTATATTAGACATTGTTTCACGTGTTTCCCACTGGAGTCTAAACATCATCAGCTTGTTTACCGTACAGTTTAGGCCGTGTGTCCACCAAAGCGTTTTTTCACGTAGCTGGCGTAAAATTCCAATTGTTTTCAACGGGAGCGCCGCGTTTTTTGAACGCCATGGGCGTAACGAGGCGCTGAGCGAGTATTTAACGCTCAAGCGCTGAGCGCCCGGCGCTTTTTAATGGTCGCCGAGAGTTGAAAAATGTTCAACTTTGGGTAAAACGCTGCGCTCATCACTGTCAATTTTTACACAGCCGTCCAATCACAGTGGAGGAGGGGCGGGACAAATACCACACGACCAACTGTCACAACATTCTTTCTGTACAACGACGTCAACCAGCAGAGCTAACCGAACAAAGTGGATGAAAAATAAATTTTTAGTATGAAACAAAATTATCTGCGAAATCAGTTACAAGTAAACTGGGCTACGGATATTCTGTATCATAGCAACGAATCGTCTCAACTGAAAAAACGCAGCGCTGCCAAAACGCTCTCAAGCGCCCACAGCTAGGCGTTTTCAGCAGAGCGTCCAGCGTTTTCAGCCGGCTAAAAACGCTTTGGTGGATACACGGCCTTAGACATGGGATCATAAAGTTAGTAAATAGAGCTTACCCGTGGTACCGTACTGGTACAGCAAAACTCTTTAAAATCAGTTTTTTTCTTTTTCCTCCTTGGTTGGGGATGTAATCGTCTTTGCTGAAGTGAGCACTGCACACACGATAATCCTTGATTCTGGATATTTTAGCTCCCGCAGAGTAGCCGATGGCAACCAGCCAAAGCTGTCTCGTAGCTAGCAGCTATATCCGAAACAGGAAAACGATGGAATCTGAACGGTGATCCCGGCCCATTCTTGTGGTCACAGCCTGTACATGTACAAGTTCGCACCATCGTTAATTTTCTACTTTTTACGTCGTTTCATAATCGATTGTGTAAACACTATGGAACAGCTGATCCAGCAGCAGCGCGGATTGATAGAAATGGAAAGAAAATAGTGCCGATTAAAACTGAGGTATGAATTTTGACCGGCGTGTTTTTTGTGTATTAAATTAATCAAGCTTTGAAACGCAAATAATTTTTTCAGTAAAAACGCACAGTTTTGAGGCCCCGGAAACTAACCGGGAGTACTTTCTTGAAAAACTTCCAGCGGCCAGAACTCTGACCAGGGAGGTGACTACAGAGTGGGTCAGTGTGTATGCGCTATAGTACTGGTAAGGATTCCATACAACTTCATGTCTTAAATGGGCGAACTAACCCTTTAATGAAATTTCAAACAACCAAACTTTTCTGTTTTTAATAATTTTCAATTTCAACCATACGTCATCAAGACGTTTTTGAAAATGAAGTGACCCAAGTAGAACCATAGAGAGTTTTTTTTCCTTTATAAAACCTTTGTATAGTTTTCTCTTATTTTGTTTCAGTGGACTTTAAGTGTGGTGTTTATCCTTGCGGGACATGAGCTATTGGCTGTGTAGTTTCCTCTTAAAGGTCAGCACACAGCCACACTCAAACACACATAGGCCTACTCTCGAAATGTTTCACACTCTCCCTTGTCCAATCGATATGCAAAAGAGGCATATTCTAACATTTCTAGAAGGTAAAAATAGCGACCTTATGATAATGTTTGGCTCAACATGGAAAGCATTGCAGGTCGCTTGGCAGCTGGTTGCTAAGGTAACATTCTTTTTCACTTCACTTTTCCCTGATTAGATTGGAGGATTGTAGCCGGGGAAGATAAGACGCTCCTGAGAATGGATTTCCGGCCAGGTGCAGTGGTGCCAATCCTAGTGTTGATAAGCCATCTTTTCAAAACTGAGGTGTCATTCAACAAGATGAGGCTGCCGACAGAGTCGTGTTCGTCAGCGGCCCTCGCTTTTCTACCATGTGCCCTTGGCCTTCAAAATGCTCAATATTAAAAATTTAATAAAACATATCCATTATGAGGGTTAGATCTAAATAGTTTTTTTTTTCTCTGTGCCATCTTTTGTTCATTCGGTGTGCGTGAATCACCCACTTATGAGTAACGGTCAAAAGTCATTTCCATCGAGAGCTGGAAACCGATTTTCTCTCTAAGAGAGAGTGGCGGGCAAGCATGCCGAAGTGTTGTGCCTCGACGTAGAAGATGGACAGATAAAATTAGATGAGTTCCTCAGAACGGGAAACAGAAACACTTCATCAGATTTGCTTATCACCATCTTCCTCTCATTTCAGCTCTCTCTTCTTTTCTCTCTCTCCGATGGCATTAGTTCACAGATCCAGCTGATGATGTCAGATGCCCCAGAATGAATCCTTTCATCACTGAAAGCCACTGTTGAAGACAAATACTTGCACTTGCAAGAGGAGATGGCTGTGATCTTGACTGTCCACTGCCCATTATATTACATGAATTTTTGTTTTTAAGTCTTATAAACTTGGAAGAAGAGTGTGTTATATATTTTGCTTTCAAGATTGTCATAGTTTAAGGAGTTCAAAGATGAAAATGAGTCAAAATTTCCAATCTAAAGGTATTTAATAAAATAATAAACAATGAAAACACAGTGTAACAGCATGTCTACACACAAACAATAGCCGACAAAGAAAAGCAAACTAAAAGTCTGTGATGATGACTAAATATATGTGACAAAGATAAAATCATCATATCAAAGTAAAGCCTGTTCAGTTTTTGTGAACTACGCATCGGAATATATACCATGTGACTGAGTTCTAAACTATACCAAAATCTATACCATCAATTCTTACACATTGTTGTATTTCAATACAAAAATGTGTTATGTTGATAAAAAAACCACTTTAAAGTGGTAAGTGGCAAGTTTTTTTTCTAGTAGGACCTACTATTTCATACATTTAGTGTAATGTCAGGCAATTAGTTTTAAATGGGCAATTTGTCTGTTCAATTCCACTAAGGAGGTGAGAAAAAGAGCCTGTCATCTTTTATATAATAATTACAATAAAGATGGACTGACTTTTTTTTTTAAAGCAGTACAGTCATATTCTATAAATATTTTTAATTAAAATAATGAATTTTCTGACACCTACGTGAAAAATCTTCTCATCTTACAAAACAATTATCACATTTACTGCAAATTAAGAACTTATTTTCGCTGCCAGTCACATTTTTTTAATAATCGTGCCTTTTAAATAATTAAATATAATCATTTGACCGTCCCACTGTGCTGAAATATCATTATATAACGAGAAAGAAGAAGCTAATGTTTTAGTGGTATTATACTTGCTGAATGAAAGTGTGCTTGCCTTTATATACAGTTCGATAAACAAGATGTTCACACAATATTGTCAATTTCCATCTATCCAATATCGAAATAGATCCAAACAAAGCCACAGCATAATGTAATCTTTGAATCAGTGTTTTTAAATGAATAGGTTGAGTGAATGATTCACCACTATTACAAGACTGACAAACAATGCTCAGTAGACTCATAATCATAACAAGACATTAGACTAATCAGAACTTCCCTGAAGATATTCATGAGAAATAAAAGTGACATTTGCAGCTTTCGAAACATTGCTGCCCTTTTCAAAAACGACTCACAGTTTTACATCACAGCAAGACTGATAACCTATATATTTTTTCTTTGTCTAGCAGTCAGAAACATAAGGAAAGAACCTCAGAAAATGAAATCTATGATTTTGTTTTGATGGTGCTCTTTCAAAGAAACCATATCTGCAGACTGGAGTATCACATGTTCTTGCTCTCACTAAAGTCTTTGCCCTGTCAGATTGCTCGTATCTTTTGGTAGAAAAGCTCAGGATTTGGTGGAAGATCAGACTGTGAGGATAAGCTCTCTGCTAACCATGACACAGATGAAATGATCAAATCTTAGCAGAGGGATAAAGGAGTGAAAGAGACACAGTATAGGCTCTGAGAATTGTTGAGCTAAAAGTGTCACACACAGAGACATCACACACACAAAAAAAGGATTTAATCTCAGTCCAAAAAAGGTTCAATTACTACAGTGAAGTGTCGTTACTTCATCTAACAGCAAACGTAGCCTTTACTTTCTTTTTTACCTTCCATGTCCAGTGATTTAAACATCTGAATGCCACTGATTAACTTCAAGCTCAGAAAAACACACACACTTTGAGTACTTTATAATTAACATTTTCCTTTTAGAAACATACTTTGTGTATTTAATTTAGCCTATATCAATAAGTAAAGTTAAAAAGTCTATGACCACTGCTTATTTTACTAAATTACTAAATGTAAAGTAATTTTTATTTAAATATTCTTAGATATTTCTTTCTATTCTTCATTTTGTCATAGGATGTCTATAGTGAAAATGCCTCTATTTTGCAGTTTTGCTCGTCGTAATATTTTTCTTTGCAAATTAACATTCAAATTCTAAAGCTTTACATAAATTCACCCCAAATTGAATTAACATGAATTTCAGAATGCCTTAAATATTCTTAATTCTTAAATGTCTAGTTTTACATATTTTTTTTGTGGTAACACTTCACAATAAGATTCCATTTGTTAACATTAGTTTAACTGCATTAGTTAACATGAAGTAACAATGGAAAACACTTCTAAAGCATTTTTCAATCTTAGTTTTTGTTAATTATTTACTAATACATAAAACAAATTAAAATCAAAAGGTGTAATATTATTTCAATGAACTTGAGTTTGTATTTTTATTAAATAACTTTAACAATGATGAATAAATACTATAACAAATGTATAGCACATTGTTTATGCATTAACTAACATTAATTGGACCTTAAAGCAGTACCATTTTTACTTTGTTTTAAATATTTCCAAATAATTGTCCAATGGGACCTTATTGTACAGTGTTACCATTTTTTCTTTGTTTATGTATTTCAATATCCTAAAACTGTTATTTCCAGTTTAAACTCATAAATTTGTTTTTTTTTAAAGCATCCCCATTTTCATTTTGGACCCCTATGTATCTAAGTTTCTTAGACCAGTTACAGCAGAGATGATATCTGTATAGGATTCTAAGGAACTTTATATTCAGAGTATTTTTCCTACTGTTCTCATTAGCTCCGAAGCCATTCCTGCCCTCCGTTAACACTGTTTCACATGTATGTCAGTGTGAACAGGCTCTACACGCCGATGCTTAATTTGTCATTTCCAGCCTCCGCAGGGAAAGCCAGATCTGCTTGGCCATGATACTAAACCGATCACACAGTGACTGTGTTTCCTCTATATCCGGTGTGTGTGGAGGCGTGTGGGTGTGTTGTTGTGTTTAAACATATGTTCCTTCTTCTGCGAAAAAACATCTACAACCTTTTAGACATTGATAATTTAACCCATTCGAGGAGTTTGGCATGTAGTGTGATGTGTTGCTTTATAGGGAATGTGGAGGGTTGATTGATTACCTCTCCTGTTGTTTAGTGCTTGAGGCGGGGCAAAACTAATTTAATAAAATAAATGCTATAGTCAGTCTTGTCTAATCAGTCCTGGCCTAGTCAGTGGGAAAGCTTGCCTTTTTAGTATGTGGACTCAAATGACCATAAAGTTGTTCTATTCCCTAAGGCTCAAAATGATTTATACATTCAAAGAAACAAATTGCAATGCCAGCATTTGCATAGCAATTGTTCATTGTTAATAAAGACAGATTGCACCACAGATTGCAGAGCGTAAATAATGCTAACAATAATAGTATTTACATTTTGCATACAATTCTCAACAAAGAAAGCTCTTTTACAGTAACTCACACACATGTGTTTACAGATTTTCTTTTGTGGGAACTTTGACTAATTGATGCATTTCATTCGCAAAGAAGTGAATGTTTATCGTTAGCTGGGTATCATTAGTTGGGTATCATTATCATTATCTCTCTGGGTGCCACAGTGCTTGTGTGATGTCAAACCCCCGCATCTCTTGAAATCGGGCGCGTGGATTCACAAGTTGCCTTTCAAAAGGAACTTTCCATGTGGAATGTAAAGCTGCAGAAACATCTAAAGAGGAAATACACACTACCATTCAAAAGCTTGGAGTCAGTAAGATATTTGCTCACCAAGGTTGCATATATTCTGTATCTGAAATATAAAGTAATATTGTGAAGGATTACAATTTAAAATAACTGTTTTCTATTTTAATAAATTTTAAAATGTTCTTTATTCCTGTGATGTCAAAGCTGAATTTTCATCAGCCATTATAGTCTTCAGTGTCACATAATCCTTCAGAAATTATTCTAATATGCTGATTTGGTGCTCAAGAAACATTTCTTATTATCATCAAAAATCTGTGCTGCTTAATATTTTTGTGCAACCTGCGATACGTTTTTTAACAAAATTATTTTATGAACTTTTTTTTTTTAACAATGTAAAAGTACTTACAGTTTCGATCAATTTAATGTATCCTTGCTGAATAAAAGTATTAGGCCTCACTGACCCCAAACCTTTGAACGACAGTGCATTTCAGTGCTTATCTGCTTAGTTGGATGCTCCAATTTTAGATAAAGAACCCAAACTTGTTATTGCGAACATCTTGTACTGTGTGCACTTGTCTTGTGCACTTGTACAGAGGTCAGAAAATAACATGACCTCTCTTTTCATGGCAAACACAAGTGCACCTGCTTCTCTCTCTAAAGGCAGTCACAGTAATGAAATAGCAATTGTTAAAGCTGCATGCTCACCTGTTCTTGAGCTCAAGGTCCACTCGTTTGATGTCCACACTTGAATGATCTGTTTTGGATTACATTGTAGACTACGCTGCTTGGATCACAATAACCACGTTGATGGCAAGACAATGAGTTGTATGGTAATTTTAAATAAAGTGTAGGAAGAATAAAGGACTGTGAGGGTGAGCTGAGAGCCTGTGTTTTTAAATGTGGAGGACACAAGCTTATGGGATACATGTGCTTTGTTAGACAACAGACGGAGAATAGCACTTCAAACACACGGGCGCTGTGCTTTAGGGAAGGCGTACACACACAAACCCAGTAGACAAACAAAAAGAGCACTTCACATGCTCACATCTGTCGTATGATCTCATATTGTCTGATTATACAGATGTATTCTTGGTAAATTTGCAATAAAAAAAGTAAGGCATTGAAAGGAATTATTAAGTCTATAGCAATTAAATAACAATGTAGAATTTACCCGTCTCCAGCAGACTAGCACTGAGAGCCCATGTAAAGCAAAAGCATTAAAGGTTAAAAGCATGCCGCCTTTCAGCTTCACAAAAAAATATTAGAGCAAAATGGCGGGGGGGGGGGGGGGGGGGGCAGGGGGGGTCTGGTCTGGATGAATTTGAAAAGGCCTTCTATAAGGAATAAAAACTTAGAACACTATTTCCAAGCAGGAGTTGTTGTTTTCTAGGCGTGTGGCAGAGAAATATTTAAAATATGAGATCAACTCTCATTACCTAAAAAACAAGGAAGTGACATTAAATATTAAACTGCTGACAGACAAACAAGAAGGGCATTCAATGCTTCAACAAACAAACCAAGTGAGTGCACACAAATAACTAAAATAATTTGTAGTTGTTTAAAAGTAGCCTATATAGCCTAATCTAAACAAAAATCACATTCAGGATGTAATAAAAAAAACGTATAAACCTGTCATTTTTTAAACAGCACTGAGCAAACTATTATGTGGAAAGCTGCATGACTTATTAATTAGGTTGTTTTTGTCAAAGTATGTTAGATGTGATTTCTGTCTACCTTCTGTTCCACACTGATTTAGCCACAAGTTGACAAACGCAAGGGGCGGACAAGTTGTGGGGGTGTTGTTTATCGTCATGGCGATAGACAAGGTTCCCTTTCGAACGGTCACTTCGTATTGCGTAGCTATACGCAGTGGGGGAAACTCCTTTTCCTCGATTTACTGAAGCCTTTATGTAAAGCGCATTTGCAGCTGCACAGCTAGAACATGAGCGTCTGGCTCGCTCATAGGCTGCGCTGCGGCAACTGCACATCCAATGGCGCAGGCGCCTCTGACGTGCAACCAATGAGATCACTCTGCGTCATACACGTCAGAGCCCGCCAAGGGGGCGTGACCTCAGTCTATAATAGTCCCCGAATTCGCCATTATAGCAGATTTTACTCCTTCAGCGACAAACTTCACGTCTTTGAGCCTTCGCCGTCGAACAAGCCTTCAGCCTGAGCGAGCTACAGTTCAGCAGACTACACATCTCAACCGTGTTTCTCCTGACGCCGTCTCTCCTGTGGCTATCCGGCGATATCCTTTTCAATATCTGTTTATTATGTGTTTATATCTGTATCAGCGTTGTTCCATATGCCTCGTGTTATGCGAGGCCTACGAACACGCGAGCTGCATTTCATGCCTGGGACTCTACCACGCAGAGAATGCACTCTCTGTCGGCGGATGTGCGGCCTGCGCGTGCATGCCTATCTCCGTGCTGCGAACTCGGCTAACGTTAGCTCTCTCTCGAGACGGCGGCGCCGCATCACCCGCGCTCCCTTCTCCGGCCCTACTTCAGCCGAGGAAGAAGAAGCGCCGCAGCCAACGGCATCCAGAGAGCACGGACGTTTGTGAATGCACGCCGGCCACGTCCCCGCGTGCTTCACTCACTCCAGCTCAGTCATCTCCGGTCCCGTTCGAGGGAGATCAGCGCCCCCCCACCACCACGTGGCGGGCCTCGTCTCTTTCGGCGGACCCAGCGAGGCAGGACTAACTCCGACGGTGAAATGCTTCGGATCCTAACACAGGCCGTCGCGGACCTCGAGCTCGAGTGGAACTAACCGTGCTAGCTGGCGCCGACCAGCAAAGCCCGCGAAACAGGCCTCTCAGCCCCGCCCTGCGGCTGATGCCGAACGCTTCCCGCCAAAGCCGTCCTAGCACGCAAAGGAAAGAGAGGGCACGTGTCCCGCGCTTGCCGGACCACCCTCAAAGAAGCCAGCAAAACTTCCCACAGCCCCCTGTACAGTTCAGGCGGCTGGGGATTTTATTATTGTAAACAGGCCCGCAGCAGTGAGCGCGTCTTTGCAAACAAACGCCGTTTTCACGGCGACCCAAATAAAGCACACGAGCACAACACATGGGTTCACGGTCCCCCTTCACTAGGCGGCCCCTCCCTTGTTGTAACACTGACTTCCCCACACGCAAATGCTTGTGCAGTCAGTCCAACATTCAATGTGTGCACAAATCACAATATATGGGTTCACGGTCCCCCTTCACTAGGCGGCCCCTCCCCTGTTTTAACACTGACTTCCCCACACGCAAATGCTTGTGCAGTCAGTCCAACATTCAATGTGTGCACAAATCACAATATATGGGTTCACGGTCCCCCTTCACTAGGCGGCCCCTCCCCTGTTTTAACACTGACTTCCCCACACGCAAATGCTTGTGCAGTCAGTCCAACATTCAATGTGTGCACAAATCACAATATATGGGTTCACGGTCCCCCTTCACTAGGCGGCCCCTCCCCTGTTGTAACACTGACTTCCCCACGCGCAAATGCTTGTACAGTCAGTCCAACACTCAATGTGTGCAAAAATCACAATATAAGGGCATCAGGTCCCCCTATGTTAGGCGGCCCGTCCCAATCAGTGTGTCAAGCCCTAGCCACACGGGTTATAGCCTGGCAAGCTATCCCCGATGTGTCGAGTTGAGTTATAAACGCTATAAAGCGAGGCAACTCGCTCCAATTCGCTCGCAGACCCCCAAAGTTTCAGGCGGTTCTCGAGACTTCGGTGAGAAGCAACGTGGGTCACATGCTTCGCACCGATGTACAGAATTCATTAGAAAAAGGGGTGATAGAATTAGTCCCCCCTGTGCTAAAACATACGGGTTTTTACAGCCGCTATTTTCTAATTCCGAAAAATGACGGCGGCCTCAGACCCACTCTAGATCTGAGACATTTGAACAAAGCTCTCATGAGACGGCCGTTCAAAATGTTAGCTATCAGTTTCACAAGCACAACACATGGGTTCACGGTTCCCCTTCACTAGGCGGTCCCTCCCCTGTTGTAACACTGACTTCCCCACACGCAAATGCTTGTGCAGTCAGTCCAACATTCAATGTGTGCACAAATCACAATATATGGGTTCACGGTCCCCCTTCACTAGGTGGCCCCTCCCCCGTTGTAACACTGACTTCCCCACACGCAAATGCTTGTACAGTCAGTCCAATACTCAATGTGTGCACAAATCACAATATAAGGGTATCAGGTCCCCCTACGTTAGGTGACCAGCCCCAATCAGTGTGTCAAGCCCTAGCCACACGGGTTCTAGCCTGGCAAGCTATCCCCGATGTATCGAGTTGGGTCATAAACACTATAAAGCGAGGTTACTCGCTCCAATTCGCTCGCAGACCCCCGGAATTTCAGGCGGTTCTCGAGACTTCGGTGAGAAGCAACGTGGGTCACGTGCTTCGCACCGAAGTACAAAATCTATTAGCAAAAGGGGCGATAGAATTAGTCCCCCCCCGCGCTAAAAAATATGGGTTTTTACAGCCGCTATTTTCTGATTCCGAAAAAAGACGGTGGTCTCAGACCCATTCTAGATTTGAGACATTTGAACAAAGCTCTCATGAGACGGCCGTTCAAATTGTTAACTATCAAACATATCCTCGCGCAAGTGCGCCCGGGGGATTGGTTTGTCACAATGGATCTGAAAGATGCTTACTTTCACATTCAAATAAATCCTCGTCACAGGCCATTCTTGAGATTCGCCTTCGAGGGCCGGGCTTATCAATACACCGTTCTGCCGATCGGTCTATCGTTGGCACCCCGTACATTCACGAAGTGTATGGATGCAGCGCTTTCTCCTCTGAGATTTCAGGGAGTGCGCATGTTAAATTATCTCGACGACTGGCTGGTGCGGGCACAGTCGAGAATCGAGCTATTAGCTCACAGGGATTTGATTCTCGGCCATCTAAAATGCCTGGGTTTCACAATCAATGTTTCAAAAAGCAAACTAACCCCCAGCCAGAGCATGATCTTTCTGGGCACAGTTTTAGACTCGAGAGCTATGACAGCGTGACTCACACAGAGCGCGCGCTCTCGGTGCGAGCGCTTGCAGGCACTTTCAGATTGCGCGAGCGCGCGCCACTGAAGAAATTTCAGAAACTGCTTGGTCTCATGGCAGCAGCATCGCCAGTACTCCGCATGGGATTACTGCGCATGCGCCCGATGCAGCATTGGCTGAAACGCTGTGTGCCAACTCATGCATGGCAGTCAGGCAGGTTGCGCGTTATGGTGAATCACGGTTGTTTAAGAACCCTGATTCCCTGGCGGGCTCAGAACTGGCACCACGAGGGGGTGACAATGGGAACAATTTCCAGGAGGAAAGTGGTTCTTACAGATGCGTCCAACCTGGGTTGGGGAGCGCTGCACGAGGGCATGCCTGCATCCGGCCTCTGGTCGAGCACGGAGCAGAGCTTAAATATCAACTGTCTGGAGATGAAAGCAGTTGGGTTGGCCCTGAAGGCATTTCTGTCGAACCTCAGAGGTCACTACGTCTTAGTCCGCACAGACAATACGTCAGTGGTGGCCTACATGAATCGCCAGGGGGGCATCAGGTCAGGGAACCTGCATGCGATGGCGAGAGACCTCCTCTATATGGGCACAAACCAACCTGAGCTCTCTGAGAGCAGCGCATATCCCGGGCGTCCAGAATGTGGGCGCGAATATGCTTTCATGGGACAACACTCCCCTCGGCGAGTGGTCCCTGAACCCACAGACGGTCAGTCTAATATGGAAGGTGTTTGGCGAGGCCGAAATCGACCTTTTCGCCTCGAGAATCAACACCCACTGCAAATTGTTCTTCTCGAAGAACAGGGACGCGCTGGCCCATGTCTGGCCCAACCGTCCCTTTTATGCCTTTCCCCCCCCCCGTCTCGATGATTCCACAAGTCATCAAACGGGTCAGAGAGAGCGGGTGCCCAGTCCTTCTGGTGGCCCCTCTCTGGAAAACCAGATCGTGGTTCCCGGAACTAGTTCAGTTATCGGACACAATCCCATGGCCTGTCCCACTGAGGAAAGACCTCCTCACACAGGTGAACGGGACATTGTGGCATCCGAGACCCGATTTATGGGCCCTTCATGTTTGGCCCCTCAACGGGTACCCAAGGACCTTCCTGAGAAGGTTTTAAGCACTATATCTGAAGCCAGGGCCCCGTCGACTCGGCGCCTGTATGCTTCAAAATGGTCAGGTTTTTCCAGCTGGTGCTCGAAAAATCAGGCTGACCCAGAGTCATGTGTGATATCAGTGGTTCGCTCATTCTTACAGGAGCTGCTGGACGCGGGTTGCTCCCCGTCCACGCTCAAAGTGTATGTGGCAGCCATAGCAGCACATCATGTTCTGACGGCTGGCCAGTCACTGGGAAGAAACGACCTGGTCGTAAGATTCCTGAAAGGTGCGAGGAGAATGAACCCCTCCAGGCCTCCGTCTGTGCCGCCTCTGGACCTCTCCACGGTCCTGGGGGCTCTGAAAGGTCCGCCTTTCGAACCGCTCCAATCGGTTGATCTAAAAACCCTCTCGCTGAAACCCGCTCTCCTTATGGCGTTGGCATCTATCAAACGAGTGGGAGATCTGCAGGCGCTCTCTGTGAGCCCTGCATGTTTGGAGTTGGGTCCAGATGACTCCAGAGTCATCCTCAAGCCCAGACATGGTTACGTTCCTAAAGTGCTCTCAACACTGTTCAGAGCACAGGTGGTGACATTATCAGCCCTCCCTCCTTCTGCAGAGGATGGAGAGGTTAATCTTCTCTGCCCTGTCTGAGCGCTGAGAATCTATCGGGAGCTTTCTGCGTCTTTTAGACAATCAGAACAGCTTTTTGTCTGCTTTGGTGGTAGATCCAAGGGGGATCCAGTCACTAAGCAAAGACTGTCTAGATGGATAGTGGATGCTATTTCTATGGCTTATACCGCAGCGGGTCAAGTTTGCCCTATAGGTATCAAGGCCCATACGACCAGAGGTATGTCTCGTCATGGGCTTGGTCATCTGGCATTCCCATTAGTGATATTTGTGATGCGGCCGGCTGGTCCTCGCCTTCCACATTTATGAGTTTCTATAATAGGGAAGTGCCTTCCCTGCAGGCGAAGGTGCTTTCGGTATGATTAAGACCCGTCGGTGGCTGGTCTTGTCATATATTACTGTGCACTATCAAATTCACATATATATATAAAACCCGCTGCTGGCTGGTTGTATTCATGCATAAACCCGCTGTTGCCGGTTATATTTACATATATATAAAACCCGCTTTGGCCGGTTATATGACATATATAAAACCCGCTTTTGCCGGTTATATTCCATACATATATAAAACCTGCTTTGGCCGGTTATAATTTCATATATAAACCCACTTGACTGGTTATATGTTCATATACCAATAACCCCGACAGTGTCTGGGTTCATTGGTGTAGTATGTTGGGTTATTTCTAACTGATGTGTACTATTTTAGACCTGACGGTGTCTGGTCTATTTATACATAATTATGCGGTTATGGCTTGTTCTGTATGCTCAGGGGCCTGAGTTGCAGTGGCAGCCAGTTACTCAGTGCGGCGTTTTGCATGGCGTCCCCACTGCGTATAGCTACGCAATACGAAGTGACCGTTCGAAAGGGAACTACTCGGTTACTCACGTAACCTCAGTTCCCTGAGTTAGGGAACGAGTATTGCGTAGCCAGCCGCACTATAGTAACATGGCAAGTTGTCGCTTCAGTCGTTAAACCTGCTATAATGGCGAATTCGGGGACTATTATAGACTGAGGTCACGCCCCCTTGGCGGGCTCTGACGTGTATGACGCAGAGTGATCTCATTGGTTGCACGTCAGAGGCGCCTGCGCCATTGGATGTGCAGTTGCCGCAGCGCAGCCTATGAGCGAGCCAGACGCTCATGTTCTAGCTGTGCAGCTGCAAATGCGCTTTACATAAAGGCTTCAGTAAATCGAGGAAAAGGAGTTTCCCCCACTGCGTATAGCTACGCAATACTCGTTCCCTAACTCAGGGAACTGAGGTTACGTGAGTAACCGAGTAGTTACTTTAGACACAGATTGTGTGCAGGTTGAGAAAACCCCATGTGACAGTCTTCTACATGGAGTGACTTGAATGTCAGACGTATAGTAAGAGGGAATGCAAGTTTCATTTTGTGAATGAGAGCACATAGCCAGTGTAAGAAAAATTCTGGTGTATTGATCATGGGAGACTAGGCTACCGGAGACTGTAGCCTACACAGGGGGCGTTTCCCCAAAGCATCGTTATCAAATATGGTCGCAAGTTCCGTCGTTATTATCTTAGTTAAACGACTCTGTGTTTCCCGAAATCATATTTCCAACGCACACAGGCAAACAGCATCGCGAAGTTGTGTAGTTGGAACGACAGCTATATACTTGTGCTGTGAAGCATCGTTTCTTGTTTGCATGATAATCCTTATCTTGAGCAAAATAAGCAAACTTTTAGTTTGTCGAGATTTAAAGCATGTTTTTTGAAGACTGTGGATGTGCGTGCGCACTTGCTCTAGCCTAATAAAAACGAGCTTACGATTGAATATTGAAACAAAGCAAAATATTTTATAATTTATAACAGCTAGCATTAATTCGATTTCAAACGGATTTAATAAAACAAGATATTACTCATTGACAATTGACATCATTAGTCAACGTGGTTGAACAAACAACAAATTTGCGACGACATGGTTTCGGGAAACAGTCGTAACGAGTTGATTTCTTCAACGATTTCGTACGGTTAAGCAGCGAGTTACGTCGTTCGTACGCACCCCAGATCAGAAGCGAGCACTAAACACTAAAACACTTTAAACCTGCACAGTGAATAGGACCTTGTGAAAAGTTTCCATGTGAAAAGTAGCCATGGAAACAGTTGTAACCTAACCTGATTTCCTCTTGCGTAGGCCTAGGCTACAGGTTTTCACATTTTATCTTTCAAATTGGAACATTGCTGCTCCTGACAAAAGAAATCATAATCAAATTACGTTAGAGAAGAAGCTAATTTTTTGATCAACTCATAAAGAATTAATTGAGCAAATAAAACGACTCACTTAAATCATTACTAGGCTACTGTTGATTATTAAATTAGCCTATAATGCACGTATTATACTATTCATACTTAATATATTCATATGCCACAATACATTTTTAATCAGCAAATAAAATGAATCTTGTGAAGAAGTGTGGAAAAAAATGGGTTTAGTGAATGAGGACACCCCTTTGAGAGATGATGAAAATATCAGAACAAGTCAAGTGAGAGTAGTGGTGCATTGAGGAGGCTTGCTGGAGAACTTCAGGATTTACCGTTGTGTGTAACTATTCAAAGGCAGTCACATGCCAGACTGGCTCTATGAATTAAACATGGGAGAAACACTGGCACAAAGACAGCTGCATGCCCGTGGAGTGGTGATAACCACGTTTTGAGTAGGAGAACGACCTCCAGAGCCCTTTAGCAGAGCCAGACAGAGGAAAACATCCATCAGAGGCAGGAAGGCTTCATGACAGCACATCAGCAGCTCCTGTTGAGCATTTCCTTCTGACCGAGTCTATAAAGGTGTAGCTGGAGGAATTATATAAAAATAAATCATAGTGGTACTTATGATTATAAAATAAAATGTCCAATACTTGTAAACTACTAATATAATCAATTGTTTATTAGTCAACGTTTTTATTTTTAATAATTTAAATACACTGTATATGCAGTATGCATGCACAATTGATTAACTTTACAGTTATTGAACTGAACTAACACTGAACTGACTTCAGCTGTATAAAGGCACTATTGCCTTGTTAGAGCTGCTTTACAGCAGAATTTAAATTTGTTAAAATTGTAAATCTGTATTGTATAAAGCGCTATAAATAAAGGTGATGACTTTATGTATATATTATACTATCTTTTAGGCTACGTAGCTAATTCAACTGAGTGTGACGACAAGAAAGGTTTAACGTTTTGACATATAGGCATACAAAAAAGTACACGTGTGCACGTTCTATTGCAAATATTATTTGCAAATAGTTCAAAATTATTATTTCCCAACTAGAACTGAATTTCCTGCTGTTTCTTTATGCTTGTATCAGTCTTGGCTGAATGTTTTTACTGTATTTATTTATTTATTTATGGATGAAACTTGGAATTACGAATAGAATTAGACCTTGCAAATTATTATGACATTTTATAGAGCTACTCTGCTCTGATTGGCCAGACAGCTCAGTCTGTTGTGATTGGTCTACCGCGTGTCTGAAACAAAAACGCCAATTGTCATAACTGAAACTTCTGCTCTATCCGGAGGCTTCCTACAGTTTAGCGATTGTACACCGTAAACTAAAGACTGTAACGAAGGATGATGATGATTTTACCATCAATCTGAGCGCGAGTCCGAAGATGAAACATTGGAAGAACTAGTTATTCAACCTGAACCTCCATCGCAAGGACGACTTGAGCAAGACTTTTCTCAGTGATATACTCAAGTTGAGGTACTTATGAGATGTTTCAACTGTAATTCCTCACCATCAGCATTAACAAGAGTCTGTCCATCAACACACCCATGTGTATAATTCTAGTTTATTGCGGTGCACATCCGGGAACTGTATCAATACAGTGCATACGTTAGCCGAGCCGTGAATGACTAACAAACGTTGGTAAACAAATCTTGCTCCATCCTTTATCTTTACTCTTTTAAGTAGCAATAGTTCACAGCTGATTAGCAGAAATATTTCAGTAAGACAGTAATAACGTGAGTTAGCAGGAGACCTACACAATATAAAACACAAAACTAAGTATTTTGGACACCTGGTAGAAAATATACACATCAATAATTAGTCATATGTACAGGTTGTAATTCTGAGTAAGCTGGCCCAAATAAACAGGGTACAGACCCATCTTTCTAGAGCAAGCGTTTTGCGAATCCTGCGTTGAGGTTGAACTCCGAGATTTGAGAAGCAGTCGTCAGTAAAATGAAGGGAACACAGCAAAAGTTTGGTAATATACTGCTGTGGTATCTTGGTAAAGATTAATTTTAACCGCTGATTCTTCAAAGCCTCATCCTTTGGAAGTGAAAATAAACTGAATTTACTTTCACAGTGGAGAGCGTCTTGACGACATGATATCCACACAAACGAGTACAGCAAAATGTCCTGTCCACACAGAACGTAGGCGGGCATTATGCAAATGTTGTAAGTAGTGACGTGTGAACTTCACAAAAATAGATTCAAATTCCAAACGACTCGTTTGAGCGGTTCAGAGTCGTCTCTTTCTTTTGAGATATACTAACTTTATTTATGATGCACTTTCAGCTACATTACACACTGCATAAAAGATCATTTTCAAAAAATCCATAATAGGGGCACTTTAAAAAGCTTTTTAATCTCCACTAAAAAATTTAACTTTTACTTCTAAAGATGTGTTGTGATACTGTCTGCAGCTTGACTTTAAAACAATTCAGTTTACGTCATGCTTTTTCCTGAGACACACTAAACCCAGCATTTTTTAGCGAGAGAGAGAGATGAGGTATGACTCACTATTGTGAATCAAAATAAATTAATCTATAATATCTATATGACTCAGATCTGTGGGCAGCACAGGTGTACAGTAGTTTTGTGTTCTTTCTGAAGCAAATGTTACACACTCCTGGCGATTCAAGATGGGAAATGGATTAGCCTTTCCGCTGTGGCGGCAGGGAAATTGTCACACTTAATCTCACGGTTCAGCTCTGCTCTGGAGGAAATCCTCCTTCTGGCCCCCAGGATATGCTGAGGTGAGAGGAGTGATTGACGGCTGTTGGGGAGCTCAGGGCACCTCAGTTCAACTAAAAGTAATCATAGATCAATGACTCCTGCTGTCAGTCAGCCTAATTTGAGTCTCGGCCTCTGTTTAGGTAGGAAAATACCTAATGTTGTTTTAATGTTGTTTATATGTCTATGGTGTTTTTAATATGCTGTAAGACAAACCATGTGCAAATTCATCAAGTCACCACCATTGCTGAGTATTTTCTCCTTAAAACTGGAGTGAACCAAAGACAGCCTCAAAAACACAGTTTGAAATCACCCCTGTTCTCTATGTCACAAACATGTTGTAACCAATCACGTCAACATGTGGGCGAGCTTTAACATATCATTGACTATGCTGCGAAGCAGGGGTGTCTCAAGAGAAGCCAGGCTATCCCTGTATATTTTTCTGTTGATATGATATGATATGATAGGATATCAGGCACATTTAGCAATATAGCGAGTGAATTATGTATATGATGTATTACGATGTTATGTTAAACTATATGCCAGTTGTTCAAAGCGTTTCTAAAGACACTTATTTTTAGGACCATTCTGATACATTGACTTGTAGATGAGCCTGCATAATTCACTCTTCCACTTCTTCTTCTGAATCAGTGACTGGTTCAAACATATATGGCTGAATTAAACCAGTATTTCCACTTGCTATCGTGTAGAGTTTACTACAGTAAAGTTGACCAAGTGGATCTCTGAGCTTGTGTGATTGAGTGGAGACAGGGACTCATTTACATATTTATGATTCCACATATACTAAATGAAACAAGGGTGTAGAGTTACATTGAAGCAGTTTTAAATGAATAAATTATTTCACAAGAAAAAAAACGTTTCAATATGTCATGTTGGGTATCAAAGATGAGTTTTAAGGGATAAAATGATTGACTAAGGACTTAAAAAGATTAATTTTGATTCAAACACCCACACAATCTCATTCCTAAATGACAACGATTCGACTGTTTGTCCTTTAAACCTTTGTCAAAATCACACCGGAACATTAAAATCTGTGTTTACGCTGCTGCTGAGCCAGAGAGAGCAGTTATCGTGTAGCCTATGAAACAGCTTCAGAAACAGTCTTTTCAACCACACAGTTGAGTTATTTCTGTTACAATTAGTAATATTATGACAGAAGTCCTTGGATAAAAGTTTATAGTTCTGATATAAACACTGATGTCTATTGCAGTGATCAAAATAAAACAAATCCAACTTTTGAAAGTAACAGTGCTTCAAATAATGATTGCATCAACTACATCGACAAGTGACTTAATGTATAATGTATATCATTGAATCATTCATTCAAGTTATTTGTCCAAAAACGCTGATTCATCCAGAAATGAAACAAGTGAAGTATTTATGAGTTATTGAATCATTCATTAAAAAACAGATATACAGTACATAAATAGACTGCAGCAATTAACATTTTGTCGGAACCTCTAGTAAATTACATAATATTTTGTTTAGTTGTCTGTCCAGAATTGTGGGAGAATCTGTTTGAAACAAAAAAAAAATCATGATTCTCAATTCATCATGTAGAATCGTGCAGCTCTAAAAACTAGTCAAGTTGCCATAAATTAAGTTGTAAACATCTGCTGACAGTTGTGAGGGGCAGAAAACACATTAGCTGGGCTCTGCCACCATTAATCTGTGTGATCCAGAAATGGGTGGGATAAAATGATGCCTCAGTACCAGAGTCTGATGTTATTACCATCGTTTATGTGCTCTGGTTGTTTTTATGTCTGTATCGAGAGGTCAATCTGGCGCAGGTTTCGTTTGAACATTTAAAGACACGTCTCTACCCTCCCTCCTACAGTTCCTCCTTAACCAAAACAACTAGCCTATGCTACTTTCACGCTATAACCACTGTAATTTGGAAGAGATGGAAACCCATGGCGTTATACTCGGAGTGGTTCTTGACTCGAATTTATGCGTATCATTGGCAATTCTATCAATGCCTAAATCTGCAGCAGTGTTGATACAGGTCAGTGCTCTTTAAATTTGTTTATGTTTATTACTATTGTAATGTTATGTGCTTTGTGACATGAGGTAGTTTAACACCATCTCTCGTGATGCTTTGCTCCCTGCTGTTTTGAAGGAGGCGTGGCTTTGTAGAGCACTCTGAGGTGAGGGTGGGATATTATGCTTTCTCTCCGAAAATGGCCTACCCTACCTTTAATGTGTATAGTGAGCTACCTGAGCTAACATACATTTTTAGTTTGTGCTAGAGTTCTCAACGGGCCTGAAAATCACAACCCGACCCGACCCGGCCCGTGGCTTTTAAAGCCCGGACCCGATGTAACCCGACACATCAACATGAATTATCTGCCCGAACCCGGCCCGCGGCCCGAACCCGATTTTCTTTTTTCTTCCTTTTTTTCTCATACACGTAGGCTATTATCATGACCAGCAGACGGGAATTTAAATCAACCTTTAATGTTCACGTCTTTTAACAATAGCCTACAAACAATACAAACAACTGAAACAAACTTTAAAGCTCCCGTCGGCAACAATTTTTTGATCATATTCAGTGAAATCGACATTATAATCCGACAGAACAACATAAATAAAGTGGTTTTAGAAAAAAGACCGAGCTTCTAACTCCACCTGGAGCGTGTTATTTGTTTTGGAAAAATCCACCCGTCCCGGATCATCGGGTCCAATCAGCGCAGGGGGGTGTGAGATCTGACTGTCAATCACAGGTCGTGCACACGCCACCCCTCGCCCACGTTACAATCACATGCACACGCCTGAAGTTCGCGCAGTAATGAAGAGTGATGGCGGAAAAGATGAAATGGTCCTCACTGCAGAACATGAAATCCAAGGGGAGGAGTTGGATCCAGATCCAACTCCTCCCATCTTACATACCTAAACCTACCCATCTCCACCCCCTGATCCCTAAACCCACCCCTAAACCTACCCATCTCCACCCCCTGATCCCTAAACCCACCCCTAAACCTACCCATCTCCACCCCCTGATCCCTAAACCCACCCCTAAACCTACCCATCTCCACCCCCTGATCCCTAAACCCACCCCTAAACCTACCCATCTCCACCCCCTGATCCCTAAACCCACCCCTAATCCTACCCATCTCCACCCCTAAAATCTGAATCCAACTCCGCCCCCTGGATCTCGTGTACTGCAATGAGGTGCTACTGGAAAAGATTCCAATTCCTCGGTTAACCTCAAGAGCTAGGAGGTCAAAAACAACAAAGGAAAAGAGAACACCTGCTGAAAATAAAGAAGTAAAGAAAGAAAGTGCGTAAATAAACCAGGATCAACATCGGCTCGGCATTTGAAAGGTGGAGAGATTTACGTGATTTAATTGGGTTCAAGCTGGATGCAGAGCTTGCAACATTTCTTCTCCACAGGTAATTGTGCTTTATCAACCAGTTACTTTATTTCTTAGTGTTATGTTAGTAATCTAATTATGTTTGCCCTAATGTGTTGGTATGGATAGCTAACGTTAGCACTTGTTGGGCAGGTTCGTTTGTTTGCACTGAAATCCGTGTGAATGTAACGTTAGGTGGATAAACATGTCCAGATGAAGGGATAAAGTTCGGCTTTTAGGAAGAATCAATGCTACTCTCTTTCTTACGAGAGTAAGAACAGTAGTAAAGCTACTGTTATTGTATGTGCTATCTTACTAGCTCTGATATATAAGCAGTAGAAAAATGTACAATGACCATGTCTGCCACATACAGCAATAATAGCGTTTCAGACAGACGATGGTGTTTATTTACGTTTAATTGGTGGGTAATCCATTTCGTAACAATCTACTCCAAAATGACAAAACAACAATAACAAAATACTTCATGGTGTTGATGGATGCTGATGAGACGGGCGCGTTCACAGAAAATCTGGTGCACTGGCACTGACGAGCACGAAGCCACGAACTCGGTGGGAGGGTATTCGTTGATAGTGGGGGAGGGGCATGAGAGTTGTAAACATTCAAAATTTTGCCTAAGTCCACTCAATCTGCTGACTTGCCGACTGGAGCTTTAAATATATAAATAGGCAATATAGGCTATATATGAGCCTATATAGGCTATTTTATTTGAGGCTATATGCCTCAAATAAAAATCTTCTGGACGACCCTGTTTTTTTGCTGTCATATTTCATCAACACCTTGCATTTTGAGCATTGCACATACCCTGTAGAATTTCCATCAGAAACCAGCACTATTCCAAACACTTTCCAGACCTCTGATTTTCCCACTCCTGTAGTAGCGATGGTGAATTCACCTGCGGCAAGTTTACTTTTCACCAACTCCATCTTCTTCTCCAGGCTAAAGGCGTGCACGCAGCGGGGTCAGATCTGCCCCCACGATGCACGTTGCACGCAGCAGCCAGACTTTCTTTACGGTGAACAGCAGCGAAGATTAATTTTTTTTTTTTTCACTGAGCGGAAAAGATTAAGCCCAAGGTCCGACCCGACTCGAGTCATTTGCTTATATTTTCGACCTGAACCCGCGGGTCCCATCGGGTTTGTCGGGCCGACCCGGCCCGTTGAGAACTCTAGTTTGTGCAGAGGCCTTTATGACTTTAAATATAATGCATGCATTCAAAAATCCATTTTGTAAATGAAAATGTAATGGCCGTATACAAAGTGTTAAATTGCCTGCAGTGTTAACCTCAAAACATCACCTACTTCTTGAATTAACTCTCCCCAGCAGCGTGTAACGCATCGTGCTCGTGAGTGGTTGTCATGCCAGCAGGTACATGCCTTGTGGGAGATCATCAACTCTGTGGTGGGGCCGACCTCTTGCTGCTTCATACTGATCTTTAATTGCCCTGTAATTAAATTAAGCCCTGTCAGAGAGTCTACCCAGATTATCTGGGTCATGTGCAATTTTCTCCATCTCTTTTGCTGTGTGCAATTGGCTCCACTGAGCACTCGAGCGTGGATAAATATGATGACAACCCCTTCCACATGAGCGGAATGTCCTGCATCCACAACACCTGCTTTTTGTGGACTCAACCTGCCTGGGATAAAGTGGGCCAATGAATAAAATAGTAAGACATAGCTGGAAGAAAGAGAAAGAGGGTGTAAATATATCAAATACATGGTACATATATAAAGACAGTTTGTTATCTTAAGAGCAGTATCTAGAAAATATTAAGTAAACTTGGGGGTGGACTAATAGCAACCACATAGCAACAACTCGGCACCCTAGCAACCCCCTAGTAATCACACAGAGCGTGACAATTCCCGGGTAACAACCTAGCAACTATTAAGAAACACTCTAACATGGTTTTAAAAATCTAGTTATATTTACAAATGGTGCAGCTAGTAGTGCAGAAATTATACGTGGCACATGTGAGCCGTTTATTGCAATTGTTTTAAATAGTGTCCTAAAGTGTCCATCATTATGAGCAACAAAACTGTTACAGACGGACTGTGTGATGCACATATGCATCACTGCAGTTCACATTTGCACTCCTGAGGTTTCTGACAGAACTTGATGAATGTTGTTGCATCTGTGCTTCTGCCAGGGGAACAGACTGTTAAAGTGACATTTGCCATCAGATTTCTGTTCCAGAAGGGTCTCTCTCATAGACCTCTACACCAGGGGCGACCTCTGACTTCTACCCTTATGTTGTGTTCGGGTCGTTTTGACCCAGAGAGGATTTGCTTTTCCCGAAAAATGTTAGTTAATCTTATCCCATTAACTAAAACTTACTGACTTCTCTCACACAGTGTATAACTACTTCCCAACATTTTGTTAATTTTTTAATTTTTCCCCACCTTGTTTACACTTCTGTTCCTTGTCAAACATGCCTACAAGCCTACAAAAAATAGCTTGTAACTCTCGTTATCACCAAATATTGGATTCATTTTTTCTTTCAACTAAGTTTTGTATTTCTCTTTTGGAACTGACTGATGATAGGCCTCATTAATTTGAGTTTATGCACTACTATGGAGCTAGAATTTTGTCTATTACATGTGAGAAAATAAATGATCTGAGAGAAAAAAAAGTTTGAGAGAAAAAGTTATCACACTGATAGCAAAAAAGCATTTCAGAGAGAAAAAATTATATTTGAGAGAAAATGTTTTCATACCAATAGCAAAAAATAATATTTGAGACTAAAAAAGGTTTGAGAGGAAGTATTTTCTCATAGAACATAAAGAAATATAAATTTGAAATTTTTAAAATTATTTCTGAGAAAGAAAATCTCTCTCAAAATACTTTGAAAAAAAATCTCAAATATATATTTTTTGCTATCAGTGTGAAAACATTTTCTCTAAATAAAAGTGTTTCTCTCAAAACGCTTTTCTTTGCTCTCGATGCAATTTTTTGCTCTCATGTCAGGATTTTGCTTTCGCTGTGAAAATTGTGTCATGGGCGGGGCCACGTTCTTTTTTTCTTATTGGAACGTTCCTATTGGCCAGTCGGGTGAGCATCGTCTTGTCTCAGGAGTCGAACTAAATCATTACTCCATTGTGCCTCCTCTGCCTTAGTTGAGCAACGGACACTCCAATGTTTGGGTAAGATGATGACACACACAACTCGATGGGTAGCTGGCTGATCAAGTTCAGCATCACTGAAGATTAAACATTAAAAAATAGCACTCATGCAAGTTTACCTAGCATGATGACTAATAAATAATTAGCTTTACTAGCGATTAGCAAGCTAATAATATAATACACATTCATTCATGAATATGAGTGCTATTTTTTATGTTTAATCTTCAGTGATGCTGAACTTGCTCAGCCAGCTAACATCCAGTTGTGTGTGTCATCATCTTACCCAAACATTGGAGTGTCCGTGCTGAACTTAGAGCTTAGATCGGGCCCAAAAAATCAAGCCCGACCCCACCCGAACCCGTGCACGTTGTGTCTGAGCCCGGCCCGACACATTATAAGATTATAATAACATTATAATATTATGATAACATTATACTATAATTATGAGCCCAACTACTTTCTCAACTACTTTCTATGTTACTTCCCCTCCTCCTCTGTTCTGCACCTCCAAATACTTTCAAGATAGCCTACGTGTCGCCATCATACACATCAGCATAAATGCTCCTGATAAATTATTAAAGCATTAACACACAAACCACTGTTATTACATAAAATCAAGCAGGCTACTGCGTGCATGGTCTGGCATGATTGAATGTGTGCAAAGTGCGCTCCCTTAATAATTCCTAAAAAGCTGACTGTGGCGAGGGGGGCGTGGTCTCGCGAAGTCTGTAGCGAGAGACGAGTCAGCGAGCTGTGTGGTGAGTAGGTCAAGTGCAGATGATGAACACCTGTGTCTGATTGCAGTGATTGGAGTGGAGACCGCATATAAGCTGCCAGGAATGAGAGAACGAAGAGAGACAAGGGCTTGGGACTCGCACGCGACCCGCAGCAGACACCGGCAGAGTTGATGCACGAAGTGGAAAGAGTTTTGACCGAATGGACTGAGTTAACGATGAAACGGGAAGTGTGGTCGTTTGACTGAACCTTGAGAGCTGGAGACATACATACAGCGTGAGCTGGTACAGCAGGCAGAGTGTTTCTTATGTTTGCTGTAGTATTGCACTACGGTGAAGGCGCACGAGCGCACCTTTTTGTTTCTTTTATTTTCTGAATAAAGTGCGAGTCCCAATTCCGCCGACCCTGTCGTCTTCTTCCTCCACACACACACACACACACGCTGAGTTTGACTACACTGACATCAATTCATTGCGATCTCACACATCTCTGTTATTATCAATGAAGCTTAATGAATCTTTCATAATATATACACTTTGTTTGTTATAATTAGAGGATTGCCAGCATACAGAATTCAGCCCTGAACAAAAAGTCAGTTTTGAGCAGTGAGGGGAGTCTATCTTAAATGCTTCTGATTGGCCATTGCGTTCAAGAAATCAACACATATGTCTGTGATTGGCTACATCGCTCAATGCTGCAAACATGTTATAAAAAGAAACTCTGGCCTGTAAATCATTTCTATTTTGTTTTTCTTGTTCTTGTTGCTTTTCTGCAACAGATGAATAAAAATGTATTCGTTTTTATGTTTTATTCATAGATATTTATAGTTTGCGGGAGTCCCACGAATCGTTTATTCTCCCAGAACCCACACACACAGAGTGAGTGCATTACAGCCCGCGACCGCGCTCGCACTCGGCCATCAAATCTAGTCCCGCGCCGCACTCGGCCCGAGGATGACGGGAAATATCGGCCCGACCTCGGGCTCGGGCAGAGAATCTAAGCTCTAAGGCAGAGGAGGCATCTATCTAGGTGAACCGAACAATTGTGTAATGATTAAGTTCGAATCCCAAGACAAGACGATGCTCACCTGACTGGTCAATAGGAACGTTGCCCCCCCCATGACACAATTTTCACAGCGAAAGCAAAATCTTGACACGAGACCAAAGAAAAGCGTTTTGAGAGAAACACATTTTTTTTAGAGAAAAAGTTTTCACACTGATAGCAAAAAATATATATTTGAGATTTTTTTCAAAGTATTTTGAGAGAGATTTTTTTCTCAGAAATAATTTACAAATTTTCACATTTATATTTTTTATGTTCTATGAGAAAATACTTTCTCTCAACTTTTTTTAGTCTCAAATATTATTTTTGCTATTGGTATGAAAACTTTTTCTCTCAAATATTCTTTTTTCTCTCATGAAATGCTTTTTTGCTATCAGTGTGATAACTTTTCTCTCAAACTTTTTTTTTCTCAAAGATCATTTATTTTCTTGCATGTAATAAAGACACAATTCTAGCTCCATATACCTCTGTTTTTTAATGAAAAAAGCAGTATATCTAAATTATTTTGACAATATTCAATAATAAATATATATATAAATTGCAATGTGCTTTAATGTTTAACTAGGAAGTTTTTTTTAAATGCTTTTATTTTGTACAAAATGGCACAAAGTCACACTTATTGTGAATGACCGAAATAGCTTATAAATCTCTCGTTATGCAATATTATCACCAAATATTGGATTTAATCTTTTTTTCAAATAAGACAGGTTTTGTATTTATTTTACTTACTGATTGTAGGCCTTATTGATCAGGAACCAAAGGTGTTCCAGGGTTTTCAACACACGTAAGCAACCACAACACAACATTCTGATCTGAATGATATAACTGATTTATTTACATGTATACCCATGCAATATCTTCCATTGTAGCACGGTAGGCCACTATTCAGAGTATAAAATGTGTGTCACACCACTCTCTCAAACAGCCCAGACAAGAAAACAGCAATAAGAGCGATAAAACCAGCAGTTTTCTGAGTGCTCTATTTTTGAATTGGACTCCAATTATGTTTCTCGCTCTCCACAGAAGATGACTCTCTCACTCTTTTTTTTCTTTTCTGCATGGCCCTCAACATCCAACACCCCTTTCTGGCTCCATCAACTGGCTCAAAGAGATGCATGAAAAACAAATTCCCTGCATTTGAAAGAATAGAGAGGACATTGATTTGAGGATTGAGCTGCTTCAACTGAAAAGAGGAGAGACAAAGCATGTGAATTGACTGTGAGTAACTGAAAAGATGGAGGGAAATCGGGGACAGAGACAGCATGCTGATCGATGGACGGGAGAAAAAGAGACAGAGAGAGAAAGTGCCTATGATTAGGAGGAAAACTAGAAGGGGTGTCATTCTTTAGTTATCTGAGTGTCAGGGTCACAGTGGCTTTGAAAAATAACTGCACAAATGTACTCATAATGTAGCCCATAGTGAGGTGAAAGAGGCAATATAAACCAAATAATTCCTGAAAAATAAGACTCATTGGGTCCTCCGACCCCAAGAAGTGTTCACCTTTTTAATATCTTGTAAAAGACAACCCCAGATCTCTCATAGTACTATATAGACAGAAAACATGTTTCCATTTCTAAACGTCTGACATGTCTGCCAAAGTCTGCCTGTCTGCTTATGCTGAGAGAATTGCTGTTTTTAGAGCTTTGTAGAAATATACAGTGAGTTCCACACTGAAAATCTAAATCTAATTTAAATGTGAGAAAATAGACAAAGTTTTAGGATTTTAAGCCATTTTAAACAAAGAAACATTGTGATGGAAAGTGAATGAGAAATGTTTAATATTCTGCACTATTTTTAGGTCACTAGTCTAAATAAAACATTGAGCTACTTTGTACAAACGTGTGTGCTTGCTTCCACTGAAGCACATGATTCTCTTTGGATCATTTGCAAACCATTCTGAGAGTATGAGCATCAGGTTTTACACTAACTTGTGGAGCTGAGGAAAAGGGAAAGAGGGAAAAGGAGAAATAGAAATAGTGTGAAGTTTTATTACAATTTAAATGAGTTGTTTTCTATTTTAATATATGATTTATAAAATATATTTATATTTTATTTGTATTATTATTATTAATAATAATTTATTCCTGTGATAGCAAAGCTGAATTTTTCCGCAGCCTACTCCAATCTTCAATATCACATGATCTGTCATAAATCATTTTAATATGCTGATTTGATGAAAATTTTTTAAATGTTTTGGAAAATTTGATCACTATTTTCAGGATCCTTTGATGAATAGAAAGTTCAAAAGAACAGCATTAATTTGAATATTATATTTTGTAACAATGTAAATGTTTCTACTGTCACTTTAGAACAATTAATATAATTATTTCTGAATAAAAGTACAAAAGAAATGTTCAAGAAAAAAACATAATAACCCTAAACTGTTGAATGACATTGTATATTGAGATACTGTAAAAGAATTTTACGCAGATATCAAATATAATGAGAAACTGTATTAAATTATAAAAATGCAATTGTATATCACATTACTGATGATCACATGTTTCAAATGTTCAAATGCTTCTCATTATCAGTTTAGAATGGAGACAAAACCAGACTTTTCACATGTTTATATCGTGCACACACAAGATGCGGAAAAGGTAAAAAGTTGTGGTTTTTTTTAATCTGTAATGAGAGACAAGGTTAGTTTGGTTGGCGGAGATAGTCTGGAAAAAAAATTCTGTCATTTCGTCACTTTAATCTAAACCATCAGATAAACTATTGTCTACAAAAATAGGAAATGTTTCTGATATGATTGACTGCATAAATGGAAAAAAAACTAAGTGAGGGAAAAAGAGAAGCTCATATTGGTATGCCAGACAGGAATGTTTGGATTTACCAGTACACACATGGCAGATGTCCACAACACAGTGCAAATCTGCAATGTCTCATGTTTTTCATTGCTGAGTTCCCAAAATAGCCTACTAAAATGTACTGTCTGATAGGGTGACATTAAATATCCTAAACTAACTCAGAGCTCTAGTCAGCTTGTATTCTGCAGTCTGCGTAATGTCAAAAAATACACTACCGTTCAAAAGTGTGAGGTCAGTAAGATTCTTTTCAATGTTCATGGAAAAAACTCTTATGCTGACCAAGGCTGCATTTGTTTGAAAAATGCAATAAAAACAGTAATATTGTGAAATATTATTCAAATTTAAAATCATTTCTATTTTAATATATTTTAAAATGCAATTTATTCCTGTCACGTTATTCCTCTCACCTTGACAGTAAAGCATTGTTCAGGAAGCAGACACTCTGTCAGTTAAAATTCAAGAAAATTGTAGATTCAAGACCCATCTCTATAACCTAGCATACATAATATCACATTTCAATAATTTAAATCGCTTAAGGAATGTTAGGCTGCATAAATTAGGTCAAGCGGAACCGGGAACACTTCCCATAACATCCAATGTACTTGTTACATTGTAAGAGGAAAGGCTGATATTAGTCTCTCTGTCTCATTCTTAGCCCGAGGTTACTGTAGTCAGCCGGGAACTGGTCCGTATCCAGACCAGACGGTGGACCTGCCCCTAGAGATGACCACAACAGCCCTGAATGTCACCGGAGACCATGACAACTAGACGAGCCCTAGAGACAGACCTCCTGTGAAGACCTCATTGACTAGACAGACATTGGCACAAACCCTTTAGCAAAGACCCAAGGAACCAGACAAGTCCTCTGCACAGACCCCTATTGCCAGCTTCAACTCCTCCCACCGGCATACGGTGTATCCCTATAATGTATCCTGATCTTCAAGCAGAAGGAACTGGATGATATTGATCTACAATCTGACTTGTGATGCAACCTGGAATCATAACCACACCATGTTTCTTTGTTTGGCCCCCAAATTAGCCTGGCTTCTCCCAAGATTTGTTTTCCTTCCATTTCTGTCAACTGATGGAGGTTGGGTTCTTTGTCCGTGTCGCATTTTGATCAATTATTAATGTTGAATACAATACAAACAGTATTTACATCTGACGTGTTCCCTTTGCTCAGCTAAAATCTATACAGGCTAGAGTAAATCTGAATTTGAACAAGGTCTGAATATAATGAAGAACGTCATTAAAAACCTAATGGTACAACATCATCCCTGCAGATATAAAGACTCCCTGAAAAATCCTCGCTGACAGAATAACGGGTCCAAGACTCCCGAGGGATCAAAAGTCAAACTCAGTTCAGAAAGGATGTTCTTGAAACTTAAAATGTCAGAGCGAACGAAGGCAAACTTGAAGAGCTCGCTCCAAGAGGAAATCCTTGACCTCCCGAGGGCTTTGCACTATTGCAGACAGAAAAACGGCTTTAGTATTTATCCACTTAGAAAATCTGAACCCTCCTCTTTCACAGACACTTTCAGATTGCGAAATACTGTACCACACGTATATTGTCATTTATGAATTGACTGTCGTGTGTTTTGTTACAAGTTTCTCAGTCATTCATGCCAACCAGCTGACTCTTTTCCATACAATTAAACTGAATGGTGACCAGGGCCCAGTTGTTCAAAAGTAAAATGATCGATTTTCGGCTATCAGATATTAAAACAATTTGTTGTTAAAAAAAAAAAAAAAAATTTGATATCAGATTAGATTACAAAATCAAATCTTGGTTTTGTCCTGGATCAAATCATCAGTTTGTGTTGCTCAAAACTTTTCAGTAGACTGGGATACCTTTGATCCAAAAAAACAAAAGAAAAACAGAAATATCCTGATTGCAGCAGAAGGGGGACTACGGAGCCTCTAAAGGGACATAGTGATGGTAGTAAAAATATGAAATGGGAGGAAAATTTTATTATAATGTTTACAATGTCTCTTGCAAATGTTTTGCATTCCCCCGAGAAACTGCGTTGACAAAACTTTTGAGTTCTTTGCGAATGAATGCAAAGTTTCTTGGGGGAATGCAAAACTTTTGTGGAAGAATGCAAAAGCATTAAAAAAAATTCTCCCATTTTATATATATATATATATACACACATATATACACATATATATATATATATATATATAGGCCTATATATATATATATATATCTATATATATCTATATATATATATATATATATATATATATATATATATATATATATATATATATATATGCAATTGAATGCAAAAGAGCAGCATCAACATCCAAATGAATGTCTGATTTTGTTGTCTGAAAAAAGATAATCATTCAAATTTAAGCCAACATCAAGGTAAGTAATATAATTTTCATGTTTGATTGCACTATCCCTTCAAATCAGCATCCATCATTTATATGCATATTAAGAATGGTTGCAAATTCATGTTTCATGTGGCTTAACATCATGGACTAGCAGTGACCTCTTTCAAAATTTCAAAACTCAAAAGCATGAATCCACTTACCTACTTTGGCTGAATGTATCTGATATTGTAAAAGGCATTTGGAAACATATTTGAGGAGAAGAAGGAAACAGCAGAAGAAATGTAATAGAATCAGAATGGGTCCTCTGTAGAGTACATGAATTGGCAATAGTTTCTAAAACAATGGCCTGTTGGGAGTCTGAAAAGCGTTTAAATGGCCCCCAATTTTAGAAAATTTGAGGCAAGATGTTTTTGCCATGTTAGTCCATCACTTAGGGATAGTTCGCCCCAAAAATGGAAATTCTGTCATCATTCACTTACCATCATGCTGTTCCAAACCTGCATGATTTTCTTTCTTCTGAGGAACACACACACACACAAAAAATAATAATAATTGTGGAAGTATCTATTTTCAATTACATTGGTTGGGAACCAATGCGCCTTTTTAGAAGTATAGTGGTCGACCAATATATCACCAAGGCCGAAATATCATTGCCGATATTTTGCATTGTTAAAATAGCGGCCAATAAGTTTTTCTGTTTGGACGATGTGATAGAAGTGGGACTTTTATTTTGACAGCGCTGAAACGCTGGCTTTGAGATCTGAGAACGGCATCGCCAGAGCCATTTTTTACGGTCTATTGCCAGAGCACACAAACATTCTGTTTAACATAGAAAGTAAACTGTATATGAAAAAGTATTATAGCGTTTGCCATTATAAAGAAACAAAGGAATATAATATAATTCTTTATAATAAGTTAAATAAATCATTAGAAAAAAAATAAATCTTTAAATTAAACTAATTTAACCCACTGGTGCTCTTCTGTCATTTTTGACCTAAACTTTTTTTTTTTTTGTATATAATGATTCGAAACTTGGGCTTTTGCACTTTCTATGTGAACACACACACACACTATAATAAAATCACACACAAAAATAAAATCATAGACATGTCTCGAAAAGGTTAAATGGTCTTGAAAAAAATGGTCACACTTGCACTCCTCGTGGTCAAAAATGACGGTCATCATGAATGTGGTCATCTCTTCCGTGATCAAAAATGTGGTCATCTCTTCCGTGAGTAGGCTACTTAAAATAAAAATAAAAATTTAAAAAAATCTTCTCTTTTAAGTCTTTCCTTCCCTTTTAAATCTTCCCTTGTCTGGCTTTTGCTACTCTGAGCAATGCCTGAACTTTGTATTTTGAGCACTTCTTGCGTCGTTCTTCCCTCTTCACGATGACTCGCTTGCTTTAGTCCTCAGATGTAAGTCGCTTTGGATAAAAGCGTCTGCTAAATGACTAAATGTAGATGTAAATGTAAATGTAAATGACGGCATTGGAAGTGAATGGGACACGGATTTCATCTAGTGAAATCTTTTGGTACTGGGCCAAACAAAATCTTAAAGCAATTTTTTTTAATATCAAGCTCAAATTTAGAACACAACTTGTTTAGATGTATGGCTTTGATTTTCTTGCAGTTTTAGAGTAAACCTTCGTTTTGAAAATATATATTTCATAAAAATTAAATAGTATTTTAAATAGTATTTTTGTGCATTTTTCATAACAATAAATGTAAAATTCTGTAATTTTTTAAGTTAACTTTTAAAACTTTTTTCACTTCAGCAATAATTTGCCAAGTGTCGTCTTGAAAAGAGATCAAACTTAAGTCTGTGCTCTAAGTATTCAAGATATAAGACAGTTTAACTTTAATGTTCGGGTCTATGCTCAAAAAGTGTTAATTCAAATAAATATTGTAGTAAAGGTTCAGTGTTGGTGTGATGGAAGAAGACAGGGGTCGGCGTGGCTGGGACTCGTACACTTTTATTTGGTCCAAAACAGAAAAAAATGCGCTGTGCGCGCTTTAACATAAACCTCGTTCACGTTCAGAGAACACTCTTTCCACTATATAAAAATATCACTCTTTCCACTATATTAGGCAACACTCTTTCCACTTTTCGTCCTCAACGCTCAGCTCGCGTGTCGTGCACGAGTAGGCTACTCAGTCCTTCTCTCTCCGCTCTCTTGTACCAGCCGGCTTTTATGCGGTCTCCCCACGCCAATTACTGCAATCAGAGACAGGTGTTCGTCATTTTGCACTTGACCTACTTATGCCGAGTTCAGACTGCATGATTTTCAAAATAATTGTGTCACTGTTGTTTTCAAACTGCGTGACTATCTGGGGTAACATTCAGTTGCTGGTGTGTTCACACTGCACGATGGATCGGCGACAGGAGGTTTCACACTGCATGACTTTACATAAGAAAGAATCGCCGACAACTTCTCCCTGGTCCGCAAACTACGTTTCACAACCAAACAAACGCCAGAAGTGATAAGGAAATAACGGAAGATCACGCGTGCGTGAGACCGGAGTTCTCGCGCGACACTGAATTTGTAATTAAAAATGATAACCTACAAGAAGATTGCGATCCAAATTGTCTGTGCGCTGATTTGCAGCGAAAATTAGAAAAATAAACAGTTTATGCAGGAGGAAATGGTTGGGAAGACGAGGGTGTTGTATATAAAAAAGGACGCTGGACAAGAGGTTAATGCATACAACTCACTTTACTTTTAGAAAAAAACGGAACTGCCATTTCAGACCAAAACAGCTGCATACTCAACATGCATCAAGGCGTTACCAAACGAACACAGATTAACTTGTCCTGAACGGACATAACATTTTCCCCTCTCTGGGGGGTTCAAATATGAAAGGTTGAAACATAGTCCTTCAGATAATCAGGGCGTGCCCTCGTGCGCACTGGCCGTGGAGGACAAACAGCTGAAGGTGAGGCGAACAGTGGTGTGGAGGCTGAAGACAGGGGCACCGGCGAAGGTGATGGGGGTACTGGGTGTGACCACGAGGGAGTATCTTCAGGCTGTGCGGCTGATTGAGGTAAGGAGTCCTCCTGCTCCGCTCTGGGTGGCATTATGTCCCCACTGTTCTGAGTTGAGGTTGCAGGAGGTGCTGGCACCTTCTGAAGGCAGCTGGCGTGCCAGCGCGTGCCATCATCTAGGAGGTATGTGGCTGGTCCCAGTCGGCGGGACACTTGCTGTGGATTAGACCAATATGATGCCATCTTGTTCTCCCTGTGCGGTCGGCGAGCTCTCACCCAGTCTGCCAAAGTGATATCTGGTATCCTAACCCTCTTTTTCCTGTCAAACCACTGTTTCATCCGCTTCTGACGGCGGGTGACTGAGGCTTTGACTGGTGTGAGTTTGTTCTGGACTGCAGTGGGGCGGAGCCTGTTTAGTGGTAGGTGTAACTCCCTACCCAGCATGAGTGAGGCTGGGGAAACCTCTGTGGTTGAATGCTGGGTAGCACGGTAGTGTAGCAGTGTTAGACGTATGGCTCGTTTAAAGGAACAGCCCTAAGCCTGATGTGCTCTAATGCCATTTTTTAGGGATTGATGGAAGCGCTCCACCCCGCCGTTTGCCTGTGGGTGATACAGGGCTGTGCGGATGTGTCGAATCCCCCTGTTCTCCAGGTATGAAGTTAACTCCAAAGACACAAACTGTGGACCATTGTCGGTGGTAATGGTCTGTGGTAGGCCCCAGCGGGAAAAAAGGGACTCCAGAAAGTCCACAATGACCTGGGAAGTGACAGAGCCGGTAGTGGTCAGCTCAGGCCATTTGGAGTGTAAGTCATACACTACGACCAAGAACCGCTGATAGGGGGGGGGGCACCATGGATCTCGCCGCATATGTCTAATTGCAGATGCTCCCATGGCTTTGAGGGCCAGGCCAGAGTTTGCAGGGGTGGTGGGGGTCGGCGGCCGGTTTTTCCACTCACGAGGCATGCTGGGGATTCTTTAACAAGGGCCTCAATGTCTTTGTCTATGCCTGGCCACCAGACCACGTCGCGGCATCTCTGTTTAAGCTTTACTATGCCCAGGTGGCCCTCGTGTGCCATGGCCAGCATGTGGGCGCGAAGAGCCCGTGGAATCACAGTGCAAAGCCCACGTGCCACACATGTCTCATTCCAACAAGAGAGCTCCTGCTTGACCCTAGAAAAGGCCAACAGCTCCTCTGATAGTTCCCTTGGCCATCCCTGACGAATGTTGGTGCAGAGCTGGGAGATGACTGGATCCTGTTCTGAGGCTGCTTTCAGTTCCTCTAGAGTGACCGTGGACTCGAGCAGAGTGTGTAGCATGTAAATAATCTCACTTTCGATGTGGTTGACGCTGGTGGGCGGGGCCTGGGCAGGAACTGACCGAGAGAGAAGGTCTGCAACGACATTATCCCGGCCTGGGGTAAACTGAAGAGTGTAGTTGTATTGGCGGAGGCAGTCATACCAACGATGCAGTCTCAGCGGCTTGTGACCGGTGCCTGTAGAGGAGAGCAGAGCTGTCAATGCCTGGTGGTCTGTTCTCAGCGTAAACTGGCGGCCATAAAGGTAGAGGTGCCATCTCTCGCAAGCCCACATGCAAGCGAGTGCCTCCCGTTCCCCAACTGAGTACCTTTGTTCGGTTTGGTTCAGAGCCCGGGAGGCGAATGCCACAGGCCTCTCCACGCCATTCTGTACTTGTGATAGTACGGCACCTATCGCCATGGCCGAGGCGTCACAGGTGACCAGGGTGTGACTAGATATGTCAAAATGCGCCAACACCGGAGGTGAGGTAAGTTGAGCTTTAAGAGTTTGCACTGCCTTGGTGCATTCTAGAGACCAGACCCACGGCTCATCTCTCCGAAGCAGCTGGCGCAGTGGGGCTGTTATGGCTGAATACTAGGGCATGAACTTCATGTAGTAGCCCGTCATGCCAAGAAATGAAGCGGGCTGGGCAGCCGAGGTCGGTTCGGGAACGGAGAGGATGGCCTCCACATTAGACTGAAGGGGAGAGATGCCCTCAGTGGAAAGTCGGAAGCCTACATATTCAATGGCCGGGACCGCAAAAACACATTTGCTGCCATTGAGGGTTAAATTGTGCTTGGCTAGGGCTTTGAACACACTTTGCAGACAACTGTCATGGAGAGCAGTAGTAGCACCATGTACCACCACATCATCAAGGTAAATAGCCACACCTGGTATACCTGCCAGCACTGAGGTCATGACCTTTTGAAAGCAGGAGGGGGCGGAGCTAAGGCCAAACGGCATCCTCGTATAGCGGAAAACACAGAGGTGTGTAACGAAGGCCGTGAGGTTTCTGCTTTCAGGGTGGAGGGGCACCTGGAGATAGCCCTCTCTGAGATCCAGTTTTGAAAAGACAGTGGAGCCGTGAAATTGTGCCGTGAGCTCCTCAGACGTGGGCAACGGGTATCTGTCTGGGATGACTGCTTTGTTTACTGTGCGGTGGTCCACACCGATGCGCCGAGCCCCTGTTTTCTTTCTGACCACAACCAAATTCGAAATCCATTGTGAAGCATCAACCGGCTCGATGATACCGGCATCCAGCAGCCGTTGCAGCTCAACGGACACTCCATTCCTCAGGGCCAGTGGAATACGGCGCAGTGGCTGGACGACTGGCGTCACAGAGGAGTCAATGAGGGGTTGATGCGCAAAGGCAGACAGACAGCCCATCCCTTCAAACAGTGATGACCACTTCTGATGCGGTCCGGCAGCGACAGTCATGATGGCAGCCCCTCCTGTGTCAATGAGTGAAAATCCCAATGCCATGAACAGATCCAGCCCCATTAAATTCGCCCCTCGTCGGGCCACATTGAAAACAAAGGATGGCAAGGCCCTAGTGCCATAGCGAACAGTCACTGTGATGGACCCCAACAGGTCAATTTTTGAGTCACCATACCCATGTAGGATAGCAGTGGGCGTAGACAGTGGACAGAAATGGAAGAACTTATGGTATGTACTGGCATTTAGGAGGGAGACACTTGCGCCTGTGTCTAACAGCAGGGGAATACACACTGTGTTTATATTCACTGTACATGACTTGAACTGCATGGGCCCCGATGTTACATGGCGAATTATGGTGGGTAAACCACGGGGAGTGTGTCCATCCGACCTGGAGGGGGCAGAGCGGCACATTTTTGCAAAGTGATTTTTTTTCCACAGTTACGACATGTTTGGTTATTAGCTGGACAGTTCTGGGCTCTGGTGGCATGTGTGTTTGATCCACAGTTACCACAGGAAAGCTGCCTTTGACGCTGACACGGCCCTTGTTGTCTTGTGAGATGCATGACTGAGTCTGGGGCTGTGTCTGGTACATCCAACCCAGTGCTAGATGGCTGCTGCTGTTGCTGCTCATGTGACTGTGCACTTATGCGAACTGCTTGGCTTAATGATAATTCTGTCCGTGTTGATTTAGCTGCACATTCAGCTGCACTTTCGATTTGGAATGCAATGGCAACAGCCCTAGCCAGTGTCAAATCATCTGATTCGAGTAGTAACGTCTCCCTGATTTTAGACTGTGTAGTGTGCTCAATCAGCTGATCTCGTACCATCTCGTCCGTCAACGCGCCAAATTTGCAATGACTGGCTAAACCTTTCAGGTTAGAGACGTACTGATGGACAGACTCACCCGGGAGTTGATGTCGTTGTCTAAACATAAACCGTATCAATAAAGCACTCTGTGGAGCAGCAAACTGGTCTGTTAAAAGTTTAACTGTCTCTGCATAGTCTATATCTGTCCCGTTGCCGGTTAACGTCTCCAGTACGTGTTGTCCCTCGACTCCTAAACAGTGCCTCAGCAAAGCTGTTTTCCGAACTGCACTCACGTCGGCTAGTCCCGTAGCTTGAAAGTACGTTTCAAAAGACTTATGCCAGCAATTCCACGGTATTGTGGGCTCACCGGGAAGTGCAAGGAAAGGAGGTGGAGGAGGAAGAGAAAATTCAGCCATCCTTGTCGCCAAATGTTGTATATAAAAAAGGACGCTGGAAAAGAGGTTAATGCATACAACTCACTTTACTTTTAGAAAAAAACGGAACTGCCATTTCAGACCAAAACAGCTGCATACTCGACATGCATCAAGGCGTTACCAAACTAACACAGATTAACTTGTCCTGAACGGACATAACAGAGGGGAGCAAGGACTGTGTTTTGCAAAGAGAGTTTGGGGTAAATAAATAATTTTACAAATGTCCTGCTGTTGCTGCTGGTCATGCAAATGTTTGTGCTTTGTTTCTGTTTGATATAATTGTAAATATAGGCCTATCTATTAAAATACTGATATTCTGGTCTATAACCCCTCCCTGAACATCCTGCTGTCCTGTATCTTGCTCTCTCATTGGCTGTCGGTCATCGCCGATGTAGTTTTCAGTCAGAACACTTTTCACAGAGCAGGATTGTGAACCGCCAACAGGTCCAGATATTTAGCATGCCAAATATCTCACAGGCGTCGGTGACTCGTCGTCGATTCTCTCAGATCGCGTCTTTGCTCATTCACACTGCGTGATTGTCACTCGCGTGAACGAGCACCGATTTGCCTGTGATTTCGGGCATTTGTCTGCGATTTCTCAAAACCTGTCGGCGAGCCAAAATCGGGGCTAAAATCGTGCAGTCTGAACTCAGCATTACTCACCGCTCGGCTCCGTCGTTGCTCTCGCACTACAGACTTCGCTGAACCACGCCCCCCTCGCCACAAATATAAAGTATATAAACAATATATATAGGGCTACTATACATATATACACATATATATATATATATATATATATATATATATATATATATATATATATATATATATATATATATATATACTGGCTTTTTATCAGCCACCCTGATCTCAAAGATATCGGCATCGGCCATCAAAAAAACACTATCAGTCGACCACTATTTGGAAGACTCACAATGACCATTTTGAATGGAAAATTGCGACTGAAACAATTCAAAATTTCTTTTTTTGTGGTTACGTAAATTTAAATGACTGAATTTTTATTTTTGGTGAACTGTTCCTTTAAACCTCCTATCAGCAAGAGACCAGCAAAAATATATTCATGACTGCTCAATTGTCTGAGGATGACAAGATCTGAGAGCCTTTGGTCCCTTTATTCTCATAAACACTTTTGGACCGACAGTCAGGAAAAAAGACACTTGACTACTTGTATAACACATAAACTTATATTGGCCTTTAGAGTTCAGATAGTGGTAGCCAAGATAGTGAAGTGTGATAGACAAAATGGCTAGTCAGTGGCAGCTGCCTGCTGGGCCACTGAGCCGTTACCACACGCTGAGTCACTGGGGAAATAGTGGATGGAAAATATAATTTCAAAATATGATAACAAAACCTGACACACGTCCAGATGACAACTATCAAGAATACAAAAGCGAAACAGTGGCCAGCTGATGGACAAGCAGGTCCACAGGGAGAAAAGTAATTTCAATAAAAGGAAGTATACACAAAATGCACAGACTTAGTCTAAATTATTTTTTATCAAGAGAAATCAGGAGAATGTTGCGGGCGAATCTTTTGAGCCTTTGAGGAGCGGGCTTCTGTAATTACAAGCCAGATAATAACCTGGTCGATATTCTCAAATCGTCTTTAATAATGTCTCATGAGGGAGCATTGATGAGCTGCAAATGTGCAGAAAACTGATGGAGAAATTCCAGAGATGGAAACAGGGATGAAACGAAGCGACTATCAGTGAACTTTTCACACGAGGCCGTTCCCAGATTGCATGTCACTCTGTGCCTAATGAAAATGAGTTTTTATCTGTAAGAGCCTGGTTATCATGGCCTCTTTTTTCTCTTCTCCTTTATGTTGTTAATTAGATATTCCACGACAGACTGCAGAGATGTCATTCCTAACGCCCCGCGTAACATGCTGGCGAGATATTGGTCATGATTGTGACTCAATATATCACAACTGTAAGGCTGCAGAATTAGACAGAAAAACATTAATTATGATTATGAAGTCTTTCAGTGAAATTCACAGCCACTGATAAAATGTATTATCTGAACTCCTGGGTTGTCAGTGAGTAATAAATTCTGTATTTTAAAATAAAAACATATTATTTTAAAATATACACATTATTTTATATAAATGTCCATTCATTATTAATATGTATATATACACCTTTTTTATTTTACATTATACAGTACTTAATATTACTTTAAATTATTCTTTAAATTGACTAAAAGTGACCATAAAGGCATTTATAGTTTTACAAAAGATTTCTATTTAAAAAATTTTTTTTTTAAATGATTAAAAAAACCCAATTATATATATATACCAATGTTGAAATGCTGCTTAAGATATATATATATATATATATATATATATACATATACATATATATATATAGGCCTATATATCATGAGATGCTGTGTCTCATTACGAAGGATGCATCCTAGGCTAGAGGTCACATTTGTCGGGTTCATACATCAGTGAGGTTGTCTCATTTTAAAAAAGTAACAATTTAATTCCAATGGAAGACAGAAATTACAATAATTCACACCTCACAATGAAATACAATTTCATAATGTTTACTTATTTGAAACGGGATATCCTCGATGGGGTATCCTTCAAATTGAGACAACTACTCAGTGTTTTTGAAGGAATCGGTTAAATGAATGATTCAATGACTCACTCATAAAGACATTTGCCGCCACCTACTGGTTACCAATGTAGCCTGCAGAAAGATCCACTAGAAAATCCTCAGCACTAACTGACCGACAGGATTCTGTGCAGATTCAAAGTGTGGAACTGTTGTATAATAAAATGTATAACTGTGTAATAAAAAATATTATATAAAAAGTATAAAAAGCAGTATTAGCAGTATTGCTGTACAAATACAAATAATTATAAACCCTTTATTTTATATCATGTATCCTTGATCTTTTTTTCACAGCTACTACAACTGATCTGTTCTCTGTCATACAAACAGAGAGAAAGGAACAGCATGGTGAAATCATTCCTGCCAGCATTCAGCTTCTGCATGTGACCTCGGGTCTCTGAACAAATATAACTTGGAGGGGGCGAGAGAGATAGAGAGGAGGGGGAAAATGAAAGAAAGTGTGCAAGAAAGAGAGAGGAAGCATCTGTCATCTCTTTAGCCAAGAATTTCTTTTAATTCAAAACTGAGTTCTCAGGATTCCTGTTGAATTACTCACTCTCCTAGAAGTGAAAGCACATGGTTTTAGAGCGTCATCATTCTTGAAGGCCAATGTAGTTTACCATCAGCTAAATCTACACTTGAAGTGCTGATGATTCTCAGATTTGTGGTTCATGGCCGACTCATCTCCCCTCAATCAATCTTCACACAAATACTCTCATCCTCCATCTTTAAACCAATTTCAGACTATAAGGGCCCTCATGGTACAATTTAGTAGTGATTTATGTCAAATTCACACTGCATTCAGCATTTTTCAACTGGTGCACATAATTTAGATCCAGAATAAAGCGGGCAAAATCGAGTCAGCAAGTGGATGAGAGTTTTATAGTGTTTTGATGTCCAAAACGGGCAATGGCCATTTGGCAATCTTGAAAATACTTTGTTTTAGGTAGCCAATTTCATGCCTGAATCATAAAAAACAGAGTAATAGTTGATTATGGCTAATATATGCAACACATTTGAAAGCACAACTGAGCTTAATGACAAGTATAAAAAAGTATAAAATCAGTAATCTTCAGTATAAAAAAACAACAACAACAACTTGTTTTGTTTATTTCTTCTCCCACCAACAAGTACTAGATGGCCAAAACCATCAGGCTGATTTCCACCAAGAAATACACAGACTGAAAGCCTTTAGTCTAATAAACATTGAAAGTTGTGAATAAATTATGTATTACCTCCCTGTTTAATGCATTTACAATCACTCACTTAAACACTCTCAAGTGCCATTTTCGGCTTGTTCAGTTCCAGCTCATTAGCCACTGTTCGAGTAATTTGGATGTGAGAGAAAACACTCTGGAAATTTTTTTGGTTTCACTTTATGATGGTCCCTTTAACACATCCTGTTGTCTATAAGTAACATTGCACCTTCATGTCTACTAACTCTCATTAGTGTATTAGTAGAGTGTTAGGTTTAGAATAAGTTGACATGTACTTGCAAATTTACTTATAGTCAGTAGAGTGTCTGTTGGAGGAGCATCACAATAAAGAGTTTGCAGAAGCAGATAGTCCACTAATACCCTAATGAGAGTTAGTTGACACGTAGTTGCAAAGTTAGCCTACTTATAGTTAACAGAATGTTCAAAAGGGACCATCAAAATAAAGTGTTACCATTTTTTTAGGCCCCTTCACACCAAGGACGATAACTATAAAGATAGTGATAAAGATATACAGTAGTTCTAAAAATCATTCACAATATTAAATAATGTTAGAGTTCACACCAACAATAACGGCACAGAGAAACTTGTGTTTTTCACTTACAGGCGACAAGATTGTCAAAACAATCCCGTTCACACGGACTTGTGAAAACAGCTAAAAACGGTGTATGCTGCCAGGCAGTTGGCGAAGTCGCTTTGTAAAGAAACACTACGCGCCTAGACTGAACACATAATACGAATGCGCACGATGTCACCATTTTCACAAATTCGAGTTTTTGCAGGTTACACGGAGACGATCAAGGTATAGTATTCAAAAACGTCCTATAAAACTGTCCTTTAAAATCATTTTTTAAAGTTTGCGTTTTCAGGCCCCCAAAGCACAGTTGTCGTGTGAATGAACAGCTAAAATGCATAAAAAGTTTTCCTTTTTACGGTGTCATTCAAGCGCCCCTAAAAAAAAACGCGCTCTTCACTGCAGTCAGTTTCAGGGCCCATTTACACGAAGCCAAGCCGTCCCTGAAACTCAAACTCCTACATTAACTGTGAAACACCCATTCAGTGCTATTACTTCAAATGCACTAGCCCACAATGCACTGCGTAGGCTACTACAGTACAAAACCGTAATCCATAAATACAGTATATTAGCGTTGAAAATGGGCTGTAAATAACAGCAGTTGCTTTCTGTGTAAAATATTGCCCAAAATGCATTGTTTTCCACAATACATTACTGTTTTAATGGAAAACACTAGCTATGTTACTGTCAGAATGTGGCCGTTTTTTTTTGTGTTGGTATGACTCACTGCCATGGCAACCACATAGGAAAGAGGGGGAGGTTCCGAATGGTTCTGCTATTTCTGTGTGAGAAAAGGGCAACTTACTGACATCAACACTGATGATTTCATCAATTTCAGCATTGAGGGGATTAAAACAGGTACTGGTTAATGAAAACACTGTGTAGGAGTGAGGGTTTATAACCACTGTACACACAATGATGTGACAAGCCATGATTAACACAAATTGAGTCACAGCTGTCTGAGAACGTACATGAGAGCTGAATTCACGTTGTCATAAACCCAAGTAATATGGCACTTTTTGAAAGTCCTCCCAGTGGTGTTCTCAGATAAGTAGGGATCCTGTTAATTTATTCACATAGTTTGGAATATATTATAATGCTTCACAGTTTTAACATTAACATAAAAAATTAATCAAAAAAATAATAATTTAGTAGGCACTTTTACCTATAGCCAACATTTGTTTATTTATTTTTTACCATTCAGGAATACTTTTATATTGTAAAAAAAACAAAGGTAGATAGACCCACTCAACTTTGTGACACGGGTGTTCCCAGTATCATATTTCACTATTTCCAGCTGTTTTATCATTGTTTTTGTTGTTAGATTTAGTAACTTGCTGTTTTGTGACATCTGGAGTTAATTTTCGCCTCAATATGACACATTCATACTCAAAAATGATCCAACGAATTTTACCGTTATTGTGTATTGTGTACCAAGTATTGAGATCTCTGTGTTCGGGTGGGCATGTTACTTCTATTATATATCTGTAGTCTACTACACAATATCTACTGTATTATTTACTTCGTTGTTTCTAAGTAAAGCACACAATTTAAAAACATGGCTTAATTCAGTGTTATATTGTTTGAGAAAAATGAAACAAGAAGTTGAAGTAAAATTCAATTAAGTAGAAATTACTCAAACTTTCACTGGCTACTTATTTTCTTTGTTCATTTTACTTAACTTAGTTAAGCAGATTCCATATGTGAAATTTACTTTAAAAAATCTGACAAAAATTTGCAAAAGAAAAATTAAGTACATTTTAAACTTTTCAATGTAGATTTTTTTTGTAGAAATTTGCATTTTTAAGTGAAGACCTAACAAAGATGGATGGATGATAGATAGAAAGATATAGATGGATAGGTGGTGATGATACAGCATCAAAATGTGCATTTCTAAGTGAAGACTGAACAAAGAATTCAAAGACTACAATCATAATCATCCTTCTAACTATTCTATTACTGAATAAAGCATCATCAGCAGATGTAATATAAAACATAGTTCACGTGAGTTAATAGTATCATTCATTTTCAATCACAGCCAGAAGTATTTAAGTGGCAACACAGTTTCTCCAGCCTATGAGTTCACATTTGACCCTGAAGAAGAGACTTCCTCGCTGAAAGACGCTCTCATGTAATGTGAAGACCCCGAGGTCTTCAGAGCCCAGGGAACTCAACGGGCCTTGCTTATGGCTGATAATTTTCCAATCAAGCAGTTCAAAGTAAAGCATCTACTGTAGCTCTCAACTCAATTTGGCTCAGGCCATTATAACAGTTAAGAGTTTTTTCTCTCTTCCCTCATTTTCCCACGTTTCTATGGAGACATTAAACAACCAACACTACTGTAATTGCTTTAAACATGTTTCCTTCATTCCGCAAGATTATAAACACATTTAAGCAATAACTTGATTAACAATATGTTTTAGAAAATACAATGAAATACCGTTTTCCCAGCCTTTACAGACATCTGTCACTCTACTAGCTCTCACTGGAGCGGCTGCCATGACAATTTATGTGCAATAATTAATCACTAATGATATTCATGAATGAAAAGAATAAGAACCGTGAATAATTAGTTAACCTTTCGAAAATCATCCAGCCATCCGTCATAGGTTTTGGAAGGAACATGCACGGCAGATCTGCATACATTATATTGCAAATTAGCAGTGCAGAACCCTGTATCATTTACCTCAAAAGCCTCTCTGTTAACTTATGAGTAATCAAATAATCCAAGGAAAACATAAATAAATAAATAACATTTTCTAAATACTTAATAGAGTTTTATCCATAACAGCCTTTTATATTTGTCTCTCAAAGATCATTTGAAAGGTGATCATCATATTTAGTGGCTTGAAAAAAGTTTGAAAACCATTGAAATAGGCCTACTATTTGATAGATAAACCTGATAGAAGATAAGAAGAGAACATTTGAGAATTATAGAGCAAATTAGCAAATTGTAGCGTGTGTTTTTCCTCATTTATCGTTTTACATAAAAGCATATGCTAAATGAATACATGTAAAAAATCTTAGGCCTTTCATAGACAGGGCTTAGATAAAGCCAGGATCACACTAGTACAATAAGGACATTTAAGTAGCATTTATAAATGTGGCTTAAAAAAACCATTACTGGTGGCGTGCATTTTAAGACTAAACAATAACATGAACATATTTTAAGATATGTAAGTGCAAGTTGCTTTCAGTTAAAAAACAGCTGAAGCAAGCATGGACTAAGCTTAAGCCTTGTCCTTAAAAGTACAGAAAAGGGAAGTACTGTCAAAGTCTCACACCCAATATACATGCTTATTGGCTGTTGGAACATTCAACCCAATTTGAACAAGAATTTGACATTCTGTTTATCCTTATTAGTCGTATAAACATGAACTCTGACAGCAAGGTTAAGCCATATTTATGATTGGCACCCAATCATCCTTTCGGAGGTGAGATCAGGGCTCTGTGATCTGACAAATATAGCAACACTGTGTCTCTAATTGCTCCATCAATTGAGATTTAAACCTGCTCAGTATAAATCTCTGGACCAACAAGGACTTCTCTTCAAATGGCAGAAGGCAGATTTGTGTCTAGTGGGTTGTCTGATACAGGTCTAACTCTAGTTTACATTTCAAACACATAATGTAAAAACACATTACTCTAATCAGCAATACACAGTCCCAAGCACTCACCAAAAGGCAATCTTCGGATTTTTTAGCACTTACCACCACTCATGATTAGTTAATGTCCATTTAAGTGCAATACTGAGTGAGCGCAACATAACATCTCCAGTCACAGAGCGACTTGTGTCTGTCTGCTCTAGTTTAGCATCATTTTCTGATTTGTCAAATGTTCTCCTGCTGCTGTTTTAATTAACCAACTGATATGCTTATAAAATCCCACATTTGGAGCATGAAGTAGGAAGTCTAGGGTAAAGCTAGTAAAAAACAGTAGAAAATCATCAGTAGAAAAACCAATCAGAGCCAATCGCGTCCTGCAGGCTCAACGGATTTTGAACCTCATTGGAGACCTTTTATAAAATAAACTAAGGTTTGCTGATCTTTGCCGGTTTAGCTGGTCTGTTTTGAGGAGTTTTTGGCACTTTACCATACTGGTCATGCTGGTAGAGAAGCTAAACACCAAATAAGCCAGATTACTAGGCCATCTGAACCAGTTTAAACACATCAAAAACCAAATAGATTGCCTTTGGATGGATGGATGGATGGATGGATAGATAGATGGATATTTTTCAATTATTCTGCTAATGCTAAAAAAACAGCCAAGTGGAGTTTGCCCATGACATTTCTCTTTCAAAACAAGTTTTGTGAAAGCCCTTTTTACCTAATATTTTGAGATTGAATGTTACAGGGTTGAAAGTCACTGGATAAATGCCAGATGACATCCAACTAGCAAACATAATTGCACCACCCTTATGACACATTCTTGTACTTTGTGCCAAGAACAATAGGTTTTCTGCAAAAAATGCTTACAGATTTTTTCCTATAACAGAAATTACTGAGAAAAATCTGTAAGCGAAACCAGTGGCCAAAAATAGTTTGAACTATAATATCACTCCTTAAATTTTGTGATGTCAAAAAGGTGCTTAGAAGATATGATATATAATATTGGGGAAGTATAAAAGAAAGGTTTGAACAGAAAGTGAGAGCAAGACGAATGTGTAAAGCATTTAAGGATCTACATTAGAGTGTAAGCATGATGTTTTAATGTCAGTACATATACAAGAAAAAAAGTATTTTGTCCACATTGTTTCTTTTACAGTCTTTTCTCAGTACTTCGCAAGTCGCAAAAAATCGCAAGTCGCTTTGAATAAAAGCATCTGCTAAATGCATAAATCTAAATACAAGTTTTACTTAAAGTTTTTTTTAATTAATTTTTATAGTTTTACAATAACACAACAGTGGTACAGGTATCTCACGGCAACATATCCAAGGGTATAGTGAAGGGCAATTGCACCAAAATGGGCAGAAATCACGAGATAAGGACATTCAACATACATTCTCAAGAAAATTCCAAAGAGGAGACCGTAAATCATAAGTTAGTTTGGTAAAAGGGAGGCAACAATTTAAACTTCAACTTGAGCTGTTAACTTAGCACACATCTCCAATACAGTACGTAGAGACATTATCACATGCCGATAAAGGACTGGAACGATAATAGTGTAACAATAAAAGATCTCTGGCTGAATGTGAGAGTCAGAGGTGTTCTTAGAAGTGTGTGTTGGACTAATGAGGGATGCTGTGAGGAAAGAGTGACTCACAAACACCCCTGACGGCGGTCAGACACCTTGACCTTGCCAGCATCTGTTTGAACACAACATTTCTTGTATAAATGCACCTGATTTAATGCATATGATATAAATGCAGTTCTTTTTCACTTTGTCAATTGCTGTGAGACCAAGGTTTGGCCTTTCAAATCGTGCACTTCTGGGGGCCTACATATGATTGGTTGTATATTTTTCTAAGATTTGAATCATCTGGTCAGGATAGTGGCTACTGAAGAGCCCATCATTAAAACCAACATTGTAAGATGTTTGAAAGAAAGGCCTACTCACCTCTCCTGCAGACTGTGCAGTCTCTCATCTTAAAAAAAAGCATACCTCTGCATCACTAATAGACATGGACTTTAATGCCTGCCTGCAGAGAATACATCTAGAACAGATGAAAGATGAGATAACAAGGACAGAGGTCAGAACTATGTAGACAGTACACTCAGATCACTCCTGGCGTGATGCTCTAATCATTAGTTTATCAATTTCGAGTGGTAAGACACCTGAGGAGTTGATAGCACTTTTGTATTACAACATTCATCCATAACGTTCAGAACCTGGGCATCTCGTTATAACAGCTCTTTGAACGTTGTGGGAATGCTGCTTGAAAGCATTCATCAGAAAGGATCGTCAGCTATGTGACTCTGATAAAGAACAGCTCATTAGAAATGCTGATGATTGGATGTTAAGGAGCTGATTGTCTTGTGGTGTGTGTATCTTAAAACCATAACTATTAGCCTCTACCTCACGACAGTCTTTAGTGCTAACTCTCTATCTTCTCTATAATAACAAATAGTCATCTCAGCAATGATTAACAAACTTTTCAGAGTTCTACATCTCTGATGATTCATTGTTACAAATAAAACCACCCTCAAAGTATTTCTGCACACACATACTATCTTTTAAAATAGAAGCTCCACATAATTCAAACAAGTTCTACATTCAAGCTACACTTTTGAAATATATCTTTAAACTACAAAGTAGCTAACATTTAAAAAAAAAATTTAAATTTATTTTGCAATCAGGGCATTGCACTGGATATTTATCTGGGACACAAAAATTATCTCCATAAGGCTCATCAATTTACATTTTAAATATTAGGTTACTTCAGTACACTCGACATGTACAATATAAAGTAACAAATGACTACGATGTCATGATAGACATACAATTAGCTAGAAAGCTTGTTGCTTACCACGCAACCCTACTGCATTTTCCAACTGTCACGCTGCTGATTAATGTGGTTCCCTTTCGGTTCACTCGCATTGCGTTAGTTGCTAACGCTTTAAGGAAACCCCTGTTTCTTGAACAGCTTGAACAGTGCACAAGTGAGTTGCACAACCTCCATTCGTTGAAGGTGGTACAAGTGCCGGGCGGATTGAACCAAGGGGCGGACATGCTGTCCTGGAACAGAGCATCTCCAGGGGAATGAAGATCCTACCCCCAGATGGTTCAGATGATCTGGAGTGTCTTCAGGCAAGCGGAGGTCAACCTATTTGCCGCTGAAGAGAACTCTCACTGCCCAATATTCTTCTCAATGGAGAAGTATGCACAATACCATGAGTGGCCCAGCTCACACTTGCATGCCTTCCCCCTGGTAGCTCTGCTCCCTCAGGTCATCAGGCGAATCAGGGAGGACAGACGCTTGGTCTTTTTAGTGACCCCACTCTGGCAGAACCAACATTGGTTCCCCGAGATGGTGCAACTGCTGTCATCAGCCCCTTGGTCAATCCCACTGAGGAGGGACTTCCTTTTCCAGGTAAAGGGACAATTTGGCATCCTCAACCCAAGATGTGGAGCCTCCATCTATAGCCTCTTGACTGGAGCATTTGTGCCTTCCCCAGAGTTTCATTAACACCATTTAAGAGGCCAGAGCGCTATCTACTAGGCGTCTCTATGCCCTTACGTAGTGACATTTTTACAAGAATTTCTGGATGCGGGACGCACCCCATCGATGTTACAAGTATATGTGGTGGCTATCACGGCCCACCATGCCTCGCTAGCCAGCCAATCGGTCAGAAAGGCTGACTTAAAAGTCAAGATCCTGAGGGGGGCTAGAAGGACGAACCCGCCAGGATAGTTGATGCAATAGCGCTGGCCTATGCCTCCTTGGGTCTGCAATGACCTTTCGGTGTGAGGACCCCACCAGGGGAATGGCCTCTTGGGCATGGTAAAGTTGTTTACTGAAAATAAACAAAGGTCACTGACCCTATCACTAAACGTCCTGCCCAGAAGGATTAGAGAATGAGTGTGAATATAAAATGTAAGAAGTGCAAGAAAGGTGGATTATGATCTTTTGTTGTTTTTATTGTTAAACATACTGAAACAACATTTGAAGAGCATTACCATGCGCATAGATATTATTGTTCATCTCCACTATTCCTGTCAGCCCTAAAATAAAAAAACACTGATGAAACAAAGTGGTGCCAAAGCATATTCAGAGATGAGCTCAGCCAAGGCCAGTGGAGGTTGCAGAAACATATCTGTCACTTGATGTGTTTTGGGGATGCCAAAGTGGACAGCTATCTGCTTTGGGGTACTTCAGGTACAGCAACATCACGACACACGATTGAAAAGCCATTCAGAAAATTCAAAACCGATTCGAGAATACACAGCATCTAAAATTGCATTCATTGACTTTATCTGCATTGCCAGCTGTCACAAATAAAGGCTGTGCCATTTTACATCATTCAAACAACTTAAAGAAAATTACCCAAACAAGCACCACTAGATATTAAAAGCATGAATTATGATCACCTAAAGATAGTCTGACCTTCATAAACATGCACTTGATTACATGTACCACTTGATTAGAATCATCACTGTCTGTTACATGCTGTGCTAAATTGCATTCTTGCACTACAGGTGTAACTTTGGTTTAATTTTTTTGTTTATTATTATTGATTGGTGTATTTTGCACAGACAGACTATTTTCACTCTTTGTCTCCTTTCCAAAGGAGATCTATATGGGCCAGAACTACGATAAATGGCGAATACGTAAACTGAATGTTAAATGAGATTTAAAAGCATTGCTACAAGGAAAAACATGTCAGGTTCTTTGTAATTGTTCCTAAAGAGGAGACCTCTGACTCCTTATTCTCTAACCTCATTTTTAAATTGTTTTATTGGACATCTCTAACTACAGATGAATCAAGTCAATATATTTGATATAAAGTTCCATGCTCATACATACATCACTTCATGAAATGGAATTAGTAAACAATGGCTATACCTTTGACTTCAGGTGAAAACAGAACATTTGAACCCTTTAAGAATGTGTGATTAAGAGTATACTACCTTTGGATTATAAACTGTAAAGGCTTACTATACATTTGTAAAAATGGAGAAAAGAGTTTTATACCATGAATAAAAGAGGAGTCAAGGACGGCTCCAGTTCAAATCCTATTGTTAGCTCCTTTGAGGCTGTTGTTGAGGTCTTGTGTTATGACCTCCATGCTACTGCAAGTCAGGAAAATGCTTAATAATACTTAACTCAATTCCTACAGGAACCGTGTATGCAAAAATGGAACATTTATGAACCCAACCCCACAATTTGTGATGTATTATGTCCATTAAAATACCAAATGGAATTTAACTATTCAACAAAACCTTTTCATTAAATATCATTAATTATGACCATGAAAACTGCAAGGTAAAATTGTGCTTGGCTCCCTCAGGACACAAGTTAAAGAAACCGTTTATTCCCTAAACCTCATTTTGATGTGACTCAGTTTGTGAAACATTTCTTTCTTTTTCCACACAGCTTCCCCATCAAGTGATATAAGGCTCAACTGATGACAAAATAAAAGCACAGAGCCTTGAAATGATATGAGATGTCAAGAGGACACAGAGTGGGTGTCTCTCTCTCTCTCTCTCTCTAAGACTGGGTAATGAAGTCACAATGAAGATGAATCCACAGGTACAGGCATCCAACAGTCTTTTTAAAGAGCATGGGGGAATAGCCTTGATACGAAAATGAAGACAAGAAAGCTTCACTTTAATTAGATAATTACAGCTTGGTTTTAACGCGTGTGCTGTAAAAGCATTTTGCTTCTGGAATGGCGTTGTGAGCAAAACTTTTATAATTCAAAAAGGCTTGATAAAACCACCACAGTAATAAATGTATGTGTGTGTGGGGTGGAGGGAGAACCATTATTAGAAATAATTTACCTTGTACAACAACCCTCAGTCTGTGAATGTAAACATTGATGTGAACTTGTTTGTAGGCTAGTGTAGAACAAAAGACTCTTCGCAAGAACAAACACTATATTAGAAAGTTACATCAAAGATGTCCATGCATTCTTTTGAGTACAAAAAACACTAATTTAACTGATTTAATTATGCAAAAAAAAAAAAAAAGAAGAAAAAAAAAAGCACAGCAAAAGGCAAGATAGTCTGTTAATGGCCTGGTTTCACAGACAGGGCTTAGATGAAGCCAGGATTAGGCCTTAGTTCAATTAGGACATTTAAGTATATTTTATAAACATGCCTTTATAAAAAAAAAATATTACTGGTGTGCATCTTGAGACAAAACAATGGCATATTTTAAGATTTGTCAGTGCAAGTTACTTTCAATTAAAACAGCTCAAACATGCATTTTAATCTGGAACTATAGGCTTAAGCCTTGTCTGTAAAACCGGGTGAATATGACAAAAAAAAAATTCCAAAGTTTACACATTAAAGTGTAGTTTTAGAAGACTTGGAATGGGGCTTTCATCTGCTTTTGAGGAGCTCGACAGTAGAAAACATCACTTTAGTTGTAAGGGAAAAAAGCAGTCTAGATGTTCTTCTAAATAAATATTTTCTTTATGTGTTTCACTAAACAAAGAAAAACATACAGTGCCTGAATGACATGAGGAAATTGCATAATTCAAATTTTTAAAAAGAACTATCCCTTTGATTATTGTTCTCACACACATAAAAGTAAAATTTGCCTCCAATATAAACATTGTGTGTCAAACGGTTAAACCAAAGGGGAAAATAAACAAGTCTCGTCATAAAAAATGCTATGCAAAGTTCCCAAAATGCAAAACGTGTGTTGCATCACAGTCTAAAAAACCACTTGGAGAGAGAAGAGTACGACAAGTTCTCTTGCACTTTGAATGTCCTTCTGGACTCTTTATTTCCCATGCATAGTTTGGACAAGTGTGTAGTGGAACTTTTTGTAGCTTAAAAAAAAAAAAAAAAAAAAAAAAAGGTTGACATTCATTATTTTTCCATCAACATTTTTAATTATTCACAAAGTATTTTAATTACCTTTCACTTGTGTTAAAATGTTCTAAATTCACGAGTAAGTCCTTCGGGGATAGGTTTGGACAAGAAAAAGTGCTGTAAAAACATAAATACATACAAAAAAGCTTCTATAACTAAAACATTCAGCATTTTTGTACAACACAGTGCAATAGAAAGAGATCTGGAAAGGTCAAAGGTTTTCAGCACTGGTCTTTCGGACTTGTGACAGTCGCTAAATGATAAAACAATGGAATTGTAAACGCCCCTGTATGTGTTGATGACGGTTGCAGTACCGTTTCAAACCACAACAGCAGAGAGAAATTTTAACTTTTCTCATTTGCACGCAGTTTTGCGTGTTCCTGTTCTTACCACAGAGATGACTGAGGTTGATTTTTTTGTAACACAGGAAATGGGAAAACACCACTTGTAACATACACTAAGTCCACTTAGTGGGCGAGAGTGACGAGCATGGACATAAGTGACCCGTTGTTTCAAACATAGTGACGAGAGTCTTTGTTAAGGCTTTGCCAAGGTAGCCTGCACAGGAGAATAGATTGCATGACGCTGTTCTTTTCAACATACACGCACATGTAGAGGAGCATAAAACGTCACTGAGTCATCGAGAATGAGAGAAACAGAGCAAACGAGAGAAGGACAAGAGTGATGTTGCATTGCCAGTTTAAGAAAGAAGCAATATGAGCAATGAGTCAGTTTCCAATTCTCTTGCTTTCAGTGGCCTTCAACATTATTCAACAGTGTGCAAGACATTGATATGAATCTTCTGTTATACTTCATTTCAAGGTAAAAAATTAAAAAGAAACAAAAAGACCAAACAAACACGCCTTTCTTTGCATGTCCATGAAAGTTTGTCAGATTACAGATGGCACTTTTCAGCAGGTCAAAAGGGTTTTGGATTTGATGCAGTGAAGGTTTTTTTGTTAGGGACAAAGACAAGGTGAGCTGGTGACTAGAGAAAGAAAAAAAATCTTACACTGTTTGAAATCCAAACCTTGTCCTAAAAATCTGATGGAAAACGTCTGTCTGGGAGCCAAGACCAAATACTGAGACAGAATAGTTTGTGCCGTCTTCTCCCGTGCTAGACCAACACTTACAGAATTACTTCAAGTCCCATTGATCAATGCAAAAAAAGATAAAATATGAAATATTCAAGAACCAAGAAAATACACCACACTGCAGATTGAAATGGTTCCTTTTGACAGTATTAAAACAAAGAAGTATTTCTTTAAAAAGAAACTAGGTAGTATTTAACTCACATGAAATGCATTAGGAATCAGATGATAAATAGTTTCTAAACATTTTTCTTTCATCTTGAACTGGTGGTAACCAGGTGACATTTCAACTGGGTTACTCAGTTTTTTTACAAACAATTTTTGAGTCAGTGTTTTTGACAAAAATCTGCCGACTGGGTTCTATAGAGACCTCCACTAGGGGTCAGAATTTACCTCAAATCAGCAATTTAGAACAAAAGAACAAAAATGGCTCAGACAAACAATCTTTTACAAATATACAATGCCATCAAAGATTAGAAGGAACATAAAAACATAGGAGTGATTAAAACACCATGTTCAAAAGCTAATTAAAGGGTTACTTTCCATCAGCAGATTTCTAAACTTAAAAGTGAAATGAGAAGTCTGCAGGAATGTGGGAATAGGTCAGTGGGGCACATTCTGTGTGCAGGTAGTCTCATCTCTTAGTGTGATAAAAACTTGACCCATAACATGTAATAAGTTACCATAGTAACAACTCCAGATAACATGGTCGGCATGAAGACCTCTGTATCTGTCTAGTAACAGTCCCGCTATCATGCTCTGTCCAGATCAGGTCGGGCAGTGCCGTGATTGGCACTTCTATGCATTAGAGGAATGGCAGAATTGACTAGGTAGAAGGCTCACTTGACATGTTCGGCACTGTGAGAAGAACAGTAGTATTTTTTGTGTGCAATGAAAGTGGAGAGGCTGCTGAATTTGATGTTACACAGCCGGCAGTAGCGTGTGTTCCCATTCTGCACGGGTGAGGCGAGGGGTGTTTTAGGCAAGGCCGGAGTTGTGTGGGTGTGGTTTATAGCAAGGACCGCCTTTTCAGGGAGGAGTATGGGCAATGGGGTGTGGCCTAGCTTCCCAACCTCTCTTAGCACTTCAGGCACAGGTGATACAGTTACTACTGTAGGGGAGAGAGCTGGGGGTACGGCTTTTGGAGAACCAGACCCCACAGACTGGGGTTCTACTGGACTTCCATTAAGTACAGGTAAGGAAGGAGAGGTTGCTTCCAACTTGATGCTCCGGCCATTCACACTGTCCTTATGGGGCCGAAGACTTGGTTTAGGAGGGCTGAGAGGAGCTCCTTCCCTAGGGCTTAGGCTAGAACTGGGACTGACTCCAGCGGACTGCGCGTCGAGATGTTGCTGTAGTGTGAGCACCAGACCATGCATTGTTTTAAAATGCTCCATCAGATCACAGGTCAGCAGTTTGTTGGGAGGGCAGTAGGGACACATCACTGGGGAGGTGCTAGGGGTCTTTGCTCCCTGAACATGTGGAGGGGTGGATTCAGAGCCAAGCAAGGTGGATGGATTCGCAACCACTGCAGTTTTACCAGTCTGAAGTCCTTTGGCATCAGAGTGCAGGTCCACAGCTCGGTTCTTCGGTGAGGTGGAAGCGGGCCTCTTTAGCCGGTTAAGCTGCTCCATAGTTTGCTGTTGCAGGGTAGTTGCCCGGCAGTAGTAGGTCTTGTGGGCCAGGTAGTTCTCAATGCTGTTGAAGCTAATGCTGCAGGCGGTGCACTTATGGTAGTCAGTAAGGGGGAGAGTGGGAATGCTGCCCCCACTTTGGCTTTCTCTTAGTCGGGGTCTTTTACTTAAGTCGATGGGTCCATCACCCTCAGGACTTGAGCTTTGTGTTGGTGTGGACATGTGGGGCAACGGAGGAATGGAAGGGCCCTCTTGTTTCACCCCCAGACTTGTTGCTGCCGGCAAAGCAGTGGCATTAGCCAAAGCCTCGGTTTGAGCCATGTGGATCTCGTACATCTTCTTGCGCTTGCGTGTGCGGATAGGTTGAGGAAGGAAGGCGGTCTTGCCAGAATGGGGCCGCTGGTTGGAGGGATCATGTCTCGAGGCGCAGTAGAATCGCTTGTGGACAATGTAGTTATCATGACGACTGAAGCGAATGTTGCAGGCCTGGCAGAAGGTGCGAGTGGGATCGTCGTCTGCGTCTTCAGCGGAGCCACTAGGACTTTGGCTACCCTCGCTGGCCTGCCCACCCCCAGGTCCCTCTCCCTCCGAGGATGACGAGCAGGTGTGATCTTTCATCCCTGAATCCTCACTTTTCACCTCCACTAACTTGGGCTCAGAGGCTGTGCCTCCTATTGCAGGGTCGGGGTAGCTAGGAGAGGCCGAAGCCGCACGACTGACCGGTCTGGCCTGGGGTGAAGCAGCGTGGGCAGCAGGAGGAGCAGCTGCAGTGACCGCCCCTTCCTTCATCAGACCTGCTGCCTCTCCTTGCTGATGCCTGCTGGAGCAGTAAAGCCTCTTGTGGACGTAGAAGTTGTTGATGTTGTTGAAGGTGATGTCACATTCAAAGCAAGTGGCTCCCTTTTGAACGCTGGCAGGAGAGCCTGGTGGATAGAAGGTCTGCTGTCCGACTGCAGGTCCTTGTCCCTGTTTAAGCCTACTGTGAACCATTTCAGACATCTTTGCCAATATCTCAGACGCTTGTGGCATTATGGCAGCCTCAGAATTAAACATGTACTGTGGTAAGAACAACGCCCCTCCAGATAGAACTGAACTCCCTGTTCCAGAGTGTGCGGGACTGGAACCTGGGGTGGGACTGGCCGGCTCTGTCTTAACCGCCACCACGGTGGGGCACTTAGGGGAATTAGGCTGAGGTGAGCTTGCCTCCACAGCGTTTACTTGAGGACTGCCCACATGTTCTTCTTCCTTTGCATCGGTTTCATAGTCTGAACATGGCTCCTCTTTGATGATGAGTTGGTTGAGGGGACTGCAATCTTGAGAGGCCGAGCTGCCATTGGCTCCTGGGCTCGAAGAGTCGGGTCGGGGCACGCAGGCAACAAGCTCCCTGTCTTGCAGGTCTGGGAGCTCAGAGGAAGAAGGACTGCTCTGGCGAGGAGTGGGGCTCCTCTCAGCTGGAACCCTCACTTCCAGGTGTGTGTGGACATGCTGCTGAAGTAGGGCAGGTGTGTCAGCAGAGTAGCCACACACTTGACATTTCAGAACAATGCCAGAGTCTCCTGGACTCAAGCCTGTCACAAAGAAAAGAATTACAGACATTCAGATACAGGAAGACTCCTTTAGGTCTTATGATTAAGAATACTTAGACTTTTAAAAGTCACGAGAGATCTGATGAATAGTTCTGAAAAAGTTTCAGACAGTATATTTCAATATATTATAAAATGACATTAAACTGTGGGAAAGATATCAATAAAACATCTGGAGAATAATATATCATGTAGCATTACATTAACCTCATGCATTTAGTGTTGACAGCAGGTTAGTTCACAAGAGAAATGAACTCTTAAGAGAAGCATTTCATGCACTATATTAGCCTATTCATTATATTTACTTAACCTGTTAGTAATGTCTTGATTATTTAATGTATGTTTAAATAAATTTGTCATGAAAATAAGTTATGACACTGTGTAAATGATTATATTCACAAAAATGAATTGGAGTAGAAAATTAACTTTAAAATTAGATTTAGAATTTATTGCAAAACCTGCCTTATGTGCAATTTACAGTACATGTTTTTTTTTATTTGAGTGTTAATTATTATATCCTAAAATAAATAGTAACTCAATTTAAGAAGTTGGGCTCTGTTGTTAATTGTAACCTTTAATATTATAGTAATGTGTAATTCAGGGCTCCCTATATAATTTACAGGATTAGCTAAGATATATTTTTTTATCCTTAAGAAAATTTTAATTATAATAGAATTTATTTAAACATATACATATTTGTTAGAAAAAAAGAGTTTAATAAAAAAAGAAGCAATTTTATGTTTAGTTTTTTCCCTCCTGCTGTACCGAACCCGTACCGAACCGTCATGTTTGTGTACCGTTACACCTCTAATAAATATGTTATACAAGTGTATATATTAGTGCTGTCAAACGATTAAAATATTTAATCGCGATTAATCGCATTAATGCCATAGTTAACTCGCGATTAATCGCACATTTTTATCTATTCTAAATGTCCCTTGATTTCTATTTGTCTCATTATTTTTTCTAATTTTAATGCTCTTATCAACATGGAAAAGTGGATCAGCAGTAAGTTTGTTCTTAGCTGTGGTATCCATGTGCTTCTGTCTGAAGTCATCCATTGTAGAGCTTAGATCGGGCCCAAAAAATCAAGCCCGACCCGAGCCCGTGCGCATTGTGTCCGAGCCCGGCCCGGCCCGACACATAAACTGTAATCATGAGCCCAAGCCCGATTTAAACCCGTCAATTTTTTTCATACGTGGGTCGTTATAACTGACGTTCTCAACTATTTTCTATGTTACTTTCTCCCGCCCGCAACATTTTTGTCCCGCTCCCGCCCGCAAATAGACTCTTTTTTTGTAGGCTACCTCCAAATACTTTCGCCTACGTGTCGCCACCATACACATCAGCATAAATGCTCCTGATAAATTATTTGTTATTAAAGCATTAACACACAAACCACTGTTATAACATAAAAGCAAGCAGGCTACTGAGTGCATGGTTTGGCATGACTGAATGCGCGCAAAGTGCGCTCCCTTAATAATTCCTAAAAAGCTGACATCAGTTCATCGCAATCTCACACATCTGTTATTATCAATGAACCTGACTGCACAATGCATCTTTCATAATATATACACTTTGTTTGTTATAATTTGAGGATTTGCCAGCTTACAGAATTCAGCACTGAACAAAAAGTTTTTTTTGAGCGGTGAGGGGAGTCTATTTTAAATGCTTCTGATGCTTCTTCATATGTCTGTGATTGGCTACATCCCTCAACGCTGCAAACATGTTATAAAAAGAAACTCTGGCCTGTAAATCGTTTCTATTTTGTTTTAGTTGTTCTTGTTGCTTTTCTGCAACATGAATAAAAATGTATTAGTTTTTATGTTTTATTCATAGATATTTCTAGTTTGCGGGAGTCCCGCGAATCGTTTTATTCTCCCGTATCCGCACACAGAGTGAGTGCATTACCGCTCGAGCCCGCCCTCGCACTCGGCCATCAAATCTAGTCCCGCGCCGCACTCTATCGCGTTGAGAGTGCACGTCTCTAGATCGGCGTCTCGCGCTCGCGCCATCCACTCAAAACGTATCGTTAGCCTACTACTCTTTGGCCGGCGCGCAAGCCCAAACAAGTACGTGCGGCGTGCCTGTTGTTTTGTTTCCGGTCTAGCTATCCGGTGTGGTGTTGTTTGCTAGGCCAAAAAGAGCGTTAATCTCGCGATAAAAAAATTGACGCCGTTAAAATGTGTTTGCGTTAACGCCGTTAATAACGCGTTTAACGCACAGCACTAGTATATATATATATATATAAATATATGTATATATATATATATATATATATATATAAATAATACAAATTATATTGTACATAATTACAATACGTTATATTATTAATTTAACAGTTTATTTTAATTTTATATATATAGATATTAGAGATTATAGATATTAGAGCTGTTACCTCCAGCCAGTGGTGGTTTGGGTGAGTACACCTCACTTTGAGAGCCAGGCTGGCAAACCATGTGACTGGTGACCAGGTGGCTATACAGGATGTCTCGAGTTGTGGAGATGAAACCACAGCCATGACACAAACCATTCTGAGAGTCTGTGTGAACCTTCAAGTGTCGCTCACAGTTCGCCTTAGTGGTGAAAGCTGACAGGCAAATCAAACACACAAATGGCCGCTCTCCTGGAGACGCATCAACACACACACACACACACACACACACACACACACACACACACACACACACACACACACACACACACACACACACACACACACACACACACACACACACACACATAATTACTTAAAAATCAGACATAAATGACATTTTACTAAAACATTGTTAATAACATTGAAACTGTCAGAAAAGCGCCTCACCGCTGTGTGTTCTCATGTGGATCTCCAGAGAACTGGCACTGGGGCAGCTTTTGTTGCACTGCGGGAAGGGACACAGCCTCTCGTTAGGGTATGAATCTTTAGGCTTGTCCTGTGGAGGAGAGGCAGCGGTCTGCTGCTTCTGGCGGCTTGCGCAGTAGTACATAAGATGGGCCTGAAGATTCCTCTCACTTCTGTACCAGATCCCACAGTCTTTGCAAGGGAAAATATCCTCTGCACACACACGAACACAAAATACGACTAGTAAGAACAAAGGTAACAAATAATTATGCTTTCAAGATAGTTTATCACAGAGGATGTTAAGTGAAGGTTATCCATTCATTTCCTGATGTTGGATATTTGTGTGCTTTAAAAGGACAGAACATGGATTATGGAAATAAAAACTTTAATTAGAAAATGCATACTTGCATAATAGCAATAATGTTTTTCTGACATTTATTCTGAAAGCCCACTTTAACTGATATCCTCCATTTATTTAACCATATTATGTGGGATGTTCAATGTTTAGCAATGCGCCCACTGTATATATAATCGCACACAAACATAATACTCAAATTTCTAAATCAGAGAAAGCAATCAGAAGTGTTCCATCATCTCCACGGCAACGGGCACATAGAGTTTGTAATGTGCGCAAAAGTGTGTGCACGTAATCGGCCTGATCTGGTGTCAGGCGACATGTTGAACAGGGTATATTTGATAACGACCGTCACATCTCAATTATCCGTCTACCTGCAGCCCAGTTAATGCAGCAGGAAGCGCAAAGTTGGGCTGATCATGTTTTTACCCTTTAGCCTTATTTACAGTGATTCATGTCTTCATGATGGCATGTCCGTGTGCACTCCCACTCCTCATGCAGTTTAGCTGATGTTGCAGATAGGGCTGTGCCAGCCAATTAACTCCTCCGCTGTCAGAACTGACACAACACTGCCATCTATTGGCGATGGACATGAATGAAAAGCAACTTAAAGGTGAAATCTTGTCCTTATCCAATGGTAAAATAAGTTGCCATTGTGAACTTATATGAAAATTATCATTCTTTTTGCAGTTTTATTTGATGGCTGAACTAATGTCTTCTCAGTTGTCAATTCATTTGGTAACATCCACAAACTTTAAAAATGCAACAAAAATATGTATTTGTCTCATTTCCAAAGTAAATGCACAATGACTTTTAATTACCATTGAGGTAAACTACAAAAAACTGAAAAAGCCAGTGATGATTTAACAAAATGTATTCAATGATTTTCAAATTATATTTCTTAATGTTATTATATACATAAATGTTCAAAAGGTTGAGTTGGGTGGGTTAAATCAGGTAAGATTAAAAAATAAAAATAAAAAAGGAAGTCTCTCATGTTCACCAAGGCTGCATTTATTTGATTAAAAACACAGAAGACACTAAAATATGTTTTCTTTTTAGAATAAATGTTTTCTTTTAGATTTTAGAAAATGTTGAACACAGTTCTAACGCTTATTATTTTTGTGGAAACGTTTTCAGGATGATTATTTATGAGTAGAAAGTTAATAAAGAACAGCATTTATTTGAAATAGTAAAGACTTTTACATTTAGCTCATCTTTGCTGCATAAAAGTATTAATATCTTTCAAAGCAAAAAAAAAAAAAAAATACCCCAAACTTCACATATACTGTGCAACTGAATGATTACCACATTTATATACCATTGTATTGACATGGAATATTTAAAAAATATTCTATATGATATGATCAGTATTAAATCAGTATTAAAAGAATATTGTCATGTTATAGTGTCTAAAAAAACAGGTACTTTCAGTAGAAGTAGAACTAAATCAAACACAATTAATTTGAATCTATTACGCATTATGTATCATGATTTACGCACATATGCAAAAACACGGCCCACCATCCCTAATCACAGATGTAAACACACTCATAAAAATGCAAGAAACTGTGAAGACATGTTGTGTTTATCAGCAAGCAGTGACTCACTATTAACGACAGCAGTTGCTAAGATGGCAGCCATGCCAGCCTGTTGTGGGAGGAGCTGGATCTCAGTGTGCAGAGCAGCGGGATACACAGGCTCCTCCTTCACTCGCACGCCGTGGGTCTGAGTCGCTGCCGAATGATCCGCTGTGGAGCAGGACAGAGTTGCCAGAAGAGCATCTCCGCTGGACAGCACCTGTGTCAGCTTACAGAATAACGCTCCTCCTGGAAAACAAACGGTCACTGTTAGACTCTCCATCTAATACGGTAGAGAATGTGAGAGATGTTGTTGTTTTTTTGTCATACCCTGACTGTAGATGGTGCAGTTTGACTCAGTGAGGCTTGAGGTCACAGGAATTCTTCTGAGCCAGCAGTCTGGCTCCTCACACTCCAGAAACATTACAGGGCTCTAAAACACACAAAGGGAAAGAAAAACGGTCAGCCTGCAATTTTAAAAGAACAGAGATAGAGGTAGAGGAGGATTCAGTGGGACACTTACAGCAGATCCAATGGAGAGGTTATAAAAAAAGACCCTATTATACTAAAATGAAAGATATTTTCGCTTAAGATTTCTCATTTTCTTTCGAAATTTTTAAATAGGTTCCTTTGCATCCTTAATACACATGAAAGGACTTTGTCATCATCATGCAATTATCTGTCAATATGCTGGAATACAGTACTTTCCTAAGATGATTTGCTTTAAAAACTTTAAACTGAATCCTGAAATGAAGTCAAATCAATTATATGTAAAATACACAATTGACTTATGAACATACAATTTCTCAAAAATTATCAAAATAATTAGTTTGCCTTTATTCTAAAGCATAGTACAGCCGTAAGGTTGAACCACGACTAATTCCTATATTACATACTGTTCCTAAATTTTTCAGCTGTCTATTCACTACAAAACCACTTTTGAATTGCGCTTTCCAAGAGAAAACCACCTGTTTATCTGTGATAGACACTTACTTTTTTTCAGCTTAAGAAATGGTTTTAAGTTAAGTTCAAAGAAATACAAAAAGCACATGCCCGTTTAATCCCTTCCTCCTGACACTGTGCCATTAAAATTCAGCATCCAGCCTACCTCTTTTAACTCGCAATATCATACAAGCAGACGTACACTTCCAGACCAATAAACAGTTTTTTAATAATTTAACTTCCCTTGAGTGGGAAAAGAAGTGGGAAAACCCCCAGAAAATCTCAAAGGAAATTTACAAGAGCGGTTGGAAAGGGGATATCACGCGGGTATACTGGATCCATTTCAACTGAACATTTTCACTAAACTAAACAGAGTTTGCAAAGGTGGAAGTGTGTATTGGCAGCTGGCAAATATCCTAATAAACACACCTGGAGTCTCCCACACAATCATTTCATTGTTCAGCTCAATCATGCATTAATAGGTTTGATGGGAAATTGGCGGGTAATTTTCAATGTCAACCACATTGTTAATCACAATAAAGCCATTATATGGTGCTGCTGATAACAGGCTGTACATGAACTGAAGGGTAGATTTCAGGCTGAAATTCACTAAATTGCACGTCTCATTTAAGAGCAGATTATTTGAGTGTGACTGGTCCATTCCACTAGGTGGCAGCCTTTCTGCAGGCCAAGTTCATTAATAGGCTAATATGGAAGAAAAGATTCCCATTCCTTCATTCACTTGGCTACACTAAGTTAAAGACATACCCTTGGGGAGACTAGTCCTTATATCCCTGACATGCTACCAAATCAACTTTAAAGACAGGAGAAAATGAAAAAGACATTAGTTCAACTGTGCAAAGAAGGATAAAAAGCCACCAGTCGTGAGGATGAGGAAAAGAGATGGGCCGCAGAGGAGGACAGCTGAAGGGTTTCTTTCTAATTCTGTCTGTTCTTGCCTGAAGATACAGTCCGTATTGTATTTCATGGGGAACTAGTGCTGATAAGGAGATAGGGCTCCTTTTGTTTTAATTTGAAACCCAATGCTGGAGCCGTCTGTGGCATAAGTGCTGCGTGCTTCTGCTAATTTGTTTCAGACTCATTTAACACGACTCGACTTTAAGCTTCACAAAAGGAGAGGGCAGCCTGGTCAGCCCTCGCCTTTGACAAAACACTTCCAGACAAACGCGCTCTCTAATTAAACACACACACATATTGACACACAGACAGATCTGCACACGGGGAGTAAAGTGAAGACGTAAATGGTTATGACCCATTGTGAATAGCGAACAAGAACCGGTTCAAATCGATCAAGACAAACACAGCGGGTCCTTTTATTTTGACCAGACATAATTTGGGCAAAAAATGAACACAAGACTATGTATAAAATGACCAATATTTCATAAAGCTCAAAGTTGATCATCTGACACACACTGAATTATGTTGCATAGGCAAGTCTACTTAAAGTAACATCTGTAGTGACTTGCTAATTATACGTTTATTAAGATGTTATTCTGCAGTGCAAAAAAAAAAAAACCTCCATGATCATGTCTTACTTTTTTTTTTCCATTCAAGTATCAATTTTGAAGCCTGCTTAAATGTATCTGAACATCATACTATACCATTTATAAACCAACATTAAGTTGAAACCAACTGTTAAAGACTGGGCAGACAGTGTTCACAATGTTTGGTTTGATTAAAATGAAAAAGACATGTAAACTAACCAAAAACAGGAAGATGAGACACTAAAAAGGACAGAATGCTCACACACACCTGTTTTTTCTCGTCATAGTCGTGATGTTGCCCATCACAGTTAAGGCATCAGAACAGTGTCTTCACGCAGCAGATCGTGTATGTGTGTTACGGAGGGATTCCTGATGCTATTTTGACTCCTTCACACATTTTATGAGCTCTCCACGAGTTCTCAGCTGGACAAAATACTATCATATGTAGCTACACACATACAACAAGCGCATTTATTCCAGCACACAGCATTGTTTTGGATGATCGGTAAGTTCTGTCAAAAAAATACGCAATCCGTCATAAAAGCTGACCAATCAGGTTGTGCACATATCCCTATGCCTTAAGGTTCGGTGTTAAAAATGCAAATCTGAATGCTAAGCGGACCAGGACTAAATCCGGACCAAACGAACCAAGCAAACCGAGCTACAAGTGTGAACACACCCTACATTTTAAAGGTAATAAATAAGGTTTTCTTGTTGTAACCGGCCTAAAAATGTAGTCCTGGCACCTCTGTTAAGCGTGGGTGGCTGAAAGACAGCGTGGAGAAATCAGAAAGTACACTATTGTGAAGGAGGAACGGCACATGTTTTAGAGCGTAAACCTGGTGTTGCTGAATATGCACCCCACCCCCTTCACACACAAGGAACTAGGGTACTTTGAGAACGGCTCTTTAAGCCCCACAGAGTGCGGAGCTTTGAGGAACAGTCTAAGCCCCCTCGTCCGAGCCCTGCTCCCTCATGAATATTAATGACGACGGCCGTGCTTTAATCTGCCTGATCCCCGCACTGCTGCCGCCGCCCTGATAGCGAATCTAATTATTTGGTCTGATATTAACCAGCCCCCTCGACTCCCTCTCTCCTCCTTACACACGCACGCCATCAGGAAAAGAGGTAGATGCACCTTTCCACACAAACACACACTTGTGCATCACCATCATACCACAACACCATAAACACACTCTCACAGTCAAGCCTGGTGCGTGCCATTCGCGGCGTTATCATTCTAAAAAACGTCCTCCTCTCGCTCTGATAAAAGTTGAATGCAAATGATTCTTGGACAATTTTCTGAACTCATCTTCCAGCAGCCAAAGGAAAGGCCGGTTTTTCTGACATTCTTAGAAATAATGTATGCGTCTCTGGAACGTACACTCCATATGCTTCACATGTAAATGTTTAACGCATTAAACAGTGTGCAAATACACTAAAACCGATGCTCATTATGATAGTGTGGAACAAGGTTTTAAAAGGTGTTTGCTCAAGATATGACAGTATGTATCTCACAATGTGTAATAATCCTGCAGTGGTCTGTGATGCAACACTTGCCAGTGGAAATTAGAAGCCCTGGTGTGTGGACCAGTGCAAGTCAGAAAAGAGCCATTGTTAAATGAGGCATCTACTCAAGTGTTAATTGTCTCAATTTACTGAAGAAAAATGTTTGTTGACTTGGCGATAATAAATGTAGGAGGGAAAAGATTAATCAAAACTGTAGTTCAACGAAAATGAGAAAATTAAATCGAGAAGAAAATGATAAAAAGATTTGATTCAATTAATCCAATCATAGTGTGTTGGGGATTGATTTGCTGTAACCGAAAGAGCCAAGACTGGGGTCAGTCAGAAGTTTTATGTTTTTGAAACAAGTCTCTTATGCTTTCAGCAGCCATACCAGTCTTTAGTGTCACATGATCCTTCAGAAATCCTTTGAAAATGCTGTTTTGGTGCTCAAGAAACATTTCTTATTATTATTATCAATGTTCAAAACAGTCGCACTGCTTAATATTTTTGAGGAAACATCAATACATTTTTCAGGATACTTTATTGACCCCAACATTTTGAACTGTAGTGTATGTGAGAATAATATTTTTTTCATTTTTCAAGTCACATGCTAGTCAGAGTATGTAATTAATGCATACATTATTTAGTGCAATGTACTAAACATTATCTAAAACAGAAAATTCGTAAAACATGATCATGCCCAGGTATTCTGGGCCCCTATTCTGGGGGCCCTTGAATCATTCCCACATTTCACACCATCAGTCACAGGCCTGATAGAACTAAAATTTCATTTTTGTGGATTAAAATTATATGTCACTTCAGATTACAATGGACTAAAATGGATACAATACATTGAATTAAATATTAACTAAATTAAACAGATATGTTAAAAGAAAAACTTCTACGACTAAAATGAAAACTAACCCTGCTCCCACTGTATGTTTTTTCAGTACCAGTCCTCTCTACCTCTCTTTCTCATTTTTCAGCTTTTTACTCCAGCGTTATCTTCTTCTGTTCCTGTTTCTCTACTATCTCCACCTTTATCCTTCTCCTCATCTGTCCATATCCCTCTTTTCATGCTCCGCCACACTCTTTGTTTCCATCTCCTTCTCACTATCTATTCCTCTCCATATCTCTCCACACATCCCTTTCTCACTTTTCCAACCCCTTCTCCCAATCCTATCCCTCTGTCTATCCCTCTCTAAATCTCCTTTCCACAGGAAATGGTTTCTTTCCCAAAAAGGAGGGTGGGGGGGGGGGGGGGGGTGAAAAAGGGGTTCATACTGTCCCTAACAAAGAGGTCAGTGTGTGAATCCTCCAAAAATACAGAGAAGAAAAGGAAGGGCGATAACAATCAGAAACCTTCTCTCATCCGCCTCTCTCACACACATATCCTTTTTTCCTCTCTCCTTTTCTCCATCTTTCCCTTTTTTCCATCCTCGTTCGCACACATACAACCGAAAGCACTTACGCACATTCATTCCTATGTATGAACCCAAAGCAAATAGCAGCACATCTCCGCATATACATCCCTCCAAGAAAACAGCATCCAGGTGAGATGAGCAGCATGCAAATGACATGTAAAAATGGGAAACTGTGATACTTAAAAAGGGTGCGATAAGAGATTTGAAAATGAGGCACTCTTGGAAAGCGGGCTCCTGATCTGCCGGTGATCGGGCTCGGAGATAGAGGAAGGTTTCCTCTCTCCACTCCCCACCCATCCTATCTCTCTCTGTCGTTTTCTCCACCGTAAAGCCTGTAAATCCAAGTACATGAAGATGCAAACTGTATGTCTTTACACATATCTAGAGTGATGAGTTTTGTTTTTTGTTTTTTGTGTGCGTGTTGTCAAGATACTGGAATTTCCCCCTTCGATATACCTATGATACCATTTTTGATAGCACAGGGAAAACTGCCATATATAGCACCATACAGATAATTTATCTCATCATTTTTTGGTATTGTGGGTAATATTGTTTTACATTTACAAATTTTTTTTTTTACATTTTTAAATACAGATTAATGCTTACAATTAAAGTTACAAAAGTTATTCAGTCAAGGGCAGAGATTGATTTTCTTTGTCTTTTGTTCTTTGATTAACCGGACAGACAACAGCAGGGATACTAGGCTGCTGTCACTTTAAGAGCTTATGCATAGATCCAATATACTGTTACACAACATGCATTTTCTCTCAACTATTTTTGTTCCAAAACTGACTGTATTTACCTTGAATACTCGGCAAGATAGGCAGCATTGTGACATAATTTATGTATTTGACCATTTAAGCGCAATAAGCCACGAAAAATGGCAATTTGGTTCTCGCGAGCTGTTTGAGAGATGGCTTTATGAGAGCTCCACTTATATTGATCAATGGTGCACACGTTTTAGGTGTGAGCGCGAAACCTGTGGGAACGAGTAAAAAAATGCGCAATACAAGCACTGTTTAACCGGAGTGAATGAGACGAGTGAGTGAGAGGAGGCGGTGTGTGTCAATTTGATGTCGGAGAGAAGTGAGCGAGAACGCGCAGCTGGTATCGGTGTATCGAGATTTATAAATATACACACATACACAAATTGGAGTAATTTTTAATTAATTTAAATTAATTTACAATAAATAAAATGTATTTCTTTCTTTATAAAAATTGTAATATTATTGTAATATTATTTCATAAAAAATGTTTTTATATTTTTGTTTTTTTTAAAGAAGAGACTTAAATGAAAAAAATTGTATCGACCCCAAACTTTCGAACACTCGTGCATTCAATTGAGAAGAAAAAAAATCTCTTGCTATAATGGTCCTTTTGCAGGATTATCACTTTGATCACTTTTGATATGATCTATATATGTTTTAATTGAAAAAAAGTGAGGTTTATGTTTAAAATGAAAAAGAGGTAGGAATAATTATATATTTTCTAAAAAGATTAATCTAATAGAATAATTTTTTTTAACAAATTTTATTAATATTTAAATTTTTAAACAATAACACAAAAACACAAAATATTTTTTTGTGAAATCTCTTTATACTTTATGCCTGTTTTGTTAAATTCTCATTCTCATTTTTATTTTTACTTTTTGCGAGTTTCTATTTAAACATCTCCTTTTGATGTTCCAACCTATTCCGCTTCATTTCTGCACTTCTATGAGTGGAGAGCAGAGAAGTCCACAGGTGCCAATGTGTGATGCTCTCAATTGGACTCCCATTTGAAGCTTGACTTGCTTTCCCTTTGTCATTATGCAGATAATTGAGAGAGCCAATAATTAAGGGTATTCATGCATTCCTTTCAGGGAAAAGCAAGTGTAGCGAGGGGTAACTCTCTGAGATCACTCTACTGACAGATGTAGATAAACCAGAGATTGGGATGAGGGTAAACAAACCCTATTGGTGCGAGAAAGAAGGGTGGGCGAGAGAGGAAAAAGAGAAAGATGAAGAGCGCTCACCTTCACGTGTCCTTTGTGGGGTGGCAGAGAGAGGGGGGAAGTAGGGCTCCCCCCAAAAAAGTGTGCTGGAGAGCAGTGGGTGGCGGGGCTTATCTGAGCAGTTCTCCTGGAGAGATTATTGGGGGATTAGTTGGGACGCTTGTTTCTAAAACATGATGAAAAGGCGCTCTGTGCATGATAACGCTTTGAACTCCACACCCGCTACCATCGTGTCTTCGGGCGGCGTTCCACGAAATAACAGGAGAGGCGAAGTGGAAAGAACAATGGCGACGTGGTAGTGGAAGTCGTTCTGCACTTGTTTGCAACTAGCGAACGTTTTTTTTTTCAACCACCAAAAGTCTGACTGACAGTTTAGCTCATGTCAACATCAAAAGTAGGCTAATCACAGCATCAATGATATGTCCTTTCATGTTTACAGTATATGAATACACTAAGCTATGCAAAATATTGTTATAATATCAAATACTTTACCATTAAAAAATGTGGGTTTTTAAATAAATGTATACTTTTATTCAACAAGGATGCATTATTGATCAAAGACTTTTGTTACAAACGATTTCCATTTTAAATAAATGGTGTTCTTTTGAACTTTTTATTCATCAAGAAAATCCTGAAACAAATGTATCATGGTTTACATAAAAATATTAAGCACAATGGTTTTCAACATTAATAATATTAAGAAAAAAGTTTATTGAACACTAAATCAACATGTTATAATGATTTCTGAAGAATTATGTGATACTGAAGACTGAGCAATGCCTGATGAAAATTAAGCTTTAGTATTAGAATAGACAGTTATTTTAAATTGTAATAATATTTCAAAATATGACCCTGTTTACACCGTTTCTGATCCGATACATTCAGCCTTGGTGAGCATTTTAAAAACATTTTCAAAAATCGTACCGACCCCAAACCTTTAAATGATAGTGTAAATTATAACAATATATAATATGCATAATATTGTATAAAAGTACATTTTTATATTATCCATAAATCTGATAATATTTAGTGAAGATGTTTTGATAAAAAAAAAAAAAATGTCCTGCCAAATATTATACAGTGATCCTAAAAAGTATTAGAACACTTGGCCAATTCAGACACACTTAAAAATGTTTGAATGTAATTACATTAGGAAACAAAATAACAAATCATGCTCATCTGTAAACAAATTATGCTAGAGCTAACTTGACTTTTCCTAATAATTTTTTGATCCCTCAAAATCAGTCTCTCGGTTTATTATGTGGTCCAAAAACATTCATACACTTCAAAACGTTAAACACATTTTAAGTGTCCAAACATGTTTTGAGTCTAGTGTCATATGTTGTTTACATGTCTATTAAATCAAAGGTGTTTGCATAACTGCTATTTCACAATGAAACTTATGTAACAGCAATAACGAATTGCTATGAAAACAGTCAATTATCCAAAACAACTCTAAAACTTTACGAAATCGGGAAACTGAATGAAGACACCAGAACACAAAGCGACAATTGTTCATATAAGCTTTTTCAGTCTTTGAGTTATCAAAGACATATTCAAATAGATACAATGTTATGGCTGTTTTGTAATTATGCAAATTAAAGATTTACATAAAACAGACAGCTCAAGTGATAATAAATACAAAAGGACCTGTTAGAACAGGACGTTTTACACAAAATGCGTAGGCGTTAAGACGTTAAGAGAAGCTTCTCGAAACATCTTAACCCCTAAATTCCTCATGAACAGTAAAAATAAACAAATTAGATGTGAATTAGATGTACTCTTGAATAACCAAAACCAATACAATTCAGGGGGAAATAGGGCTGTGCGATATCATCTTCGGTAATATCGTAACTGTTGTTTTAACGATGTGTGATCTGTCATTATTGGGTATTTCCAAAACACACCTGCGTGACACTCGATACACTATATGTGATGTAGTCTAGTTAGACTAGTGCACTTGTGCACTAGTCCACGCTTTCACTACGTGATTTAGTCTAGTAAAATGCATTAAGAATGCCCTCAATATTCAAGATAAGGGGGCAAAAATAACTCTGTACGTCTTTTATATTTATATCATTTAATATAGTTAATCAATATCACACGAAGAGTGCCGTGCTGTTTCGGACAGACTTCTGAGGCAGTGTAAAAGTTGAATGATCTACAACGAAATAGAGCGAGCTTTGGTAAAAACTAAGTGAATATTTAATGACTACAATAGTGATTTCTCTAAGAAATGACATCATGTGGAAAAAGTTGATCAAAAATGTACATTTGCACACAAACAGACTACCAGCCGCAACTTTGAGACGCCATCTTTATTTTCCTAGCTCAACTGCCACAGAATGGAAAGCGCAGGATTGTGGGATATCAAAGGCAGCGAAGGATACATCTATGCTGCCTTCGAAAATCGATCAGATGAAGGTATCTCAGGAGACAGGAAGTGAAACTAACATTGCATTTGGACGTGCCTTGATGCCTTCCGACCTAGGAATGCGTCCTCCGAAGGCAGCATTTATCAGTTTTCAGACGCAGTCAATGACACACTAATAATAAACACACTAAACAATACACAAACAATAAACACACACAGCAAAATATCGTTATTAATAAAATCCCAGCAAATATCGAGATATCATCTTATGTCAATATCGCACGCCCCTAGTATGATAGTGTATCTTGTAAGGAATACAATATCATGCTTGACTTTAACTCATTTACAAATAGCACACTTTGCTTTAATCCAACCCATTTCATATCTCACAGTGTCTCAGATTAAACTCTAGGACAGGGAGACGGAGAAATACACAAGTACAGTCGTGACAGGACGGACCCTGACACCCAGTGACCCCAGCCGCTCCAGACTCAGGAGGATGTGGAGGGACGGCGAGAGATGCCGTAGGAATGTGAGATTCGACACACTATCTCTGCCAGATACACACTCCTTCAACGAAGTGATAGCGGAGCGAGAGCAAACGCGATAGAATGCGAATGTGAAAGTTCTGAGCCGAAAATCATCAACAAAGCCCTGCCTCGATAACGAGATTTTTTTTTTTGTAAAAAGAGAGAGAGAAGAAAAGAGGAAGGGAGAGAGATTAGGAGGAGGTGAAGGAAAGGTGCAGGGAGGGGAGGGAGCGCGGGGTGCACGGCCTTAGAAATTCTCATAATAAATGAAATCTTAGAAATGAGAGCCTATCAAGTAGAAATCAATCACTGGGGTTTGTTGTCCAAGAGGATGGCGCCATACTGAGATAAAAGAGAAGCGTCCGTCTGGGGGATGGGGTGGGGTGGGGGGGTCTAGCCAATCACGTGCAGGGGAATAAAGATGACACTCGCTCAAAACCTGCACTTCTATTTGCATACACCCATACTCCCATGGATTACTCCTCACTTTGAATCAGTGCAAAGCAGACGTCTGCTCATTCATCCTCAGTTTAACAGGTTAGCGCCAAGGGGTGTGAATGATAAATTCAATCTCGTTTTACTTAATACACAATACAATTCACTGACTAACTACTCTTGAATCAAACCAGTTTGGAAAACATGCAACATTTTGTATGCATCCATCTTCTATGGAAATCAGCCAAGCGAGGAACTTTGCCTGTGTGTATAGTATGTTCGGGTCTGTGCTATCTTTAAAATGTTTGGAGAACACGGCCTGAGCCAGGAAACTTCTCCCAGAGCTGACATCACATGACCATCAGATGGACCTACAGCACATGACTGATACTCTAATACAACACAAGGCTATAGTATGGTAACGTGTCCAAAAACACTGATATTACCAACTCCAATATGGTAATAACATGTTATTTGTTTCTAACTGTAATGTTAGAGTTATGATAGAACAGAGGTGAGATAGGAATCTTAACCAAATATCCTCATGACATGATCGCTGACCCCTCACCCTTACCTCATTGGCTGGTCCATCTGTGGTCTCTCCTGATTGGATGCTGCCAGAAAACGGACCCCACACGGTGTCACCTGACAGGTCCCTGAGGGCCAGGACCTTGAAGTCATCAGCACTGCCGCTTAGCATAAGATCATCTGTTTACACACAGTGGGAGAAAGAGTGTAAATATATCAGCACAACAATTAAAAGAAGGAGTGTTCCGTTTGTTTTAAGCAGGGAAAAAAGCGTTTGTTTTGTAGGGAAGCACAGATATAAAAATTCTAGCTGATAAGCTGATAATTATTTTCATGTTATGGACGATAACCGACAAATGGTCACCATTAAAATTGTGTCTAAATAAATGACAAATAAAACACTAAAAATCAATAGGCATCACAAATGTATAACGTACAGCATGAAAAAAAATCATGTGGAGATAACATTTAACAGTGATTTTAAATTTGTAGTGTTTCTAAAGATTAACTTTCAGTGAGAATTAGATAATGTCAAAGATAAATCTATGTATCTAGGTAAATTTAAAAAAAAATCCAATATAATCGACAAACAATTAAAATGAGAAAAAATTGTAACGTTTATTTTCTAAATATCAACTTTAAGATAACATTAGATAAATTCTAATTTTAAAAAAATTCAATAACATAATATGATTAATAATAGAAAGAATAATACATAAATAATGATACCGATTAAAAAGATCCCACTGGAGGGATCTGAGCCATATCTAGGAACCAGAATACCAGAGACTTGGAAGCACTTTTGACTTCGTTGAGCCAGCAAGCAACAACCTAGCAATCATAGCAATGTGCAAAAAAGCACTCAGAACACCTTACCAAAACATATCTATTTCAGTCTTTTTTCTTCGTATCAATTCAAAAACGGACTACCAAGTCTAGTACCACTAGGGGGAGTTTGGCGCTCACTGAGCAGTGACACTGCCACAAAACAGGGACAACTTCTGTACTTCCTAATAGAGATAAGTGCAGTGTGATGGGAGTCAAGGCTTTGTTGAGTCACAAACGTAGGCCTAACACAGGAACAAACACGGGCTCCACAAATAGACATAGCTGACACAAAATCCAACCGTTCACACAACCTAGTATTTATGTTTTATAATATACATTTATTAGAAAAGCTCTTTCCGCATATGTCCCCACTACAGTTGGTAACTTTAAAAGTAGAGTCGCCGGAGAGGCCGACCTGTGGTGGTGCAACAGTCCATTCCAGCATCTTCATCCCAGTACAGCTCTGTTTAACTACCCCCTCCCTTTAGCACCCTCCCCAGCAGCCTCGCTTTTGGGGGTCGGGCTAAAGTGCCGGGACCGATAAGAGTGTTTGTCTAACACTCTCCATGTCAAAACACTCATCTATCTTCTCTGTATCTATCCCCACCAGAGAACAACAGACAGACGCTGATAAAATGGCTTTCCCACAGCCAAGACGTGGAGCGGGGGAGGGCGTGAGGGAGAGAGAGAGGGCAACAGGAGCGAGAGAGAGGGGTACATAGGTGGAATGGGACGGATGCTGGACAGAAACACGTCACCAGTGAGAAAGAGACTTACCAGAAAATAGGGTTTCAAGAGTCGAAAATGGCCTTGAACACAGTCATCCACACACACATAGTACAAAGTAGTTTGTAATACTCTGTTGGCCTAAACACTAACAGAATCACTGACTTGCACTTTAATATATTGTTTCCATGAATGAGTATTAAATAATTCCCAATAGTCCATTCTCTTAATTTCATAGCTTTTCTCTTGGTTGTGCTGCTTCCAGTAGTTTATGTTAATGCTTTTATCCAATTATATTTCTGCCATCATGTGTTGCCATGGCCAAAGAAATCTGCCTTATCAATAGTGCGGGTGCCTATAGCTTAAAATGTATGGCATTGAAACATTTGCTTTGACCAATCAGATAATCAGTCAGATTTAATCAGCCAATCAGATTTCGATTTGACTGCATTGGGGCCATCTAGCAGGCGTACAATAACGTCAGCATTTTCACGTCCTTTGATTGGATGGTCAGAGCACGTACTATCACTGGTAGTCAGAGGCTTACCTAGCTAACCACATCTCCAGTGAACTGCATAAACTAAAATATATTCCTGTAGATTTAATAGTTTTTCGACCACAAATTAATGTTTCTTTCTCTCCTCGACCCCAGCAGGTTCAAATGTACCGGGAAAAAAATCCCTTATTCAGCCATCCAGCTTAACGCAGTTACAGAACTCTATTTGATCTGTCCGGGTAATAACAGAACTGACTGACTGTAATGTATGCCATGACTGATTCTGAAGGGAAAAGTCTCACTGAGCTCATTGATTTCCTTCAAAAATCTGTGTGAGAGCATGGGTCAGCTGTAGGCCTACACGTCGTCATGTTTTGCCGCGACTGTCCCTGTGTGCACTGCTTCTGTCGAGCAGACACTCTCAGCCCTAAAGCGAATTAAAACTTATGCCAGAAATACGACGGAACAGACTCGACTTTCAGCATTAGCCTCGATGGTGATAGAAAAGGTTGTTGGGACTGAAATGCACAGATAACCTGTACAACAGAGTAATTTAAGTCTTTTTGAGGAAAGAAATTAGGATGGATTTTGTGTAAAAAAAATAATCAGTAGTTTTGGTGAGTATTATAATACATTTTTTTGCCCCCCGGTTTTCCCCATGGTAAATATGATTTTCTAATTCATTTTTCTTGGAAATTTATGATTGAAACTTAATTTTTTCTACTATTGTACTATACTATTGTAACCCTTGAAAGACAAGACAAGACAAGACAAGGGAGGCTCCGTTTCTGAACTGCGGAATGAAAGAACCACTGTACACTAACGCACAAGCCAAACTCACTCGCTCGTTTCTCTCTACCGGCCTTTTCCCAACTCACCGCATTAACCCAATAACTGCCGGTGCAACATAAAAACAGCAATTTCACAACAATTATAAAGAGTCTGTGCACTGCTACACTATTAAAAGTTATTAATTCAGGTTGGACACCACTGAAGGCCTAGATGTGAAATGCACGGCCCGCCACTGATATTCATAAAATAAAATATGATATATAACAAAATGCTTAGTACCGTTTTATACTTAAATTCTGTAAATTTATATGAAAAAAGTCGCTGAGTGACAAAAAATTAAAGTAGCATTATGAAAAAGTGGCAGATCTATTATTTTGCATTTACACTCATTTGACATATAGTATCAGATTGTTTTGTTCCATCCATTGCTATGGTTATCACTGTCAATCAGATTCAATCGCACATTTAAATACAGTTGTCAGTCCTTTGCTATGTATAGTTAGCAGCATAAAAAATGTATCATACAGAAAGTGAGCAAAGATCGCTGCCATTACAATCACTGAAGCTGTGTGGTACACAAAGCTGCACTCTTGCGAAAACTTTCGTCATAATCAATGAAGCGGTCGATTCATTTGACATCATGTTTATACTTTGTTAGTTATAATGAAAAGTTATAATGACTTTGTTAGTTATGAAAAGATTTGTGAGCGTGCAGATCTCATCCTGAACAAAAACTCAGCCGATTTGAGTGGTGTTCTGACTAACTTAAACGAAACGGATATGTCTGTGTGCAATTTTCTACAACGCTCAATGCTGCAAAAACACGTTGTGAATCGAAACCTTTGACACTCTTCACAGAGAACTTATGCAAACACTCGTTTAAAAGCAGCTGGCTAGTGGGTACCAGTACAGCAGAACAGCAGGTACCATCACATTAAAATGATCAAATATATCTTTGGCGGGACAAAGATTCATTTTAGGTGCCATCAAAATGTATTCAATGCAGGAAAAAGCTTGGTCTAAAAGGCAGTATTAAATGATTAGTTATAAATCAGTCAGTGGTGGGTTTGGTTCATTATTAATGAGAGGCTGGGCCTCTATCAGCGGTCTGAAGTCCAGTGTCATACAGCACTGAGTCAATGACTCCTATCTACTGCATGTCTTCTAATCTAAGCCCAGCATCAGTACCCACCCTGACCTCTCACATGACCCAATCTTATCACTACAGCAGACATTATTACCAATATATCACTGGCATAATTCCTACATAAGCAATTCCTATACCATCTGTTCTCAGCAGATGGTGACTGCCAACAGGTAGAGTAAAATCTCAAAGTTCTCAGTCTGAATTAGTGAATCCTACGGAAAAAGGTCCAGGTTAACAACCCTTTAAATTGGCAATTAAGCCCATTTTACCCAAAATTCTCAATACCAGATGTTTTTGCCATTTCTTTTACTCTCAAAAGTGATTCTCAATAGAATCTAGCTATTCAAAATTCCTGTAAAGCAATGTCAAAAAAAAAGTTTTAAACAAAACTTTTTTAAAAAGTGTAAAAATGAAGACAAATATATCCAATAAACTTTATTAATTAATTAATAATGCATACTACTTCTATTGATAATAATAATTATTATATAATTTGACCTATAATATAAAGTTTTATAGGTTTTAACAATACATGAAAATTATTAATGGTACTATTAAATGCTAAAAATAAAATAATACATATTAAATGTATAAATAAATACATAAATAAATATATATAGTATTTTTGTTGGAATAATTCAGAATTTTTTGTAAATGATATATTCGGAAACATCATTGTTTTCAAAAAAATGCATGTGCCCTCTTTATCTTTAATCTGAATAACTTCCCCTCCCCCATTTCAGCGGCATCGCTTCTCTCCTCTGATGACGTGGCATGAGGGCGGGACAACCTGTCTCTCACATGAGATTGACCAATAGCAAACCACAACAATTCAACCATCCAATCAATTCCCAATGGACAAAATCAAGTTCCGCCCTACACTCTTCTTGTACAAGAAGCCATTTGACTGAGATATACGTCACAATAGGGAAGAAAAAAACTATCACAACTATCTGAGTGAAATGGCTTCTTAAAAAAATAAATACTGAATTATTCCAAAATAGGAATTGTCCATTTTATTTTCATGGTGACTTTAAGTGAACAGTTCTGCCACAACTTTTCATCAAGTTAATTGTTCTCACAGCCTTTTCTGGACAATTTACAATTTACGAGAACAACCCAAAAAGCTTCTCTGTAGACCAAGAAGTCTTATCTTTAAAACCCTACCATTTTCCCACACAATACACCGACACAAATGTGACGCTGCCCTTGTGTTAGGCCATAGCAACTTCCCTACAATAACCCCCATCAACCTTATCGATAGCTCTGCGTGACTGGTTCCCAAAAATATACGCCACTCTTATCGATAGCGATGAGTCCACACAGCTCTTATCAATAGCTCTACACACTGGCAGTGTCCACACAGTGCCTTATCAATATGACTGCCTCCGCAGACACCAAAGCGGCCAGTGTGCAATATAAAAAAGAAGAATCAACCCATCATTAACACAACACCATGAGACAAAACACAGGCATAACGAAAGAAAGAATGAAATAAATAAAAAAGGATGAATTTAGCTGCATAACATACTAGAGGGAAACATTCTACAAAAGAGCAATTCTCGAGCATTAGCAGTGTAAACACCCTGAAGGCAACGCAATTCACTCAATGGTGGGAGTTGAGCAACTAGTCATTCTCACAGTTATGCCAGCCACGCGCTTCCTTTTAAAGAGGATTCATCTTAGCTTAAAGGGATAGTTCACGCAAAAATAAAAATTCTGTCATGAATTACTCTCCCTCATGTCGTACCAAACCTATAAGACTTTCGTAAATCTTCAGAACACAAATGAAGATCTTTTTTATGAAGTCTGAGAGCTTTCTGTCCCTCCGTTGAAAGCTACGCAAAAGCCACTTCAACGCTTCAAAAAGTTCATAAAGAAATCATAAAACTAATCCATATGAAATGAGCGGTTAAGTCCAAATTTTCTTAAGAAACATGACAGCTTTATATGATGAACAGATTGAATGTAGGCTTTTATTCACATTTCTTCTGAATGTTCTTGTTCTTAAAACGAACAATTCTAAATGACATGTTTATGTTTTACTTCTTGCATCATTTGCATGGATGTGCTGTATGACAGGGTTGTTGATCCCAGATATTTGGAGTAAAGTTGCCAGTCAGGGTTATGGTGAGTCAAGACAGAAAAGGCTGAACAGAACTGCCAGAAAAGAGACATGTAATTAATGAATAACGATCCCACAGAATCCAGTGGAAAACGGTTAATGATGGGCTGTGGCTTTAACCTTTTCCTCTCGGAGTAGTATATATAAAACCCACACACACACACACACATAATAGTTGAATAGTTGCAGAATTAGATCACGCAAACATCCCAGATTTTCCAATCATGTTGCGATCATTACCTGCTGCATTATTACTACTATTATGCTAAAACAACTAGTTATTCCTAGTACATCGTCACCATGTTATGTTAAAGGACAATATTCAATATATTTAGCCTAATTCTGCATGTGTCATTTCCCTGTTTTTACATTTAGGTCCCCTTTGCCGTCATCTAATACTCGCTTAAATATTTAAAAATCACAACTAAATTAATAATTTTAAATGTAATGTTTAGAAAACCTGTACATGAACATTCTTTTTTTTAGGTGAACATTATAATGTTGTGATACCTAAATTCACCAGTAGCATTTAAAATGATTGATTTGAGTTAGTTTTTTTAATTTATTTAGACAAAACAGTATAGAATTTTAATATCAGCCAATTATCAGTAATTAGACATGACATGAGAAATTATTGTCAGCTATTTAATATTGATTGTATCCACCAGGATTTAAACATCAATGCATCCCTAAAAACAATGCATGGAATTAACCAACACTATTCATTCTTAGTGAATTCTCCTCTCGATATATTTTGATATTAGACAGGTAACGGCCTCATACTTAATTTCCATTTTAGCTTTAACCTTATCAGACATATTCCTGAAAAACACAAACAATCATCCTCATAATCTCATAACAGCAACATTGAGTGAGTTCATCTTTTAAAGCCAGTGACTCCCCTTTATTGGCTAAAAAGAGCATGTAGTTATCCAGTCGGGCCCTATTCAGGTTTTCCGTAGCTCTTTGGGCTTCTCTATCAGGACTAATTGATTTTTAAAAAGACTATTGTTGATATCAAATGAGCAGATCGCTCCACGGCCATTGATTTTTTGACACAGTACAACAGGAAATCTTTATCGGAGCCACACTCCGACCCTACGCTAATAGGTGGGGTTTAACCTCTGCTGAATGACAAATCCCACACTTTCCTAACCCATAAAGAGTGAAAATAGAGTGTGTAAGCGTGTTTGTCAGTGAGCACTGAGTGTAACACTAGTAGAGGAGTGGCTATTCTGTAGTTCATCAGCAGTGATCCACACACACACACACACGTCAAAGAGTTCGGTTGAGAAGATACAAATTTCTGGGATAGGCATCGTATATTCAGCACGGCATCATTTCCATTTTACCCTTCTTTTGCTGGGTAGAGATAAGGCACCTGTGTTCACCACTCTCATCAGATGAGCTTCAACAGAACTTTATCATTGACATTTACTACTGTTTACACAACTAATTTCTCTTAACTGTACTTCTGAACTTTTATCTGACCAACACAACGCCTGGAGAAGAGCTGATGCCAAACAACAAATATGCAAAGGGGTAGCGAAGATGAACTATGCTCAAATAGAAAGCGTTGCACACTGCTGCAAAGATGTGGCTTTGAAGACACATGCCTGGAGAAACAAATAAAGACTTTAAGTAGTATTTTAGATTCCACTATTGAGAAAAATTCGAAGTGCTGGAAAGGATTTATAATAGAAATGAGGGAAATGCAGTTCTGATGGGCACAATGAGAAATATATTTAAATCTAATGTTTGACCAAGATAAATTAACCAGATGCAAGGAACCAAGAGGATAACTACTGTAAGAGACAGCAAAACAAACCCTTGTGTAATGAATCATGCTAGATAATTCAACTTTAGCCTACCTACAGCATCCACTCACCTAAAAAAAGAGTAGAAAGCAACAAGTCTCTACGAGAAGATGTCAAAAGACAAGGAGCAGGAAAATTGAGTGGAAAAAATTGAAAGTTTTTCCTGTATTTTAAGGGGTCAGAAATTAGGGTTTAGTTACTTCACAGTCATAAATTATGATTTGCTGGAGAGACATTAGTTTTTGGAGAGCTTTAGATTGGACAAAAATCTGTGTAGCGCAAGATAGGGTAGTGCCGGTTTCAGAATTGGTGATGACGGTTATGAGGCGAGTCAAATGTGACGATGGGGGGGGGGGGGGGGGGGGGGTTATTATAGGACAACTTAGTTTGAATAAAGGAGCAGACACTGATCTACTTTCTCTACGTTTATTTAAAATGAACAGCAAGACGACTAGAAGGTAATGTGCTTTCCATTAAATTAATCACACACAGTAAACAAATCCTTAACAAAAAAAACCTCTACAATGAACGTGCTTTGTTTTAAATAAATCACACACAGTAAACAAAACCTTGACAAAAAATCTTTGCAATGAACTGCAATTTAGACGCACATACTCGGGCAGATTCGGCTTGAAGTCGTTCATCCTCGGATGCGGCGCCGCACGCGCTGTTAGAAAAAAAGCTGTGCACACAGCAATACGAAATGGGGTCTTGCGCACCCAACGCGTCATTTTTGGCGCGCGCACCTTCGCGCTCGTGCGGACCATCAAGGCCGGCGCTATGGGCGGGCCTTAGGGGGCCGGGCCCGCCTAGAGAGCTCCTGTGCCCCCCCTCCATCCAATTTGCATTTAATAAATTATTTTAATAATAATAATTTACGTGCAGTATTTATTTATTTATTGATGTGTATTTAAGTGCAATGTTTGACTCATAGGCTAATCTTATAAATAAAAAAAACTCCCGGAAGTTTGACTGATTGTTTACAAAAAAGGGGTTTCCCGCTGAGCCGCTCTGACCGCAGCATCTCGGTAAAGTTATAGCGACGCGACGTGCTCGGTTTTGCCTATTCAGAAACGAATGGAAAGAGAAACTCATGAGATTCCAATCCCAAAAACGTCGACTTCAGCTGTATTAAGAACGTGAGTAGGCCAGTTGGTTTTATTACTCTTCGTAAGTTGCACCAGACGTGGTGTAAATTATGCATTTGACACTAATATGCAATATGTGTGTGAGTGTGTCGTAGTGGATTATGCATGGTTGATTTAATACTTAACTTGAGATTTGTGACTATTTGGCTGTTATTATAGGAAGTTGGCTTATAGCATGCTGTGTTCACGGAACAATGCAGACAAGGTTCATTAGTTAACATTAGTTAATGACTAACATGAACTAACCATGAGCGATACATTTGTTACTGTATTTGTTAATGTTAGTTAATAAAAATACAGCTGTTCATTGTTTGTTCATGTTAGTTCACAGCCTATAGGCTATAACTGTAACATGATATCTCATGATAGCCGAAATATGATTGGGCAATAGGCTAATTATAGTTAGGATATTGAAATCGCTGTGAAACTGTTGTAGCTAGTGTTGCCACCCGTCCCGGTTTTTCCGGGATTGTTCTTCTTTTTAACAACCTGTCCCGGGAAATTTATAAACTCTCCCTGATATACAAAAGGCTCATAAGAATTATGAAATACAAAAGGCTCAAAAAAATTTCAAAAGGCTATGTGAATATGTCCCGGTTTTCGAAAGTCTACGTGAATATACGTTCAAACAGCGCGCACGGCAGAGAGGTAGAGAGCGCGAGACCTTGCGTGCATGAAGCACCCCCCCCCCCCCCACCCCCACCCCCACAATTTATTTGTTTGTCATAATTAGGCCCCCCCAAGAATATTAAATGCCCATCCATTGATTTGTTTCTGCCGCCGGCTCTGCGGACCATAGACAGTAAACGGACGCGTCGAGTATAAACAAGGCTTTACTCCGTGTCAGCGCGCGCTCTGATCGGTAAAGGGGCAGACATAGACCTCTCCCGAATCATCTCCAGCAGTAGCAGAAGCACCACCACTAACTACGCCTCCGTTTCCCTCGTAAGCTGATATTAGTATTTAAACATTCTCTATGATACATTTTTTTTTTGTAAAAACATATTTTAATAACACGGTTTTTGCGGTTATAGAGTTCTAATGACGGTGTTCAACTATAACCGTCGGTCTCAAGGTTGTATAATAACCGTCACACCCCTAGCGCAAGATGAGCCATCAGTTTTTGTGGTCTATTTTCCTTCACGCGGAACAATGTAAATTTTAAATGCGTATTTATCTGCTAAAAAGGATTTTAGCTCAGAAAAGTATATAGATTTGCTTCATAGCTAATAGACACATAACTCTAACTCACATAATTTTGATTTCATGGTTTTTTTTAAAATGACGCTTAAACAGGTAATATGTTGCTTTAGGAGAATAGTTTTGAGTTCAATTCTCACCCTTAACGCTGCTATTTTAATTAATTTACACATTTGACTGTCTTCTGGTTAAGAGACCATATAGATGCTCTATAATCTTCTGTATGACTGCAGGCCTGATCTTGTGTGTGTGCGTTTTCAACTGCTTTTCCTTGTCTTCCACCACCGTTACCCTTTCACAAATTGAAAGTGAGGACCTTCCAGAAACTCGTCCTGATAATCACACATAAATTAATTAGAAAATGTTTCTTGACATTCTCGCTGCATAGACAGGGGAAAAGACTCCGGGAAAAGCCATCAAATTAATTGTACGGTATGTGACTTTGATAATTAATTCAATAATTATTTCATGTCTACTTTAGCAACTCCTTCTGGCTGGAAAAAAAGGACATTTTGATGATAGCGGCATAAGGATTTAGATTCTGAAAGGAAAGTACGGGAAATAACACTGAAATACAGGGGTGAGAGAATTTAAACACTAAAAACATGACTTCAGTGAGTGCATACACACATAATGAACATTTAAAATGCATGAATAGCATTGCATTAAATAAAATATGCAAATAAACAAGTGGAATCTGCAAACAAATGATGCTAGACCTTTACACAAAAATATTTAAGCCATTTTAACTAATTGCAACCAATTCCAATGTTTTGCTTTAAAATTGTGCTTGTGCTATCTTTCATTACAAAAATGCCATTTGGTTTAATACTTTATTATAATGATTTTTTTTTTTTAGCATGGCTAAACGGTCTAAATACTATTTGAGGACAGTATGTGTTGTAACAAATTCACATCCAATGGAATTAAAAAATGTTTGACTTTTTAAAAAAACCAGACTGAAATAGGAAACTGTCTATTGCTAAAAGTCTGAAGGAAATAAACTTTAAACTAAACAAATATTTAATCTAATTGGATTTTATCCATCCATTAATCTAATATCAATGCAAAACAGCAAAGCAGCCCTTTGCTACCCGTTTCTTCACAAGTGGCTATAAAATATGTCTCACATATTTAAACATGGCACAAATGACAGATGCAAGGGGCACATAGAAAAAGCAAGGCCTGGCGGAGGAAAGATATAGGGCAGGAGGGAGGAAGGACAAACTGAAATGCGGGGCAGAGAAAGAGAGACAGGAAGCGGCAGGAAAGCGCAGGCATCTGATAGGACTGGTAATCGGCGTGGCAGTGTCCCGTCTGCAGCCGCCAGTTCGTGGGCCACATGGAGCAGCTGGGGAGATAGCAGCAGGGGACGGCAAGTGAGAAATGTTCCTCTAGATTAAAGCCCACACCTCTCAATCATCAACCGGGTAAGAGAGTGACAGACAGAAAGGGAAGAGTATGTTCTTAATTACAGATAAATGCCCCTTCCTACAGTCAATCATCATTGTGTGAGACATACGACACAGGGAAATGCTCACTTATTCACACACGGACGGTTGTTCGAAACATAAAAGAGTCTGAACAGTTTTCATGTGACGTGTATAAGGTTGCCGTTGAGCTCCGTTTAACCACGAGTGTGGGACGATTGTCCCGCAGCCCACTGTGTGCATTAGAGTTCCAGCATTCTGCAGGTGTGTGGGATGTGCGCCAAGAGCAAAAAAACGAATGAAATTTAAACACAGTGAGAGAAAAAAAACACAAACTGACAAACTTAAGACACATTTCTTACTGTGAATTTATGAAATAAGCTTTAACTGAATCGCGTATAGCCCATCAGATATTTTAATTCTTGAAAAAACAACAATAAAAAAAAGGCATGCATACCCAGGGCACCGATTAGTTTTTTGAGGGGGCACCAGTAGCTGGGCTGGTTCGCCATGACCAAAGTGAGGAAGAAAACGTTTCTTAACAAATTAAAGACATGTTAGTCCAGTAGTAGGGATGCTATTCTTAAAGGGATTATTCACTCAAAAATGAAAACTCTGTCATTTACTCACCCTCAAGTTTCATTTACTCACCCAAACCTTTATGAGTTTGTTTCTTCTGCTGAACACAAAAGAAGATATTTTAAAGAATGTCAGTTGATGGACCCTGTTGACTTCCACTGTATGGGGGAAAAATACTATAGTCAATTGGGTCCATCAACTGTTAGGTTTTCAACATTCTTCAAAATATCTTCTCTTGTGTTCAGCAGAGAAAGAAATTCTTGAAACGTGAGGTTGAGTAAATAATGACAGAATTTTCATTTTTTGGGTGAACTATCCCTTTAAATTTCAGGCTGATACACATAAGCCAATTATTATTTTCATGTAATGACTAATAGCCAATAAATTGCAGATATTAAAATCTGGTAACACTTTACAATAAGGTCCCATTAGTTAAAGTCAACATGAAACGGAAGTTGCAAAAGTCTTTTCTTCTCTGTTGTGATGTATATTCAAGAAAAAATGTAGGGTGGGACTTTTGTCCACTGGGAATTGCTGTGATCTCATGTGAGTGACAGGTTGTCCCGCCCTCACGCCAGTAAACACGTCATCAGAGAAGAGAAGAGATGTTGCTGCAAGTGGGAAGGAAGCATAAGCTTTTTTTTTGTTGAAAAAAACAACAATATGAATAAATCATTTATCGCTAATAAATACTGCAAAATTTTTCATGGTGACTTAATGATGAATGTATTAATTAACATTAATTAACAATGAACAATACATTTGTTACAGTTGTTATTAATCTTTGTTAACGTTAGTTATTAAAAATACCACTGTTCACTGTTCATGATAGATCAGGCCCATTAAATAATTTAACAGATACAACTTTTGACTTGAACAATGTATAAATGTATATATGTCAATACTTACATTAACTAAGACGATTAAATGCTTTATAAGTATTTTTTATTGTTAGTTCATGTTAAATGATGTAAGAAACTACTGTTAACAAATGGAACCTTATTGTAAAGTATTACCCTTAAAATGCTGTAGGCAAATTCGAAATAAATCACTAAAGTATAAAGTCAATCATTTTAAGTGCTAAAAGTGAATTTAGTCATCACATAATTATAATTTGTCGTATTAAAAATGGATAATGATGTGATTTTAAGATGTTATTGAATTATTAGTGTTGTTAAAAATAAACTTAAAGGGAGCGCGAGATGACAATCAAAGATGATCTAAATGTAAAAACGAGAACTGAGCATGCAAATAAATATCCAATATTTAACCATTATAAACAGATACAGATCATTTACAACTCCAATACGTCAGGTCAGGAATCTGGGGAACACGCTGTGCTGGGATAAGAGTGTAACGTGGGGAAGTGAAAGCGACTGAGAATGGAAGTTAACGGTCTGACGCTGGTCCTGCTCTGCTCAGCCTCAGATAACAGCTTCGCCCGAGTCCCTCATAGTGCAGCACAACCACAGCCGGATCTCAGGAAGAAATAATTTAAGATTGCAAAAGACGGCAAGATTATCAGAATAACTGAAAACCATTGAGCTCACAGGCGGTCTTTCCGATATATCTACACTGCCGATACATTCTTGCCGACACAGGAATAAAGAAAAAAGTTTGGTACTCTGACAAAATACCAGGTGCTGCTGTACAATGGCACTTCATATACTGTCACACTCTTAAAACACCTGCTATCATGCTCCTTTTATTCCCATGAACCTGTTACATCATTAATCTTGTTTGATTTTACAGTACTCTCTCTCTCTCTCTATTGCATATTTTTCTAAAGAATCAAAACAAAACAAAAACTTCTACAGCATGCAGAAAATTAATAGTCAGTAGTACACAATTACAGATCTGCTTTAAGTGTATGTACTGGAGACTTTTATAATTAGTATTTCTATTGCATTTGTATGTGTAACCCAAATCAGCTTAACCACATAACTGACAGCATGTCAAGATTATTAGCATGTTTAGCCGGAGCTGTTTTTGTCTGGACAGATACCAACATAGTGGTTTCAGGTTTCCACTAAATATCGCTCCCAAAACACATTCAAGAAATAATGAGAAAGAAACAAAAAGAATCACGAAATTCAGTTTTGTACAGCAGGATATAGATCATTAAAGGTCTAGCAAAGCATCAGTGCCATCAATGCCCTTCCATTGAGAGTGACAGCAGATCAAAATAAACTTGTGAATGAATCTTTTGAATTAACTTTGAAATCCTGAGCACAATTGGATATTATATCCATACACTGCGGCGCTCTGATCTAAGCTTCCTCATTCAGCAGCGAAACAATGGGTCCAGGGATGAGATTGAATGACTCGCCAGTGAATTTCACTCCTGCAGTCGGGTGTTGTAGACACGTCTGATAAAACCTCAGACTCCAGGCGCTTTTGTCTCCATGAGAACAATATAAATATGTTTAACAAGGACTACCACACGCTACTCTGTATAACAATTAAATTCAACTCACTTATTTGAACAGTAATATTCAGTTTTCTACTTCTAGGTTCATCTGATTTAAAGCAGATGTGCAAGTATTTTACGGTGAAAAATATAACCACTGTGGCGCTATCAAAACACGGATATGTCTTTAGGTCCAGTCACACTAAGAAGGATAACTATAAAGATAACTATATTAGCATCCACACCAGCGGACAATCGTTTTGTTTATTCTAAGCGTGTGCTTGTCTGTCACTTTTTAAAGGCTTGAGCTTGTTACAGCAGGGTGGATTCTGATTGGCTGTCAATACTTTTACCGTTCATCATTGAAAGTGATTCCAACGATATTGTTTCTCTGTGCCGTTATCGTTATAGCTGTTGGTGTGAACTCTGCTATTCTTTAATATTGAGAAGGCTTTATAGATGTATATCTGTATCGTTATCTTTATAGTTATCGTCCTTGGTGTGAACAGGCCTTTTTTCCCAGAGGCTAACGTATTTTTCCAATTGTTTTCAATGGGACGGGGTCGTTTTAAAAAAAAAACAGCAGCGTGACAAGGCGCTGAGCATCTATTTCAAGCTGGTGGTCTGCGTTTTCTAACGGTCGCTAAGAGTTGTAAATGATCAACTTTGGGTAAAACGAAGCGCTCATAACGATCACTTTTTATCCAGCCGTCCAATCACAGTGGAAGAGGGGCGGGACAAATACCACACCGACAAACAGTCCCATTCAGCTTGAACAACGATAACAAACGACAACAACAAGCAACTCTCGTCTTCATCCAACCAATGGAATGTGTATTCGGGAAACCTGTTTAAAACAATCACTATTTTGCAATAATATATATATATATATATATATATATATATATATATATATATATATATATATATATATATAATGTATTTGCAGCAACGCATCCAATATGTGTATGCATTTGCATGAACATTTCATGACATTGGACTGACATCCGCAAATACACTTCTATTTCATTTTAGTTCCACTCTCTCACTCTTTCTGAGCTGTGCTGATATGTTTTTAATTTTCCAGCGCTCAGGACTCTTCAGGAGGTCTATGCAGATTTTCCTGCGTCTCTGCTGACGTTGTAAAACCTGGCCAACACCTCCGCACCTATCAGCATCCCTGCAGGCCTCTCATCAATGCCAGTTCCAGCACCCGCAAATAATTTATCAGCATTTAAATGCCACTGATAATATGCACACGCTGCTCCCTCCGATCCCTTATAATTAAATATGATAAAATCCCACCGCACCAGGTAAATAATAATAATCATTATTATCATTGCCATTATAATGCTTTATTGGAGTAATTTGAATAACTTGTGTGGGTAAGGAATGCTGGTGGGGAGGGAATGCTGGCCAAGCAGGAACGTTATATGCGGAGCTAGTTTAGTCAAGGTCCTTTTCCATCCTGTGAAACTCTAAAAGAGCAAGCGAGATGGAGAGAGAGAGAGAGAGAGAGAGAGAGAGAGAAAGAAAGAGGAGGAGACAGGGAAAAAGGAGCAACGGTCCGCCAGCTAGAAGGGATTACTGTGACGGCCATTTGCATATCAAGAATTTTAAGCAGAGAGGAAAATATCAAACCCTCCAGCCAGCAAGGTCATTTTGAAGATAATTTTTTTCTTCATAATTTATTTTGCATATCATGCAGCAGGACACGTTATAGATTAAAAAGCTGCTTTGCCATATCAACCCATTCCTGACACTTCTGCCTCACTACTGCCTATCAATTGATTCAACAGAACCCCACCCTGAAAAATATTCTATAAAGATACAGAAGCTATTAACAAATAACAAGCAAGAATTTTCCATGGACGTTACGTATGGATGCTTTAAAGGGCGGATAGACCACCCGTGCAAATTAAAATGTGGGAACTGTCGAAATGCGATATGCGCTATCCTTTGATGATATGGATTAATTTTTCAAAAATAATAATACCCATATTTTTGAGTGACAATTCTAAATGGATGTATAATACGCTAAAAGGCTCATATACATTTGATTTTCTGTTCATTTTTAGACAGATTTCAAAGTAAATTGCACCCAGTGTAAAATCATACACAGTAAGATGTGAGTTTTACAGCTTCAAAACTGATAAGGAATACATAAATAAGCACACTTGTTTATTTATGGCCCATGTTCTCTCTATCACTTTATCTATGAGTTTTGTGTATGCGTATACAATAAAGCTTTTTACAAACTGATGAGAATGACATTGGATGAGAATCTGCCAGTTGAGAACTTTCAGGAAACATTAGGTCAATATACGAAAGGTCAAACAGAGATAGAAAACAAGAGAAACTGACAGTGCAGAATGACAAAACACTACATAATGACTGAAAAATATGCAGAAATCATGGGTTTGGCTGCTACTGCATTCCCATTCCATCACCTGACACCCACAAGAAAGAGTAAAACAGGATGTGACATCATCAGAAAAGGCCCAGTCCTCTCTAAAAGAAGTCAGTCTGGTCGTTAACACCAGAACTCTGCTAATGACAACAATGCAAACATTTTTTTTACCACAGAACTGAACACTCAGCTCCCAGAGGATTGTGAGAAAAAGAGGCAACATACACCAAATGAACACTCTGCGGCTCCACTCCTGATGCTGAGGGGCCAAAACAAAGAGAAACAAGGAAGAAGTGCATGTCTGCATTCTGCAGGGGGGTGTTAGTGGGGATGGAGAGACCAGTGGTGGGATGTGGGGTGGTGTGTGAGGGGGGTCATGATGATAAGGGAAAAATTCAGACCGGTCAAAGTTTCCCTTTTGCCAATCGTGCTCCTGATAAAGGCAGCGCCTGCTCCAGTACTGATAGAAGGCCTATCTCTCTCCTGCTCCCCCTTCTTTATTTCTCTCTCTCTTGCTCTTTCTCCCCCTCTTCCTCATTCTCCTGGCAGTTAGTTTGCGAAGGGAGGTGGGGGGGGAAGCCTATCGCACTCACATCGCCAGTGCTGTCATCAAGCGGCAACCGCACAGCAATTAATATCACTCCAATTACTGTTAAAAGGACAGGCTGGAACAGGACGATAATAAACACATCCTTGACGTGAAAAATTAAAACACACACATGCACACGAGGAGACACACATATTTAGGCGATTTCTAAATATTCGAGATAAAGAAAATGCCTTGCATATTGAATCATGTCATACTCTACTAGATCCCCACTATCGCTATAAGCTGTACTGCTCAGCTGTGTGGTCCTGAGAGAAAAAGATGGAGAAAAATGATAGAAAAAGCCTTATTTCACTATCCAGGCCAATATTATAGACTACTAATTTGATTTTACAGTCAGTGCAGTAAAATGTTCTTAGGATGTTTTCAATTTTATGCATCCAGTTTGAAGGCAAGAAAACAACACAAAAACACCTTAGGGGTTGATGAATACTTTTTTTCATATTTATGAGTCTTTAACAGAGTGATTGATGGAACTTCTATCTCTGCTGAAAAACCTGTTTAAACTAGCCTAAACTAAGCTGGTCTTCATCCGTTTTACTGGTCTCCAGCTGAAAGAGGGCCAAAACACCTTTAAAACCAGCAAGAGACCAGCTAAGACCAGCATCTCCGCTTAGGCTGGTCTAAGATGTTCGTTTTTTTCCAGCAGGAATGGCAGTGGTTCTCAACTGGTTTTGCTTTAGGACCCAGTTTGAACATGAGGTGGTAATAGAGGACCAAAATGATTTATCATAAAAAACTAAATAAAAATGCCCTTGAATTCAAACAAAGTTATTACTAACTTATCAAACCTGAAATTGCATTTTGCACTCTAAATATGTAAAAATACGTATTTATTTATTATATTATAAATCATTATGAATATTATACAGCCTATTATATAATAGAATATTTGCATAATATTATGAAATAATAAAAAATAACATTAATGTTAAATAATGTAATATATATAATGTTATTAATTAACTTAGTATTTATCATATAAATACAGCCAAATTTATTAATATTTACATGTATGTCAAGTTTAACTACTTAAATTCTGTCCTTTACATTTAAGCAACGGATTAACCTGCATGTTCTCTTCTGTTGTTAGCTCCTTTGTACCACATATAACCAAGAACATCAATTGTAAAAATGCTTTTGAATTCATTTGCACTAGTTATATTACTTCAAATCAGGGCCGGCTGCCTGAGAGAGACAAGTCCCAAATCTCACAGAGACTATTAGAACATTTCTAAGACATTGTGTGGACTTTTTTCTGAGTCTTGCATTTACGTGAAAACTTTCTGATTGGACCCTGGAGTTAAAGCATTGTTTAATGAGGCTCCATGGGATACAGATTTGAAAGTTTATCTGAATTCTCAGACGTGCCACAAGTGTGATGTCACGGGTTTGTTGTGGACCACTGCATCACTGAGAAAAAAAGTGACAAAGCATTGAAAAGTGTACAGTAGTTTCCCCCCGTAAAGTGGTATGAGAATGAGTGTACTTTCTCTCAAATTTACAGGCAGATCAGACTGAATCATGTCTGGTTTAAACGCATATCTTTATAAAGTCGTGGCCTATATTGTTTCATGGCTGCTAAGGTGACAGTATGACTACAGCTGGCCCTTCCTGAGGAGCCAGTGAATCATGCATCAGTAAACCATTCCTGAAAGAGGGACAGATAGAGACTGACCTGGGCCGTTCCACTGGGTTTCCCCTTCCCCATTTGCCTCTTCCTCCTCCTCATCTTCTGTACAGCGTTTCGGTCCTTTCTCATCTTCCTCACCCTCATCTGGAACCGCCAGGGACTCGTGCGTTCTTGGCTCTGTGTCAAAACAAGTGGAACAATTTGATGACGGAATTAATACTCAAAAATCATATTCTGATCACATATTCTGAAAACAACCAGAGTTTATGTTTGTGCGATATTTACATTTTTGTGCAATATCATCGTTTTTTTACATGACCAGTTAATTGCATATTATTCCTTACTTATGTAATTGGTAAATGCTTCTGTGGACTTTCAAGTTAACTTTTATCACAGCTGCTAGATGGGAGCGAATCTGGGAAAAATTTTGATTACCATGAATTGTATTTTGCAGTCTTTGCACAGATATTTATTGTATTCCAGAATTTTAATAAATATAATATTTATTATATACAAAAACACACCACTGTTCAAAAGATTGGGATCTCTTATGCTCACCAAGGCTGCATTTATCTGATCAAAAACAGTAAAAACTAATATTGTGAGATATTACAATTTAAAATAACTCTTTTTCTATTTAATATATTTTAAAATATATTATATAAAATATAATACATGAATTTTCAGCATCATTACTCTAGTCTTCAGTGTCACATGATCCTTCAGAAAGAATCTTAATATGCTGATTTGCTGCTCAAGGACCATTGCTTTCTTATTATCAATGTTGGCATAGTTGTGCTACTTAATATTTTTGTGGAAACCATGAACATTCTTTTTTGATTGAGGATTTTTTGATGAACAGAATGTTTAAAAGGGCAGCATTTATTTGAAAAATAAATATTTAAACAATTATAAATGCATCGTTACAAATAAGCATTCTTTTTTCAGTTACTTTTGTACAGTAGTGTATACTTTTTACATAATATAAGATGAAATAAATATTAAACATATTATTAATTTATTTTATTTATAACCTTAACTTGCATTTAGCACGTGATGGTTACATTAATAATAATAATAATAATTCATTACATTTATATAGTGCTTTTCTCAGCACTCAAATCGCTTTACGTAGAAGGGGGAATCTCCTCAACCACCACAACATTGAATCCTGAGTCCCATGTTTAATTCTTAATGTTCTATCATTCTCTTACTCAACAAATGAGTGTGATGGTCTCGCACTGATGATCAAAAGTGGTCAACAGAGAGGCCTGTGTGATTCAGCAGCACGACATCTTAGGATAAACCCGACCCATACGCTTTTGATTTACCATGCGAGAATTGGAAACCCCAGCCAACAGACGGCCAGCGTCTTCCTTTTATTAAGGCCGATCTTTTTCATCAGTGTGAAAGACAAAGTACAGGTCTCCCAGACATTGATGCCAATGATTACTAATTCTCTTTGATCAATGTGATCACCTTGCTGATAGCGGTCTCTCTCTTTCGGTTGGTCGAGTGCCAGTGTAACATGTATGAGTAAATTGACATGACTTCTTGTCCTCTTCTCTCCCCTTCCCCAACTCCCTCCCCTTCACCCCACCTCGATTACAGCTCATCTGTGGTGCACAAAGGGCATGTTTACCCTTGCATTCCCGTGGCGATAAACAGCGATAGCTACCGATCGATACGGGCCATAAATGTGACGTGGTCAGAGCATGCTGTTATTAATGCAACAGGTTGGAGATTAGATCTTCATCATCAAATAAATCACACATGCACACGCCCTTCTAGTCAGCCCCGACAATTCCACCCAGGCCCAACCGCCATTCCCAGCCCGTCCCATGACGCGCCTTCCTCCCTGCCTAAGAAGCCCTATTATTTTCAGCGATAAATCACATTGAATGGCACATTGATTTTATCCTGCAGCGTTCAGCGTGGGGAGAGGAGCTGGAGTCACAGTTATTGCATTTAATATTATCAATATAATCTCCCATATCATCTGAGCAGAGACGACAGGTATCAGGAAAAGAGGGCGGGGTGGATGGGCGCTGCCACCATCCTGGCTCCCCGGCAGTCTCCTTAGTCTACCAGCACATGCAAACACACATACTGACGCGCACACACACACACACACACACACCCCGTTGCCAACCCAACAACCTCCTTTCATCTGATAACAGCTACTTCCCTTGTCACACCTGGAGGGCAAAGTCACCCAACTTGCTCCATTCTTCCTGGCTGGCCTCATTTTTTAGAGTCAATTTTCTCTAAGTTCTTTCTCCCAAACAGATCATCATGGCAGGGTCAAGTTCTTTTCTTGTAAGGCTCAACTTAAGTCCAACATGGCGCCCAAAGTGGGGCTAGCTGGTTGTACAGGCTAAGATGTTTCCATCCAGTTAAATACTGCAGCCTTGGTGAAACCATAAGCCAGATCAAGCCCACGATCAGACCTCCTCACCGGGTTTGAGATAACAAAAGGTGTGCTGGAACACAGAGCCATCTTTGCTTAAGGTTTATCAGCTTCTCTGCTGATATGGATGACGACTTCACCATCAGATCTTCCTTCGGATCACTTCAGAATGACCCTTTCACATGGAAACCAGCGGCCGCTTTGCCATTAATGATTATTAAAAGGTGGTATTTTCATTTATATTTATTTTTTACAGGTGGTTATCGACACTGTGTGTCCTGTGACTGGTTGAGTGTTTTTCTGAGGCAGTTATCAGTTGGTTATCGCCTGTCTTTTTCTCTCCCAGATGGTGGATAAGGGAGCTTGCCTTTATTAGCCACTGCTGGCCTGATAAAGACCTGGTATTGATCGCAGGTTGAAAGAGCAGGTTCGTCAAACACGACTGATTTACAGAGGCTGATAATAGCAGCACCGGGCAACAGTGGAGGCCCGAGGGGTGGGGGCGAGATTGATAGAGGGGGAAAAAAAGGGCTAAAGAAACACGTTAACGCAGACCCTCTTTTCACACCGGAAAATAGGAGGAGGACAAACATCACATCAAATACAAACTTACGAATGCCACATATTTGCATGTCTAAACGCACACACAAACAAAACAGGACAATCTCTAAACTAGTCACGATTAGCACCTGACAGAATTTCCATGCGTTTATCAAAAGCAGCCAAAGAACCAGCTCTTATCTCCTCAGTCCCCAATTTCACAAGAACAGGAATTTTCCAGATTAAAAAAAAAAAAAAGAAGAGGAAAAACAGAAATCTCAACTAACAATGTGACTTAAATATCTTACGGCTGGAAAACCAGACAGAAAGTGCAACAAGGCAATATACATCCATGTCTGCAAAAATGACATATTACCTCATTTAAGATGAAATTCACATAACTTGTTTATTTAAGTCTATAAAAGTTATTGTATAACACTTGCAGGAACTAAACAAGGTATTAAACCAATCTAATCTTAAATTATGATGAAGTCTCTTCAGCGAAAACTTAAACAAACAAAGCTCTGTATCTCATTCAGCAAGCATTTCCTTTTCCTGAAAAGAAATGTTATTTCATAAAGTAAAAGTTCTGTCACTCTTTACACTCTTTTGTCATTACCAACCAGTATTGCGTTATTTTTTTCCATAAAACCTAAAAACTGAATTTAAGAACCTTCACATTGCTTTTTCAGGTCATAGTGACCACATCAATAAAAAAAAAAAAAACACTATAAACTATAAAACAAATACCATATATATATATATATATATATATATATATATATATATATATATATATATATATATATATATATATATATATATATATATATATATGGTATTTCTTTTATAGTTTATAGTGTTTTTTTTATTTTATATATATATACACATGCATTAAAAGTGAAGTAAAAATAACAAAAATAATGATTCATTCTTACTAAAAATCTATTTAGCTCTCAAGTCAAATATGGCAGCTTTAGATGCATGGTGTCAGGTTGGACATCAGCGGCAGAAAACATCAATGTCTTGCATGTTCAATAACATTTATTAGAAAGCTTCAGTGGATTTTCAGTGAAAAATTTCAGTCTATACTTCAAACAAGCAATCACATGGCTCCACAAATTCATAGATTTATGGTTCTATGATTGTTTTTTTGTTGTCCTTTTTGGAGCTTGATGTGAATGTTCTGTAAAATATGATTTAAAAAAAAATCTCCTTTTGTGTTCCACCAAAAAAAAAAGACAAATAAGTTTAGCACGACATGAGAGTGAATTTCAATTATATCCTTTAACTATCCATTAAAGTCATATGGCAAAAGGAAGCGGTTTTACGAAATCCAGACGAGTGAGATGTCTAATACTGTTATCAGTAGGCATCAGCGTTAAAACAGTTTCATCACAAAACAACACAGGTTATGTAAGAGGAACATTCAGGTGGTTTTGACACTTTTCGTATGAAACCGTTTTAGCATGCGTCGTTTCACCTTCGTTATAAAGTGGTGTAAATGAAGGTGGACTTGAACCGTCACACTCTGCAGAGTCCTCCTGGTCTGAAGCTCCGCCCTCCTCTCCTGACATGCTTACATCATCAGTTGGATCCTCACCTCCATTAAGATCCCCAATAGAGCCTGCAGAGAAAAAGAGCGAGAGCGGTCATAAAAAGAGGAGCAATACAAAATAAAAGTCATCTGACACTGAAAGGCCTTTGAAAAGATATCATATCATGCCAAAGCCTCAGTTGAGAGGCTTTAGATAATGTGAATATACCCTCTTAATATCTTCAAGGAAGTAGGGTGTTCTGTAAATAAAAAATGATAAAGTACATGATTAAGAAAGAAAATTCAGATTCATTTCAAACCTTCTTGCTACAAGCCTTTTACAGTTTTAATTGGTTGGAAATCCCAGAGCCTCAGACCTCAAGGAAATAAATGAACAATGGTGTGTGTTGCATCACTGGCCAGGGTGATTAACTCATTTGTATAACTCAATACATTCCCAGTTGGCAGACGTTTGAACAAAACCTTACACTTTTCTACCATGATGAGATAACCAACCATTGGCGTTTAAAAATAGCTATTTATTTAGTTGATATAAAAAAAATATATAAAAAAACCTTTCCAGAAGCAGCAGTAGTAAAACAATTTTTTGACATAAAATCAGTTTAAATTATAATATTCTCAGAGAGCATGTTTATTGTATGGCTTATGGCTTGTTCCCTAAATGAATGCAATACGTGACAGACAAGGGCTTCTGTAGTGGACACCACAGCGGTTTGCATGTTAATTCAACCTTCGTCGACAGTATTGTTATTCTAATGAGGTTTAAGATGAGGAAAACTACAGTTTTCACATAAATTCATCAAACACATTTTCCCTATGCTACACTCAACCAGGAAACCCACTATTTTATGCATTTGCATCCAAGCAAAATTACCATGGGTTGGAAAATCGGATTTTACCACAGGTTTTGGTAAATTAATTTTCATTAAGTTGTGATGAACAGAGAGGGGATTGTTAGGAGCTAAAGCCGTGACTGGAGGCGTATATATTTACACTTCCTAGAACAAAGAGGCCTATAATCTATACAAAGCACACAACAATACCCGTGAATAAAGAGCCTTGTAGAAAAAGGCAAAGGCAATTTTTCTAATTCTGTTAATTTCACTTCCAAAGCAATTAAAACGAGGCGGAGATAATGCTTGGAAACAATCGCTCCCTGACAAAGTGTTTCTGTCTTTGTAAATGAAACATCTTTAGGCTAATTTCGACTTCCACGCCTGCATGGTTCACTGTAATTTCAGATAAAATTAACACACTTAGATTTGGACCTTAGTAATAAAGGACGCGAGAGAGAAAAGTAAAAAAGATCGATCCCATACGCCATATTTTTAGAATGTAGTCTGGGCATTGCTAGATCTAATTTTCTATATCTGTGGCAACATTTTCATACAATTAATTTTCCTTTAATCATAATTGTACAAAGGGGCTCCTCTGTTTAAAATTCCAATTACATTTCGTGTTTAAATGTAAGTCTGAATTATGATTTTCTTTCCTATTACCGCTCTGGTTAAATGAATAAATCACCGCATCACTGCTTACAGACATCAAATGGCGCGGAAAAAATTCTCTGCTCTCCCTCTTCATCTTATACAAGCATTAATATGCATTTTTCACAGAACTGACGACAGAAAAAGGGTTGTCTACATTTAGAATGTCAGCAGACAACTTTGTTTGCCATAAATTTTATGAAAAAATGAGGGGACAAATCTAGCACTCAAGAACATGTATAGATCACATTGAAATATAACTTAAATGTAAACTTAAACCTGTAAATTTACAATAAAATAAAAACAATTTAGGATTTAAAACAAATGACGTAAAATATAAATTATAATTACATTGTTTAATGTTAAAAATGACAACTTTTCCCAATCCACGTTTAAGGACTAAAATGTCAATTGTAAAAGCCACCATTTTGTCTTTTATACGAAGCAAAAGAAAGAAGATCAACTGAAAGAAATACACTTTTGAGTTCTAACTGGCACTCGAACAGACAGAACAAAGTGAGAAAGCTGATGAAGGCGGAGGAGATAGGGCTTTATTAAGCAGCCCCCGTCCACATCAAACCAGTGTGCTTAGCGGCAGTGATTAAACCAAGAGACAACACATCAAACCTGAGCCCTGATTAAACGAACAAACTTCCTCACCATCACGTTAATCACCACATTACCAAACAGCCCAAACACAGTGAAAAAAAAAAAGAACACTGCCTGTATCTGGAAATCAGGGACTTGTGAAGAAAGATACTTTGAGGAGAACAATGAGCCTTTAGTGAGAGTCTATGTGTGTGTGTGCCAGCGTTCAAGGAAGAACTGCGGTACCTGCAGTACTTATAATTTCAAGCACAAGTGGCTACACACATTGATCAGAGCCAAGGGCATTAACACACTGTTAGTAATTAGATGGATCCAAGGGTTAGACCGGATCCCGGGCACTTGAAAGCACAGCAACCCACATAAATCAAAAGGAGACTTCAAGTCCCCCTGTAGTCAATAATTGTATCCCTTAAAACTCATCTATGATCACCAAAATGACATATTTAAACATTTTTTTTCTTGTGAAACAATTTTATTCATGCCTTAAAACAGCTTGAATGTAACTCTAGACCCTTCTTTCATTTAGTATCCACGAAATCATGAATATGCAAATTGGTTCCCGCCTCCACTCAATCACACAAGCTCAGAGATCCACTTGGTCAACTTTACTATAGTAAACGCTACACGATGGCAAGTGGTTTAATTCATCCATATATGTTTGAACCAGAAACTGATTTAGACTGATTTCACTCGTTATATTGCTGCTAAATGTACCAGATTTTTCATATCAGCAGAAAAATATACCGGGATAACCTGGCTTCTCTTGTCTCGAGACTCCCCTGCTTCGCAGCAAAGTTAATGATATGCTAAAGCCCGCCCACACGTTGATGTGATTGGTTACAAGGTAGTTTGTGACGTAAGAAACACCAGCGATTTCAAACTGCGTCTTTTTCACTGCAGAAAAAAACTCAGCAATGGTGATGTCTTTTGAATTTGCACATGGTTTGTCTTTTAAAAACATCCCATATACATATATACAACATTAAAAGTGTGACGGGACTCGAGTCACCAGCGTCGCTGGAGCCGAAGATAAGCTGGGAGCCTCTGGGCTTTCATACCACTGGCAGGACCTCTGCGGACACACTACCGTACAGGAGTGGACTTTCACTTGCTTTGCCAAGACCCGCTCCATCTCGGTTTCTGCCAACACAGCATGCGGTGTGAAATGAGGTAGTGAATAGCACTCTTGTTTTCATTCAGTAAAACAAGGTAACTTCATCCACACAAGGCCAAAGAGTCTTGTCATTGACAAGACACCATTCACAATTAGAAACGGGCATCGGTGTAATATTATTAATCATTGTACTAAATTAACATCTTCATTTCAAAGCGTCTAGGCCACAAAACATCACCTGTTTGGTAAGCAATAAATGTGCTTTAATACATGGCATATTGTTCATTTGCACAGTTATACAGTTGAAGGCAATAAAGCAATATTGCCCCAAAGACTTCCATTGCATTTCAGTACACGAGTGGTAATCATTAATCTTGTAAAACAAAATGAACAGAGGTGTGACATGCTATGTTCCATCTTTTCTTTTTTTACCTTTTATTAAATCACGCATGGAAGACTTTTACTTTGACACACTGCAGGACTGTTTAAAAAGATCTATTAAAAGGTCATTAAAAATGGTTTTACATTTTTTTTAATTAAATAAAAATCAATAAATCTTGAGCTTCACCCAAAAATGAAAATTTTGTCATCACTTACTCACTCTCAATTTGTTCCAAACCTGTAGGAGTTTTTTTTCTTCTGTTGAACACAAAATAAGATATTTTGAAGAATGTTGGTATCCAGACAGTTGATGATAGCAATTGACAATTGGTTTGGAACAACTTGAGGGTGAGTCAATTATTATATTTTCATTTTTGAGTGAACTATCCCTTTAACTTCTTAAAAGGACAGTTCTATGATCATTTATTAATTTTCATGTTGTTCGAGAGCCATATGACTTGTTCTTCTGAGCAGCACAAAGAGAAGATGTTTCAATGAATGTTCATGCTGCTCTTCTCTATATAATGGAAGTGAATGGGTGCCAGGGGTTTTCTCTTTTTTTCAAGCACCATAAAAGCAGTCTAAACGCCTCATGTGCTATATTCAAAGTCTTTTGAAGCCATACCATTTTATGTGAGATAAGTCATATTAAGTCATACTCAAAATATTGCCAAACAGTTACGGTCACCATCCATTTTTATTGGACAAGAGCAGCTTGGAAATTCTTCTGTAAATAACTTCTTTCACATTCAACAGAGGAAGTTGTACAGGTTTCAAAGGACATGATTGTAAGAAAACAATACCTGTAATATTCCTTTAAACTCTTAACTGAAATATTAAAAAGAGAGAGAGAGAGAGAGAGAGAGAGAGAGAGAGAGAGAGGCTTAAAAAATAAACACCACATTGTATTTACTTAATATCTTTTGTATTTGCCAAAGCATGAACATAAACAGTAAGAACGCGAGCCAAACAAAGAATAATAATTATCAAAACTCTTAAGACAGAGCACGAACACAGAACAAATAATATAGCTATACTTGACGAGGCTTGGTAATAATGAAATAAAAAGAGTAAACAGCGCAGGAAGATACTGTTCTCATTTCCATCAGTCAAATCACACGAGTGAGTGATTATAATACTTATGATAATGAGTGATTATTGTAAAGTGATAATGTGTGGTGATGATATTCTTGTGCGCTGGGCATCGGAGCACTTCAAACGGGCCTGACTGATCCTCGCCGTGGATTTGTCAGCAGGTTGTCAAACATCAAACAGCCGTGAGCCCGGGACACTGCAAAGAGGCACATTTTAAAGACATCCCTCGATTTCCTTATCTTCTTTTCTCACTCTACGCTTCCTTTTCTGCTTTTTACATCCCTCCATCATGTTACTGTCTGCACCTTTTCTCTGCCTCTCTCTCTCGCCTGTGCAAGCTCTTTCCTTTCCCTATTACTCTCTCCTTTCTTTCACTCTTCATCTCTCTCTCTCTCTCTCAGAGAGTGACTGGGAGCGTCACTCTGTGTGGATAGCTGCGAGCCGTTCCCGGTTATCGCCTCCTGCAGACTCTACCGGTCTGATCTGTCTCCTCTTCATTAAGCAAATACGCCGACGTGGAAATGAAAACATAATAGCTATTTGATTTCCAGCGAGATATTTTGCATATTGGTTCAGAGCTGATAGTGGAATTTCATCAAGTCATTTTTTTTTCCATGCTTTAAAAACTGAATTACTGAGCTGGGCGGATTCGGCAGGATTTCTTTACATTGCTGGGAAGAGGGAGGGGGAAAAAAACAGAAACGGCAGAAGCAGTTCCCCAGGAAGACTACTTAAACGATTAAATATCCCCCCATTCCCCTTTTTCTCCTTTTGATAACAGGGAGGGAAAATTTAAAGAATTCACAGTGCTTTAGGTTCAACTATACTAATCAGAGATAGAGAGAAGAAAATTAACTCCTTAATGAGCAGGAGCTGTCTGCCAGATAATGGTCAAGGAGAGGCGATAGGGCTGGAGACTGAATGAGAGAGAAAGAAAAGGAGGCATAAAAACCGAGATGGATTCACTGAACAGGGGAGAAATCAGATTTTACCCCTGCTCTGGAAATTGTTCTTTGTGTCCACAGAGGGCAGGTGCGATTGTCGGCAACGATATCTCTAAGGTTACAAGCCGGTCTAGTCGCTACAGAGATGAATGGTGCGTCTGAGGGTATTTCTCATGCCCCTCTGAGAGAAAAACTACCCCTGCAAGTACAGATCAACAAACTTGCTTTCGCCAATTTATCAGACCCTTCCTGTAGAGGGGAAAAAAGCCCAGCCAAAATACGTCTGACGTCTATTTTCTGTGTTGGAACAATTACACTGATACCGCTCTCTTACAACACGTATATAAATGCCATGGGGAACAGTACAGAGCATTTCAAGTTATTACATAATATTGAGGCTCAAAAATTCACATGAAGGGAGTGATGCTTTCAGGGTTCTCACACCTTTTGACCAACCAATTTCCATTACTTTTCTAGACATTAAAGGGATAGTTTACCCAAAAATTTAAATTATGTCATTAATTACCCTCATGTCTTCCATAGACTGCAACGTTATTACCACTTTCAAGGCCCAGAAAGGTAGTAAAGACAACGTTAAAATAGTCCATGTGACTATAGTAGTTAAACCTTAATGTTATCAATCGACGAGAAATGTTTCGTGCACAATACAAAACAAAAACAACGACTTTATTGAACAGTTTCTTCTCTTCCGTGTCAGTCTCTGACGCTGTTCACGTGAGCATCACGACACAGGCGTGCGGTGCTGATGAAGGAGCCAGCCAATCTTGAGGCGGCGTTCTAGAACCAAGAAGCGCTGCACTGTTCACAATGTGAACCGCGTCAGAGACTGACACAGAAGAGAAGAAATTATTGAATCATTTTTTTAAATTTGATAAAAAAAATTTTTATTGTGCGCACAAAGAGGAATTTTCAGACAAATAAATATTTTAGAACTAAGAATAACAAATTCACTATAGAAATTACCATGACTTATTTGGATTTTATTAAATTTATATGGCTTTTCCAGGCCAGTTTTAATATCCCATGTTGGTTTTGCATAACAATGGGAACCCGGTACATGACAAAGTCCTTTTTTTATTTTACCAGTTTTATTCATATGGGGTGTAGACAGGACTGGAAATGTAATGGAGGGACGAAATCAGAATCGGAAAAAATTCTATTTGTTGGCAATTTGTCAGAATATGAACAATACCTCAAAACTTTTGTTTTGTTGTTGTTGTTTTTAGAAGAAAAAATGAAAACTTTTATTCTGCAAGATACATTTAATTGATCAAAAGTGACAGCTAAGACATTTATAATGCTACAAAAGATTTCCATTTCAAATAAATGCTGTTCTTTTTAACTTTCTGTTCATTAAAGAATCCTACAAAAAGTTTCCACTAAAATATTAAACAGTACAACCGTTTTCAACACTGATAATGATAATAAATGTCAGCATATTAGAATGATTTCTAAAGGATCATGTGTCTTAAGTCTGGAGTAATGGCTGCTGAAAATTCAGGAATTAATAGCATTTTAAACTATATTTCAACAGAAAACAGTTCTTTAAAATGTTTCACAATATTAGTGTTTTTAATCAAATAAGAGACATATTTCCAAAAACCTTACCGACCCCAAACGTTTTAACGATAATGTATGTTTACTACATAATTCTCAATAATCTAGAAAAATGACAAGAAAAGGTCAGAACACTCTTTGAGAAAATGAAGCACCCTTTGGCCCCTTTTTCTGGAGAGGTGAGAAGGCGCATTTTCCCTCTTGAGAGAGAGTGCTAAACACCCTCTAACTGGTACTTCATCACATACACGTCTTACACCAAGCCACATCTCTACTTCACCCCTTCACCCCTCCAACCTTCCTCCCATCGCTACAACCGCAGAAATAGACTAAACAGATCATATGTGTGGGTACACAGACTCATATCCGAGCATGTGCGCCTGTGTTTGTTTGCAGAGTGAGAAAGACAGGATAGGAAAGTGGGGGCGTGTATGAGTATTTATGTGAGAGAATGATTGAAAAAGAAAAGCTAGGGGCAAGTGAGATAAACAGAAGAGTGTAATGAAATGCATACACACACAAAAATCCTATCGTTTCTACAGAAAAGAGCTGGCAGCTGCGGTTGCCAGAATAGTGATGTAAAAATAGTAACAAATGTAAAGATATTTATAGAACAACCTGTAAATGGCACAAAAAAATGCAATGTAATTTGCTTAAAATCCAACAGGCCTTTTCTGCTTACTTAGCAATGCTATGCGGCTAATAAAATCTGTTTTGTACTTATTACATATACTGGCATCCACCATGATAACACAAGGGGGAAAGATAAAACCACATGATGAATTTTCCACAAATGTAAATACTAATATATAGAAGGTGCACACAAATACAAAACTATGCATTAAACATTTTCTACCAACATAAGATGCAACATAAAACCATAATGTACATAACTGACAACAAAAAACTAAGAAATATGATTATTTAAATCCATCAAATTATTAAAAACCATCAAAAGTGAAGTGTCACTGGGAATTATTGGATGTCAATTTCGGGCTTATCACTGCAATAATAAGATGATTTGGTTGTACTTTATTTTACAGTATGTACTTACAGTCTACATGCCTAAGAAAATACTGCGTAATATAGGGTAACTACAGGGGTTAAGGTTAGGTTTAAGAGTAGGTTCAGGGTTAGTACCTAGTTATTAGCCAGTTATTGTAATTACTGTAATAAGTACATCATATTGGTAGCTATAACAATAACTGGGTAAACCTAATCTTAACCCATGTGGTTACCTTATATTACTCAGTACTTTCTTGGTAAGCCTACACTGAAAGTGCACATCCTGTAAAATAAAGTGCAAACTTTGTACTTAATTCACATTTTTACGGTTAAAATTACAAAAACATTTTTTTTTACTTTTTACAGTGTAAAATGCAGTGTGTGTGTGTGTGTGTGTGTGTGTGTGTGTGTGTGTGTGTGTGTGTGTGTGTGTGTGTGTGTGTGTGTGTGTGTGTGTGTGTGTGTGTGTGTGTGCACGCCTTCTCAATAGCCTTGCAAGTTGTTCGTGGGGAAAGACAGATACGGATGGATGAAATAAGTCGTTGATTCAGCCGCCCCTCCTCCCCGAGAATCCTGGATGGTGGGAAAGTTGAAATCTGCTGCTATTTTCTATCTTTTATCAGACGGCTTATCTTCTGGCTCTTGTCTGCGTGCCTGGCTTCGATAGTCCAGGGTCTCCACTCCGGCTGCCTGGCAACTTCACTCCCCCATTTCTATCTCTCCTCCTCTCTCCTCACGCCACGTCACCCCACCTTACAGCAAGTGCAAAACTTCTGTTTATGATTAAAAGCGGAAATGTTCATAAGATTTGAAGATGGACAAAGAGGTTCTAAATCCTAGATAGTTGACTAACAAAACAAGATGGCCGGCAAGCAGAGATCGATTAATCGATTTCTAATCAATCTTCATTTTGATGAACCGATAACAATTCTTGAATTCCAAAACTGATCTTTTAGTCCATGCTGTTTTCTGAACAAAACTTCACCAAATAGCATGCCTCCCATCCAGTAATCGCAATAAGCTTGTGCTTTGTTACTTTTGATATAAAAGTAACAAACAGCTTTCAAATTCTGAAACTCAAACAATAAATGTTGTTTTGATGCCGCCTCAGTTCAAACGATATGAAACAATTAAATGTTTATATTTCAACAACAAATTTGAGTGAAAACACAATTATATCATTAAGTAGTAGAAAAATGTATACAATGTTTTTATTTGAGTGTTGATCATTATATCTCAAACTAAATGGCAAATGAATATGGGCAAAATTATAGTAATGTACCAACTAATATGTTTCCTTGTATAGTTTACAACAAGAGTTGAGAGATTGTTTTTCTAAAGTAAAATGTATATGTACTATACATGATTTATACCCAAATAAATTGATACTGAACTGAAATCTAATTGAATCAGGAGCTTGTAAATCGATTTGTCAAATCCGTTTCAATACCAAGCCCTAATGAAATGTTGATTATAGGGCCCAAAGCAAACTTAATTTTTGAGGCAAACTCTGAAAGTATGCATAGTGTGGTTAAAAAAGTCTGGATGAATGCATACAGTACACCCATACTATGCTGATGATGAAATGTACATCACATGCACTGGATGCTTTCCTTTGCGTACAGTACATGCAAAAACCAGTTAGGCCTAATTCAAGGCTCCATGTATAATTCAGGCTTAAATTAATACCACATAATACCAATAAAAATACTAAGAGTAATACAAAATTGACTATTTTAACCCATTATGTGTGCTGTGTAGTTATATCACTTATTAGCACAGCAACATGCAGTTAACAGTAGGCAGATCAGAGAGTAACAGAGTGTGAAATCAGCATAAAAAGAATCTGACAAGCATATGGACGGCATTATCATGCTTATTTATCTGACACAGATTTTGACACTTCTTTTGTATAAAGTACCCCTCCCCCCGTGGAGGTTCAGATCAATACGCAAACGTGTGTATGTTAAGCAAAAGAGTCTCCAAGCCGCATCGAGCTCGGTCTATTCAAAAGGGGCCAGGGCAACAGCTGCCAAGACGCATCTAATGGAATAATGAGCATCAGTGCAAACAGTTCCATAGGGTTACGCAGGGGTCACAACCTGTTAACACAAGTGTAATACAGCCCGGCACACACACTGCTCTCTGTTTGCTTACATTCATGCTTTATCTAAAGAATGCTTCCAAATTCTGCATTAAATAGAAGTTAAGCTCTATCTTGACTTGTCTGTCAGCAACAAAAAAAAAGTGTTTGCAACTATGCACTTACAATGGAAGTCTATTGGGCAATATAATCATTAAACTGAACTCGTAGACTTCTATTACAAGTGCATTTCTGTTAGTTTTGGACGATATACCGGTAGGCACTATTAACCAGCATTTGTGAACCAGTAAAGATAAATAAATAGAAGATAAAAGCCTGATAAAAGATATAAACTTTTGTCTCTGTCGCAGTCATGCACTTTTAAACTGTTGAAGAGCAATATGCAGCAAAAGAGAACTCATTTCATTATGTGCACATCCTGCAGTTGTTTCTGAGCGCTGTCTGAGAGACGGTTGAGAAAGAAACAGTTGAGAAAGAAAGCACATGTGTATCAGTATGTTAGATCACTGAATTAGGTCTTAAAGTGACAGGAGCATATACCTGTGTTAATGTTAATATAACAACAAAAGACAAAGAGAAAATCACTCAATGCTTCTGACTGAATCACTTTTGTAACTTTAATAAGAATACATTTATATTTAATTTACGTAGTGAACTGTTTTTTGTGCATTTAATAACTTTATACAAGTTATGTAGGCCTAGTATTTCTTATTTCCAGTGCTTGAAGTTTTTCAGGTAGGTCTATTTCATTTGTGTCTTTGTTCTATCATAGTTCTGTCCTATTGCTTGTTAGTTTCTTTGTTCTCATTTTTCACTGACTGTTTACTTGTCGTTTTTTTTTTTTTTTACTTAGGCTAGTTTTTGTGATATTGAAATTAGTGACAAAAATTATGAAATTTCAATGGTATCGAAAATATATTATCATGAAATAAAATTACTCGTATCTTGATATTCGATTTGTCATAATCTTGGCCACCACTAATTTCTGTAATTCTATATTGTTCCCCCTATAAGCATAACTAAAACCAAATAAAAGACCTTGACATTGTTTTATTTAATGACACTCACCTCATCAAATACTGAACAAGGTAAAAGAGACTCCCATAGTACTAGCGAACGGCCTCTCAAAGACATTGTTGCATTTGTTATCAGACCCTAACTTGATTGATATAAGCTGTCCTTGGATAAGCCTGAAGCAATATTCAGACACATTCTTTTCCCATGAAAACTCCTTCAATTAAAGCAGCGTGAGCCAACAAAAGAAACGATCGCAGATTAAATTAATATCAAAAGTATACATTAATATCAAACGCCGTAACCTTCAAGACACTATGCACGTTTGCACAAGCTCAGTGTTTGCGTGTGTGTTTTATACTATATCTTACAACGAATGAGTCAGCGAGAGAATGCATCAGCGAGGCAGATGAGATGAAAGAGTAGAGGGAGGATGAGAGCCATCCCTCTTAAGACACATCTTCACCCAGAACGCTTCTGAGACTCTTCAGAGGAAAAGGAAGAGTCAGCCATCGCGACGGTATGTGGAGGAGATGCCTCTCATCCTCTTCTCCCTCCCTCTTTTCACCGTTCCATCATGCCCTTCACTTTCTGCTCTGACACAACGCAGCAGATTCATCGTCATCCCCTTACTAGAGACGATTCATTCTTCACACACATATTCTCACACACAGACATGCACACGGCCTTCACCGTTTATCCAGACTCTGACCCTGAGATCTGAGCTTCGAGAAGACATAAGTTGTACAGATCTTTCAGCTCCCCCGTACAGACACATCCCCAGCTGTTCCAGTCCAGAGTAAAGACTAAACATGGCAGATCACACAAACACACCGCGGTTAGACCACAAGATGCCCTAAAGAAGAGCATTTCAACATTTTACTTACGCAATCAAAGAATGACAATCGCTTGAATTGTTTGATGGCAGTTCTATACTAGGTTGAACCCATCCAATATCCTGCAGATCTTTAGTGATGTCAGTGGAAAGGGAAAGTTAATAGGTTCTGATCAATTATTTCGAAGATTTGTAACAATGTGCACCGATGGAATGTTCACAATACGACCAGGAATACGCATTAAGAATGTAAACACGGTCCATTTGAATTTCCTGTTATGCTGTAATATAATACAACATATTCCGGGGATGGTTACTGACATAGTAGAGATGGGAAAGGAAATTGTTGCACACAAGTGACACAATTTGGACATTGTTATATTTTTTCTCTTTTTTTTTTTGAAAGAATTTTATTTATTTATTCAGCAAGGACACATTAAATAGATCAAAAGTGACACTAAATCCATTTATAATGTCACAAATCACTAATGATTTCAAATAAACGCTGTTCCTTTGAACTTTCTATTCATCCAAGAATCCTGAAAAAAAGCTCCAACTCAGCATATCAGAATGACATATTAAAATTGCTGAAAATTCAGTCTCACCATCACAGGAATAAATATTTTATATAAAAATATAAACTTATTTTAAATTGTAATAATTTTTCACAGTTTTACTGTTTCTACTGTATTTTTAATCAAATAAATGCAGCCTTGCCATCTAAGAGATCTTTCAAAAGAATCGTACAACTTTTGAATGGTAGTGTACATTTAAACTAATACATGCGTTTTATATATCAATATTTTGTAGTGTGAGTGGGTAAATGTGTATATTTCTTCTCAACTCTTAGTCAAGAAGCAGAGAAAATCCCTTTATGGCTCTTGTATAATTATTATGACTTAATCACCATAAAAGCACATAAAAACAGACAACACAGTGAGCTACTGGCCAGGAGCTGAAGCAGACAGACAGAGGTTAACTGTTATACACACACACACACATACTAAAACACTTCAGCAGCCAGCACTGCTCCCAAACAATCCGCTCCTCTCACTGACGTCATGTAAACCATTAACCGTTACTTAATGGTTTAAATATCTTTTTGATATTCTTAATATAAGGCTATGAGGGACATCAAATGATTTTGTTTCTTTCATAGAGGAAGAGAAAATTTAGAAATCTTCTGCTTAATCATAACACCATCCTTGCAAGCTGGCAGAAAAAAGATGATATTTTGAGAAATGTCCCATCGTTTTTTTTTTTGTGCATAGAGTGGAAATCAATGGTAACCAGAAATGTTTGGTTAAACCTGCAGTCCGTAGTTTTTCCTCTTTGTCGCCATCTCTGTTCAAAATCTGCAATAACAGTAATACGCGGAATTATCAACTTTACGTGGGTTGTGCCTCGGCACGGCACAGCGCGGATGAATCCAATGTTTTGAGGAGAATGTGCGGCTGTCAGTCACTGCGCGGTGTGGATACTGGCATTCGGAATTACAGATTCTACTTTTTGGAGGTATGACCAACATAACAATTTTCACCGGAAAATGTCATCTGTACAAGTAACATCCACTTTTGTTCTGACCAACTGAGTGGAAAAAAAGCATTGATGTAAATCACACTGATTAAATCAAACAATCGCTTATCATATCACGTCAAACAAGTCAAACTTTGTTCTCAAATGGTTAATGTTAACAACATCAGCATTGCGTGACTACATTTAATGCCCTTCTGATATCATCCTTGTTTTCGCATGGGCCCGGTTGCACTCCGAAGTCCGAACAAAGTCTTTTACATTTTAAAACGGGTGAATCTCCAGTTGTCACTGGTGATTGTCGTTTGAATCTTTCTGCATCTGCCATCAAATTGATGAGTTTAATTATCAAGCGCCTCCAACATCCTCACACACGCAATATAGCCTACTAGCCGAGACTCCTTCTTTATGTGCACAGATGTGACGTAATGACGCAAAGACATGCTCGAATTTCCCGCGGAAATCCACCAGTACCACTGGAATTAAAAACATTATAACAAGCTTACCGTTTTGAATCAAGCTAAGGCAAGCAAATAGATTTGAACACTGGCTGGTTATGTACTTGCTCAAAAATTTATTTTGGATTATTTTTAACCCCCAAAAGTTACGGAATGCAGCATTAATAACATTCTTCAAAATATCTTTCTTTAAATTCTGCAGAAGAGAGAAAGGTTTGGTATGACATGAGAGTGAGTCAATGATGACAGAATTTTCATTTTTTTGGATGAATGAATTATAAAAGGCAGTGAATAAAGTGTCACCTCAGGCTGCTCAAAACCCACCAAAACTGTTGCACAGGAACCTCATCAGAAAGAATCCATAAGCTAGACAAAATACTTTTGTTCACATGCATTCACATTGTTCAGCTGTGGTCAGATGTATGCATGTGCCACATCTAAGGTAGAGGGACACAAAAACGTATCTGCATGATAGTAGAGAAGCAAAGAGGCAGGATTTGCTGTTGAAATGTTATCTTTCACCATTGTCGCACAGGCAGAAAATAAAAAAATAAATAAAAATACAGCGATGTGTGAGGGTGGCAAAGATAAGTATGCCAAACGTAGAGTGGGGGTGGTGAGGGCAGATGAAGTAGGTACGTTAATATAAACCAGCTCACAGCTGGCAGCAGGAAAGAAAGGGGGTATTTTAAAGAGGCAGGGCATCACTGGAGCCCTCGGTGCCTCCGATAACATCCATGTTGAGAAAGAAAGAGAGAGCCGTACAGAAGGGGGAAGCAGAGATGGGGGAGACGAGGGAACGCAGCCCGGGAAAGATACGCACAGAGATGCCGTTTGTGAAAGGAAGTATCACCACCCCTCGAACGCAAAAGTCACAACGGGATTTCTGATGGGAAAAATGTGTTCTTTTCAGATGAGAGGAAGATAGGAGGAGCACAGCCAAATGTCAACGATGATAAATGAAGGAGTGCATGGAAACACCAGCATACTCTGATGTGCATGTCTAAGACGCGAACAAACAGAACATGTCTTTTTGCTCCCTTTAACAAAAACGTACAATGATATAAAAGTTGTGTGGAAAGAACAGAAAAAAAAAAGATTCAGGGGATTTAAAGACATGTTCTAACCTAAGTCATTACAGACCTGCATTACTTTCTTGAGGTGAAAGCAAAAAAAAAAAAACCTTTCCATGCAATTCCAATAAATTAATAATAAAAAAAAATATTTATATATTAAATGAAAGTTAAAGTCATATGATAGCTTTGTATGACAAACAGACCAAAATTTAAGCCTGCAATGTATGCATTATTCAAAAATAACCAATTACAACTGAAAAAAACTGGATCAACAGTAGGGAACTCAAGTAATCAGACGTGAACGCGACGATTAATCATGAAGACGGTAATCGGCGTGTCTTTAAAAAAACCTTCTCTGGTGTCTACGGCATTTTGGGCGGTACCTGAGGTCTGATTGGTTAGTGTTAGAACAGCATGCCGTCCAGACCGGCGGAATAAAGTGAAACTATGGATTTTGAAAGTGTGCAGTGATGCGTGGAATCACTTTGATCATGAAAATACATAAAGTGCAAGATGCGCAGCGCCAATCTACAAACAAAAATACCAATCCCTAATCAACAGTTTCATCCAAACAAAGAATCAAACTCACACAAACAATTAATGTCCTAATCAGTCCTAATTTCCCTTCATTATATTAAAAAGAGTGTCCACGATGTTCAAAAATTCACTTCTAGTACTCAGTGAAAAAAAGTTATACTGACACAATGAGTAAATAATGACAGAATCTTCCCCTAAGTGAGCTGTTACCAGTTAAAGCTGAATCATTGAGTCAGTGATGCATTAACAAATCATTCTGACTAGACTGTGAACTGGATCAACAGACACATCAAAAATACACTTTCAGTACTAAACCGGTAGAAAGATATTCTTGCAGTTGTGAAACGGTGAGTAAATAATCACAGAATCTTCATTTTTGGGTGAACTAGCTTTAGCATTATGTGTGCGGATGCACGTACACAAACACCTACCATTAATTAGCGTCGTTATCTCCACAGCCTCACTAAATCTAATTACAAATGGTTTGTCATTAACCGCGAATGATGGTAAGGAAACATTAATGAGTGCGACTCGCTTCAGAAGAACACTGGTAAGCCAACTAAATGTAACAGTCACTTTAGTTTGGGTCAATAGTTCAGTGGTTACAAAGCCAGTTCAGAACGTCTTGTCGCCTCCGAAAAGTTTTCTGTTGTCAGGATGTTAGGTATTGGTTTCACGACAATTTCACTAATACAGCAAATATTTGATGATGATTTACTTGAACTGATAAAGGTTGCACCATTAGTGTGAAGCAGTAATGCTATTTACGCTAGGTCTTGTCATAAATCAAAGCTAGCAAGTACAAGCTTTGCTAAAAGTAGAAACAATAATCTAGCTAGCACGAACGTTGTTTATCAGTAGTATTAAGTGCAATTTGTGAATTAGCAGGGTTAATGGACATTACAGAAAGCCGAGGCCCATCTCATCAGATGTGTGCCAGGATGAGGTGTGTCTGCGTGTGTATGTGGATGACTATAGATAATTTTAATATCTGGCTGGTGTGGATTGCTGATAGTGTTCTAAGGCAGGGCCCTGTGGACTGAGCACTGGTAGTACCTATCTGTAATTAGTAACCATTCTCTATCGCTGATAAGATAAACTCACCCTGACCTTTTCCATTTGGTCGCCATGGTAACGGGCCCTCTACCCCCCCTCTTGATATTATTTTAGTGATTAAACAGCAAATAGCAGGGAGATGGAAGAAACCGATAGGGATGATTAATAATGGTGTTTTGGTTGAAGTGAATGTATGTGAGCGTGTGTGTGTGTGTGTGAAGGGGGCCGCCGTGTCAGAGAGGAGTGTGAATAGGCTTGGCTTGGCTTTTTCACGGTGAATAATGGAACTTTAAGATGAGGCAATAGGAAATAAAAGCATGGGGTGAGAGCGATAGATGTCTCATTTCTTTCTTTTCCCTTTTTTTCTGCGAAACACTTTCCCTGGGAAGAGAATATTAATGTGTCTGTCTGTCTCCTCCCTACCAGAAAACCCTTTACCCACAATTCCCTCGTTCTCATCATTCAACTCTTAAGACATATCGTTGTTCTGATTAATAAGAACTACTGCACTTTTTTTTTATCCCATTGACTGTAATAGTTTTTCCTATTAATGTGAGAACATGGCAAAATCCATAACAGCAGTTTGGATCATAAGAATGAAATTTACTAGATTTTGCATGACGGCGGGTGAGCCTTGTATTCCTTTCCAAAGACTTCGTAACCATTAAATATACATTAAGGATGCACTGATTAATATTCTGGCCAATACTGATAAGCCAGTATTTATTTCCTAGTTATGATGACCAATGAAAGATAAATGGCTGAATAATTTAATACAAAAAAATATATATTTTAAATAATACAAATAAATTTAGGCATCACATTATAATATACAGATTGAAATATGCATAATCATATTGAGATTTGCTTAAACACTATTATAACAAAAAGAGCATTAAATACATTTAAAACTACATATATATCTCTTGTTAAATTATATCTAAAATACTCAATAATGAAAAGTAAATTCAGTTTGTTTTGTAGTAAAAGATTATGCAAATATTAAATTTGAATTCTAATTGATTTTCTGGTCAGTTAGAAGATAGTGATCAACAACCAACTTCATTAAGAGGGAAGATTTGATATAGATATGTATATCGACAGATAAATAATGCAAATCTAATTAAAAAATTATATATGTTATATAGAATTTAAATATTATTTAGGCCTAAATGCACATGTATACATACATATACATTATATATATATATATATATATATATATATATATATACACACACACATACACATATATATATATATATATATATATATATATATGTAAATTCAAGAATAAAATGTAAATTGTTTCTTTTGCAGAAAATGACAACATACAAGATAAAAATAAACTAGAACAGTATCATATATATTTGAATTGTTATTGATTTTCTGGTCAGTTAAAATATTAACTTTATTAAAAGGATAAAAAAGGACTAAAAAAATACTAAAAATATTAAATATAAAAATATTATTTAATCAAAATATGTATTTTTATATAAATATAAATATTTATAATTATATATAAACAAATTATATATCATTTTTCTTTTTTAAAGAATAAATCTGGAAACCTGAAATATAATAGAAACAAAAAAGCAATAAAACATAAACGGATAACTCAGTCCACACTAAAACTAATATACACTTATCTAATAATAATCTAACTAATACACTTCAGTTTCTAGGCAGGGCCGAGGCTTCTCTCAGCAACCTCTGAGAGTGCATTTGCATAAAAAGGAAAGAGCAACTGTGCATGCAAACCGGGCCCAGTTGACTGAAAGGTCACAGGGCGAACAAGAGCAGGGCATGACAGCTCGTATCAGGCTGATCTCTGTTCTGATAGGCACTAAGGGACACCTTCCCGAACTACGGCCAGGGGAGAAAACATGGACCTCACACAAACTGACGACACTGCCATAGATTCATACGATAGCACGCCTTCTGTCAGACGCAAGCCAGTATGACTACACTGACATCTCTACAACCACTGACCTGAGCAGCTCCCTGGAATGTGGCTGTCATCAAGGATTTTGGGCAATCTGATGAAGGTTAGCCATTCCGAGATATTATAGAGATAGACTTTCCGCCATATCTGCAGAAAGGAATGCCTGGCCTCTCGGAATGGATAATGGATCCCATACTTCAAGTGATTATGAGATCTGACAGAAGAACGGCCATGTCCAAAAGAAGATCCCCAATAAACCTGGCATTTTTTACAAAAATGGCAGAAACAGACATCTGTATTGAACACCTTTAGCGTAAAGCCAGATGTCATGCTGTAGTAGTGTTAGAGTAAGCGTTCTTAAAACAGGGCCACAAGACACACACACACTTGCACTGTAAGTCTGCTCTATTGCTTGAGTAAGCGAATTAGCCTCAGCGATGGCTGAGGAGGCAGTAAGGCGACAGAAAAAAGGGATAATCTTTTATCTCTCAACCCTCCCCAATGATTTTTATAGTCCATATCACTTCCCTGACAGTTGATGTTCCACTTTTCTTTTTCATTATTTATTTATCTATTTTTGCTTTGTGTGAATTCAGCTAAAATACTTCTAAAGCCCTTAATGGTGCTATCGGGAGCCGAGATCTGCTGCCATGCGCTGCTTTTCATTGGAGATATTTGCCGGGCCGACCCTAAAGAAACGGGACATTATCAAATGTCTAACGAGACTGACACGGCCAATTATTGACAAATTATTCCTTCAGAGCGCGCCCGACTCCCTTGATGAGCAAAGACTTCCTTGATGAGCGCGTAGTCCCCCCTCTGTCCTCAGGGCCCGGGGACTGACGCCTATCAGATTCTATTAAACGCTCTGCACTTCTGCGAACAAAGCTGCTCGCGCCCTGCGTCACATTAGCTTCCATTATACGCTCATGAACTTTGTCGTGATCACAATGGTATGCCCGTCTTTTAAGAGCTTTTAAGACCGAGAACTCTTTTTCTATTTATCAGAAGACTCAAATATGACTTTGCACGAGGAGGAAAACGAGAGGCGTGCTTTTATTAAGGTCCGTCGTGGTCTAATTCAGCAGACAGTAGGAGAATTCACCAAGAATTAATTGTTCTTACTATTAGCGCAGTTTATCTGCACCCACTTTTGGCGCGGTTTTAGTGCTTGATTCACTAGAAAAATTAATGAATGAATGGAAAAAACACAGCCAAAAATTTCATCACTGCAATCCAAGCACCTAGTTTTTTATATGAAAAGAATGAGACTTAATTCATTTATATTATATTTATAATTCACAGATATTAAAATTCTGAACAAACGTAAAAAAAGAAATTTCATGTTATTTCATGCAGATAACCGATAAAATGGCCAAAATTCTATACTACTTTATCTAAATAAAATGGATTAGAACTAAAACCAATTTTAGTGGATTTAGGCATCACATTATAATCCACAGTATGAAAATTGAAGATTTGCTAAAGATTACATTTAAGTCTTAAGGTCCAAAATTTTCATATGCGTTTTTTCGTATTCGTCATTCGGGGGCTCTGAATGGTCAAAACACCTCTCAAAATGCTTGCTACGGATGCGAAAAACTCATAAAATCGAACCCGATCCGAATTTTTTTCATGATGGACGAAAGTTTCAAAGGCAGTGTGTAAACGTGAGGTCGTATTTATTTTTTAACGTGCGGAAATTCTGGACAAAAATTTCGGACTCAGTGTGCAAGGACTTTTATGGTCTTAGTGTTTTTAAAGATTAAGTTTACGTGTTAGATGACAGCAAAGGTCATCCAAATGTAAAAACGTAGGAAATATGCGTGCACGTTTAAATATCAAACATTGATAAGTAAATAAATAAAAAATCCAATGTATTGTTAGTGTTTTTAAGTAAGTGTCAGATGGCAAAAAAGATAATATAAATGTAAACATATAGGAAATGAGCATCACAATTTAATTTCTAATATCAATGAATTAACAAATAAAACTTATTTATCGGCTGTTAACCAATATGGGACTATTACCAACTAGTTAAACTGGATTGAAGGTTGATCAGTGAATAACACGCAGGTTTTTACGTTGACGAAGCGCACATCTCTCCCGAGACTGAGCAGAGCTATTTTTGTTCGACCACAACAAATCTTGAGTAAAGACTCAGAAAAGCTATTAGCCTGAAATTTGAACTCTAAGCACTTAATATCTGTCAGGAAAATAATGCTTTATCGGCTATTTGCACCGTGCACTTCTTAGTACTGCGCTCTTATCAAATGCATCGTCATCAGGGGACTTTGAGGCATGATACGGACTGATAGATGGGAGCAGTTGATGTGCTGGCTTTAGGCAGAGAGGTCACTGGAAAGATGGGCCAGAGGACATTACTAGGGCAGGACAAGCTGTGCACTTGATCTGGGTCCAGTTCTGCAGTTCTTCTCGGGATCGGAGTCTGGATATGAGAAGCTGGTTCTTCACAAGCTCAAAATAATTAGTTAGTTAATGACGACAAAGCAGTCACTCCAGATGACATCCAGCTGTCCTCTGTAAACTTTCTCATGAGGGAAGCGACTGTACTAGTTTATTAGAGGCAGAGATAAGCACTTTCAATCTTCAGCTAAGACAGCAATGCTAAGGCAGCAACTTTATCATCAAGATATCGTGATATAGGAGAAATTTAAATTAGGGCTCAGTGATATTGCTAAAACAATTAATTCAATTTTTTTTCTGCCTTCAATTGAGATTGAAAGTATATCTCAATATTAATATATGCTCTGAATTAATTAAAAAAGTGTTTTTTTAATCAATCAAATTAACCATTGCAATTAAATATTTTTGCCAAGTAGATTTAGAAAGTTTAATGCAAGTAGTAACTACAATAAAAAACAAAACTAAATCTCGACAAAAATAACCAAGAAATGCTTTCTACTATGTTCTTCAAATGAACAAAATTAATATTTTTTATTTTTCATGCCCAAACATATAAGTAGGCCTGAATAAAATAAACAGCAATATTTATTTGCCCAACTACACATATTTTACTAAAACCCTCTGAAATATATTAAATTCAGCACCTCAAAAAGTATTTAAATTTAAACATTTAAAAAAATTATTTAAATTAGAATCATAACAAATCATTTGGCCTATGAACCTCATTTAGGGCCACTTTCCTTAAAATAAATGAAATTTGGTAATATAAAGCAAAAAAGTATAAATAAAAGTGGCTTAGGTGTCCAAAAACTTTTTGAAACCACTGTATAAATGTTTGTCCATTAAAAAGTCAGAATGTTTGAACTGAAAGAATAAAAGACGAAAGCGAGAATGTCTGTGCAATAACAGGGTTTTGACCTCTAACCTGACGACTAGTGCGGGGTGCCAACATTTTCCTTTCTCTCTCTGCTTTCATGTGCGGCCCCATTCATGGTCCCTGCCAAGTCCACATCCTCTCTAACGAGGGTGTAGTTTCTTAACATTCATCATCGCTGAACTCTGAAACTTTATCAGCTCCGGAGCACGGCGCCATGGCCCCGGCCCGGCTCGCTCCAGCTCTCAGATAGGACTGATAACACACTGATAGATTACAGCAGATTGTTTTACTTCAGGGGACACTGCTGCCTCTAATACTAATACTTAGACAAGACTCACCGTTTATGGAGGGAGAACAGAAAGAGGGAGGGATAGACACAGCACAAAGAGGAAAGGGCAAAGGAGCCAAGTGTGTGCGTGCGCGAGTAAGGGATATTCACAAGGAGATTGTGATCAAAATGGGCTCTAACAGTAGCACAGGTTTAAAATGACAGTTTTCGTAGAGATTATACATTCCTTTCACTCCGCAATCTGATTTAATAATGCTCAATATCACAGAAACTCAAATGCCGCATATTGCCTTTGTGTGCGACTTGGAAATCTTAACATTAAAAAGTGCTGAAGTATGTTTCAGACTAGTATGTATGTACACATGACACAATAAGTAAAATATTAAGCAAAGACATTGACTGAAGTTATACAGTTATGCAGTTAAACATCTCCAGCTAAGCAGCAGCATGTCGAAAATGAGAAATAAACATAAATGATCTCTTTAATCGACATGCCAACAGGCCACTCATTGTCCATCCACCATGTATTGCACATAAAAATGGCAATCACTGCCTGAAATGGCCAGATCCAAATCGATTTTGGATGACTTCTGCAAATTTTTCCCTATCATCTTAAAAAACACCATCATCTGATCCGTCACATTATTATTTGAATGTGTTTTTTCCTCACAATGCGCTATTTCACCCATTCATAAAAACAAAACCGTGGTCACTTAGCATGTCATTTACATTATCTCTACCTGTTAAAGTAGGTGGTTCTCAGACAGGAGAAGCTGCAAAAAGATCTAATAGTAATATGAAAAACAATCAAGCTAACAGTTTACTTTGTTAAAACTATCTTTTGTTGCATAACAATGGAGGACAAATCATCCAAGGTAAAATGCTATATAGACAAGACATTGTCATGGAGATGCACCTCCAAAAAAAGTATATACAATTTTTAATGTGTGCACATTTTATTATACGCGTACGTGTATAACGCGCAAATAAAAATATACACATGAATCTTCTCACACAGAGGCTGCTCTCACACACAACAGCCTGAGGCACAAAGGCAAGAGGAAATCTGAAGCGTCCGGGCGAGCGCAGGACTGGAGTACCACCTGACCTTCAGCTAAAAAAACAGGGTCAAGTGTAAATCACAAGGACTCCACAGAAAGACTCCTGACTGGACCATAGTCAGATGTGAGAGAACAACATTGTACCCAAGGGATAAATGCAGAAGATATATTGTCATATATTGAAAGAACATCAGCATATTAGAATGATTTCTGATCATGTGACACTAAAAACTGGAATAATGAGGCTGAAAATTCGGCTTTGCCCTCACAAGAATAAATAAAATAAAAACAAAGTGTCACAAAAAAAGAATGAATACATTAATTACAAGCATGCATATATATATATTTGTTTTTTATATATATATGCATATATATATATATATATACACAATTATATATATATATATATATATATATATATATATATATATATATAAATGAAATTATATATAACAATATAAAAAAATAAAATTATATATAATTCAATATAACAAAGTTAAAAATAAAGTAAGGTCTAACTGTAATATTCAGGTACAAAATAGGGATGGCGAAAACTAAAAATTGTCTTGACCGACCACCGAGCCTTGTTAGCCGGTTGAAACCGGTTAACCGATTAGTTTAAAATATGCCACGCTATTTGAAATAACAGCCATTTCGAGCCGCGCCTGCAATTTCGCAACTCTGTCGCGTCTCTCTCTGCCTCCCGCTCACACACACACACACACACACACTGCCCCGGCGCCGCGCTTCCACTCACGTCACTATTTTAAAATCCCCTACAGGGCGAAACATGAGTCCCGCAAACGCGGCGCCGAGGAGCTTGTATGTAATCGGAGGACAAATGGCTCCTTAGTTTTGAAATGGTTTGGGTACAAGGTGATCGCGTTGAAAATAAAGGCGTTAGTCTAGCGTTAGAAGCTCATTTGAAACATTGCAGCGGCTCATTTAAGAAAATGACAGCTCCGAAGAGACGCCGCTTTAGTTTGAGGTAACGTTAGTGCTAACAATAATAAAGAAAGATGATGATCATCATCACCTTATCTGTTACCACTGAAATGTAGATGTAATGTATTTCTACAGTATTACTACTGTATCTAAGCACTGTATCACACAAGTTGCAACTTACTGTGTCATTATTTTTGGTGAAATGGTCCCACACACTACGTTTCTTTGCACGCTTCATCCTGTCGTCTGCACTGGCTCTAACCTCGAGTGTTTTAGCCTGTAGCCTTTACTTTTCGCAAACCTTGTGAGCGCGCGAACCCAAACGCTGTGACCTCGCGCCAAATGTTTTTATTGGTTTATTAAGTACAAACAGGCGAGTTATGAAAAATTGAGTGTGAGGGATTTGTTCACTTCACACAACAATATCTTGGAATGAGATGGCTAACTGTAGTAGCGTTTAGTCCACTGTCTATAATAGCCTAATTTAGAGATCACTTTTTTTTTTAACCGACTACCGACAACTTTGATCGGTTAACGTTGAGACGGTCAACCATCGGTCAAACGGACATCGGTTAGCATCCCCAATACAAAAATGTAATAATTAGGCCTAAATGTGAAATAACATTATAGTCTATAAATTATATATAGATCTTTGTTAAAGCGGTGTTCTGTTTTTTGATTAACATTAATGACATAGACAGCAGCAAGTATTTATAGCTGCTCTGCACGGATCCAGTATAAAGATACAAATCAGATTTCTTTCTCAACTGTTTACGTTAAACCAACTGTGTTTGAAAATACTTGCAGAGACGGGTATTTTGACATAATTTTGTGTGTGTATCCGTTCAAGCGCAAGGAGATGTGAAAGAGAAATCAATTCGGTCTGAAACACGCCTCTCTGTGTGAGCACTTCGGGTGTGTGTGGCTGTGCCCACAGATAACAGTACTAAATTGGCAAGACAAAATACGTGCAAATGATAACTTTTCACTCTATGATGGTTAAATTTTGCAAATAATCACATGTGTGCCGAACCTACGGTCGGTTAAACCCCTACTTGTCATCCACTTTTATGTTGTTGCCGCCGTTTTGTTTTGTGCTACTTTCAGGAGCTTGAAACCCTCTGGTTACTATGAACTATAGCTGTATGGTAAGGGCTGTATGACAATTATTTAGAAATTTCATCCTATAAAAAAATAACAGCATACAGGTTTGGAAGCAGGTAATCAATTAAACAACAGTTTGATTTGTTTGATGAACTGTCCCTTTAAGACACACATTTTTAGAAGCTCTGAGTCATAATACAACTATCAAAATGAAAGGATTATTAGCTAGGTAATAAATTACTAAGCCATTGAACTGAGCCCGTCAGAATGGATTCAGAAAACTAAAGAAAATCCAAATTACATGTAACGCCCAGTTCCTTCTCTTTTTGCAGGAAGTAAACTCAACTGTCCTCAACAACAGTTAGATTTGAATGAACTGTCCCTTTAAGACACACAAGTTTAGAAGCTCTGAGTCATAAAACAACTGTCAAAGTGAATGAAAAGATAATTAGCCAGGTAATAAATTACTAAGCCGTTGAACTGCGCCTGCCAAAATGGCTTTAGAAATGTAAAGCAAAGTCAAATACATGTTACGCCCCGTTCCTTCTTATTTTGGTGGACATGAACTCAAGTGTCCTCAACAACAGCAGATGCCTGTCTCCCACTGCAACACGCCTGTCCACTGTGTCCAGCCTCTTTATTTGGGTCAGACTGAGGTTAGCCTTATCAGAGGCCAGCAGCTCTAAAAATGCTGAGGTGTGTGTGTGTGTGTGTGTGTGTGTGTGTGTGTGTGTGTGTGTGTGTGTGTGTGTGTGTGTGTGTGTGTGTGTGTGTGTGTGTGTGTGTGTGTTTTGAAGGTGTGTGCGTCAGTCTAGAAAAAGACCAGAAAGGGTTAACACAGGCCAAATCACTCACTCTTTGACAGATATAGAGAGATACGGCCAGACAAACTCATCTTTTCACTCTTCCCTCATAAATAAAATAAAATAAATAATTATAATCCTGCAAAACAACTGCCATCTTAAAAAGTCAAATAGCCCCGTATATTCTTAATTTTTGCATCACCCGCTTTATCAGCAGGCCCCATGAATAATCCGTACGGTAATTTCTTTTCTTTCTCCCTTTTTGTTCCTGGCATTTTGGTAGAGAGAGATAAGGCATAAAAAACAACAGAAGGGCTAAGTGAGTGAAAAAGACAGATAGATAACATTGATATCAACTCCTACACAACAGTCATTTCGTTATCAGAGCTTTTTATCATGCTTTCGTTATTTTTTCTTCTTCTTCTTCGCCTCCACTCCCCGTTCTTTGTAGCCCAACTGAAAAAAAGGTCTACTGCCCTTAAAAATCTAGGCAAGGTTTTGGTATCAAATTAACCTTATGCAGGCTTTTTACAGGCTCGCTAATGTGAATAATTCAGCACGCAGGGACACGCGGCTGAAGAGAATGTGCGAGCGCAGCTATGTCAGAGGGAACTTCAAGATTTGGGGAGCAAAAGCCAACTTGTAAACTTTCTTTTTTTAAATGTCCCATTTTTATAAAACATTGTTTCCTAGACAAAACGATGTGTGTGTAGGAGGGGGGGGGGGGGGGGGGGGCATATTCAGACGCAAACTAATAATTTCGGTCTAATGTGCTCAAACTCTCACAGAAAGTAAAAAGGTCTCTCTAATCTATCAAGGTCAGTTACAGTGCCCTGAACAAATACTGCATTGTTTAAGAGAGCAGTTTAAGTGAGCTCTCTATGTAAGCAGAGAACGGACGCTTGGACAGAAAGACAGGAAGATAGAAGGACAGATAGTCAGTTAGATGGTACAACGGACAGAATTTTAATGCCAATCACCCTAAACTTCCAGTATTAAGTGATTGAAAAGCTACAGTAAATGCAGAAAAGGACCCCAGAAACATTCTGTTGGGGTAATGCTTTGCTAAATATGTTAATATGTTTCATTTAGAGGTCAATAAGATTTTCACATTTTTCAGTAAGGTTTCAACAGGTGGACAAACTCATTTCAGTGAAGATAATGTTCATTGATCGATATGATCAAAATACATCGCAATACGATATCACAAACTTTATTTCATGTTAACTATATATATATATATATATATATATATTAAGATATAGTTAGTTTTGCTTTAGGCCTATATAAAAAAAATTATAGCACTGAAATTTCATAATTCTCATCACCGATTTCAATAATCACAAAAAACTAATACTAGCCTAAATAAGAAAGAAAAACCATCAAGCTCACTGAAGAGAACAATCAGTGATAAAATAAGAACAAAGCAACTAAACAACTACAATAGGACAAAGACAAAAAACAAATGAAATAGACCTACCTGAAAAACTTCAAAGACTAGAAATAAGAAATACTACATAAATTGTATAAAGTTAAGTAATACAAATTCTTATGAAAGTTACAGAAGTGATTCAGTCAGGAGCAGTGAGAGATTTTCTCTCGTTTGTTGTTTGATTAACATTATTGACACAGACGGCAGCAGGTATATTATGTTGCTGTAACTTTAAGACCGAATTTAGTGATCCAATATACTGATTCACATGTGTTTTCTTTCTCAACTGTTTATGTTCACTTAGGACATTAATGCCTGTGTTTAAAAAGATACTTAAAAATGCAAATGATAAGATTTCATGATGGAACAGCACATCTTTATCGGCCAGTTTATCATGTCTACCCATATATCGCCTAGACTTACACCACGGTTCAAAGGTTTGGAGTTTTTTCGAAAGGAATTAATACTTTCATTCATCAAATATGCATTAAATTGATAAAAAAAAGTGAATTTTTACATTAAATATTTCATTTCAAATAAATGCTTTTTCTTTGTATTAATCAAAGAATAGAAAAAAAATATGGTTTCCATAAAAATATTAAGCAGCACAATTGTTGAGAAATGTCTCTTTATTTTATCACACAAATAAATAACATTAAAATATATTAAAATAGAAAACATTTATTTTGAATTGCAATATTTACAACATTACAGTTTATTATTGTATTTTTTTATAAAATAAATGCAGCCTAGGTAAGCATACGAGACTTTGCTCAAAAACGGTTTCATTACACTTTTTGTACCTTAAAATTATTGTAATTTTGAAATTGATTAATTGATAACATATAGAATTTCTTTTTTTTTTTACATTTTTCACCAAGCTTTTCTGCACACCCCAGTTTGAAAATCTACTGTATAATACTTACATTAATCTAGAAAGATCCGAAACGCATAATAAAGATCACCAAAAACTACATCCCTCATCTCCATTAGCGAAAATGTTACACAATATATTAGACATCCTTGATTGCATCCATATAATAACACATGTGCATGACATCATCACTTATGGGCTGGGCAGGAGGAACCCTTAGATTTGAGGTGTGCCGGTAGATTGCATCATCAATGTGACACGAGTCCCTCTGACATCAGCAATGTGATCCAGGAAGTGTGAGAGGAAAATCTAGTTTACAACTGGATGGGTGGAAAACACAGATGAGAAACAAAAAGGAAGTGACAGAGAGGACAGGTTTACTGTACACAAAAGGATGTTATCGGTTTGATCAGCACGGTATCTCTGTGGAGCAATCGCTGATAAAAAAAAAACACCCTGGAAGAGCGTGTTATTAAAGATCATGGGAGGTCATCAGCACCGATAGGGCTACCCACACGCTACCTGGCTACTTCCTCCGGTCGCCGTGGGAAATCAGTGATCGGCCGGACGGCCACTAGCCCATGAATATTCACAGCGGTTGGGTGACCCAGTGTTTCAGAGCGAGAGAGAGGAACGAGAGCGTTTAGGCAGTGCTTGTTTATGCAGATGGCGATGTGATTGCGCGTCGTAGAGTGTCAGTCGACAAGATTCCAAATGTAATAGTCCCTGAGAGGCACTTGAATGGAGTCATTCCCCCATCACACCCCGAGTGCTCCCCCGCCCTCAAAAACTTTCTTATTAACCGCACCATCTCGCCATCTCTCCCACATACCCCTCCTTCCCCATTCCTCCTCTCTCCTTCTCAAATAAACCTACAAAGAAAGAGAAATTAACAGAGGAGACGTTTTTCTCCCTGCCGCCCCTCTCCTTTCTAGAGAGTGAGAAAAACAGAGGGAGAGGGGGAGAGAGAAAGCGATAGAGACAGAGGAAAGGAGCAAAAGAGAAAGAGGGAGAGAAAAAAAAACATAATTTATCTGTGTATTATCAAGAAAGGCAGACACTTTAATCAGTCAGCTATGAAGTCAGTATTTCCATTCTTATCTGTTGCAGGAGTGGAAATGGAGAGCAGATAGTGTGCTGGGAGCCCATCGGTGGGCAGGAATGATAATGGGAGAGAGAGGGCTGGCTATTGGACCGCTGTGTCAGCTCTATCTGCACCCATTATCAAGGGCCTTATCGGCGCTGCCATCAGCCAAGCTGTAATGGGGCCAGTTCAACTTTCCACATTATCATACCGCTAAGACCTGGTTCAGTGAGGCTAGAGGTCTGACTGGAGACAGGGGGAGAGGGGGGTTACAGAGAGACAGTTGTTGGGGGGGGGGGGGGTGAGAGCGGTAGATATCGAGGACGAGAGAGAGGCAAGTAATGGAAAGCGGCCCAGAAATGAAGGGGGAGAGATGGAGGAGGGGCTTACTTGAAAGGGTTGGGAAGTCAGGACTATGATTGACAGAATGAAACTCAGGGTAAAAAAGTAAGGTGAGGTCAGGAAGGCCTAGAGGAGTAAAGTCCGTTGATTGATGATTTCATACCACCGGTCTGATCATATAATGATCTCTGTTATGATAATATTTTCATTGTGATTGTCTACAGAGATAACGCACTGAGGGGGGAGGGCGTACTGGGCAGGACTTTGATTGACAGGTTGAGAAGTACTCTTGACTTTCAAAATGCATTCTGGGTAAACAAGAGAACGGGTAACGTCCAAAAGTCCACAATCATGAAATCGCAATGATTACTGCCTATAATGTACTACTGAGTCTTATCCTATAATAATCATGATAATGATCATATTTTCATTGTGATTGTTTAAAAATATTAAGACCCTATGGATGATGACCTTTGACAGGCAAGATTTCATTTTAGATACTGCTCACTGGAATTGGTGCAAGATTACTCAATAAATGGATTCAATGAAAGTCATAGACCAAACAATACATTTTCTAAACAGCACTGTGGAGTCCTAACGGAATAATTTGAACACTGCAGGTTTATAAAACACAATCTTTCTGATCCTCTAGTTACTATGCCAATGCCCATATACTTATTGTAAGCAATTCTATTTGTAGGGATGCAGATGATTATGTTATAATAAAAAAATAATATTAAAATGATATACCGTTTTGTCTATTTAAAAGAAAAAGAAAACAACAGAAACTGAAATCAATTATTTAAATGCTACAAGTGAGTTAGTGAATAGTGAATATAGTGATATATATATCATTACCATTAATTAGAGTTGCATGATTCTGGATAAATTGAGAATTATGATTATTTGTTTCAAATAGAGATCACGATCAGACAACTAAATAAAATAAGAGGTTCTGACAAAATATTATTTTTTTTAAATGGTTTGAAAGATTGATTCAATGACTTACTCAAAGACTTCACTTGTTTCATTACTGGATGAATCAGCGTTTTTTAAAGAATCTCGAATTAATAAATTTTTTACCTAGTGGCCTAACAATGTAATCCTTACCTTCGTTATTTGAAGGGCCGTGTTACTTTCAAAAGGGGATTTGCTCTATTTTAATCGCTAGCATAGACATCAGTGTTTATTTCTGAACTATACAATTTGAATTATTGTAAGACAGATAATAATGATACTGTGTGGTTGAAAAGACTGTTTGTGAAACTGTTTAATACCCCAACATGATAACTGCTCTCTCTGTGTCACAGATGAACACAGATTTGAATGCTCCGTTAGGATTTTGTCAAAAGTTTGATAGACACAGTAAATCGATGTCATTTAGGAATAAGATCACGTGGTTGTTTGAATCGAGATTGCGATATTTTAACGATTAATCTTGCAGCAAATAACCAATATGGTACAAATACATCATGCAACCCAGGCTATTTGACTGGTTATGTTGTAAGAAATGCTGAGTACTTATAAACGATGTAAAGAACATGCTAGCACCTGTTGCTATAGATATTCCTATAGCCTTGCAGAAAGGGTATGAAACAAATAATCTAATGAGATTAGTGTTTGCAACTTTCTAAATGGGTCACAATAAGAGTCAACGAAGGGGCAAAACAAGAGGAAATGAGAAACCAAGAAAAGACCAGAAAAAGCACAGAAGAAGAAACAAGATAGCTGAAGATAAACCATATATCACCTCAACACAACCTCAACGTAGTCTTCCATGTCACTGATTTAGTCTAGATTTGCCAATTAGCAAAAGGCAAAAACACATTGTACACTATTAAACAGGAGTTGTTTACAGTCAAACAGGAGTTCGGCTATGTGTCTGAAATGTAAAAATGCATTGCAATGAGATCACATGGCAATTGGCTACATGAAACATGTCTGAGCATCTGCAACATATGTGGCTAACACGATGTGATTCACCCTTCACACACACATATATGTATACCCCTGAAGCTGAAAGAGGTTGGATGCTGATCTCTGGCAGTCTCCCTTCTCTTTCTAGAGCAGGCCAAGTGGAGTGTGTGAGAGCAGAAAGAGGAGCCACTCTGGTCTAGACCACCTCTGTTCAGGGGTGGCTCCCTGGAGGCGGTCTAACCTCTCCTCTTTCTGGGGCCTTTGTCCCAGCTGCCCTTCTGTGCTTATCTCCTCTCTTTCCGCCTCTCCTTATGAAACATGCCCGGTGTTCCCTTCCCACAAGAGCCTCCTGCCTGGCATATAACACCCAAGCCTGAGCTCTCTGCACCGTGAGCAATAGGGATACTCTGGACAGCATTTTTTTTTTTAGCATTGTACGATAGGTCAGTGGTAGTTTATAGTAGAGATGTGCTAACTACGAACATATTTTAAAAAACAACAACAAAAAAACGAGTCAACGACTCATTGGGTTGTTTGATCAAATAATTGACCATTCTGTCTTACATAATTAGACTGATTAAAGGTCCAGAAACCAATCAGATTTTTTTATGTTAGATGCGATTAATCGTGATTATCTTGCCAAATCCATTTGACAGCACTAATTTATAGTTAAATATATACAGTCAGTTACACATTAAATGTTACATATTCTAAATATATTCAAATGGAAAATAGTTATTTTAAATTATAATAATTTCACAATATTACTGTTTTTACTGTATATTAATATAATATTACTAGGGGTGGCCCGATCCGATACTCAGTATCGGTATTGCTCCGATACTAGCAATATTTGCCGGATCGAGTATCGCCAGACGAGACCATCCAAATCCGATCCGATATTGTAGCCTACGTATGTTATTGTTATACAACACAAAAGGCACAAAAACATTATAAAGCACTATAATGTTTTCGTGTACTGTATTCCAAGTTTTCTGAAGCCATTACATATAGTTTAATGTGAGATATCAGATTTAAATCGTTAAATTAATCTTCACCTAAGTGCTTCCCTCCGCTGCGGCTGTCAGTCATTCTCAGCACTCAAACAGCGCGTCGCGCTCGGGTAAAACAGTCAACACGATGAAACTCTCTCCAAGATGAGTCAATGTTCCTATTATTATACAGATCTGTAGATAAAGCTCTATGGTTTGCATAAAAGGACTTTAACGTGCTGGAGTTTCACATGTTAACGTTACTTTCTACCGGGTGTCTGTTAGATCACAACACAACTGCTCAGTGATCAAAACACTGGAGTAGAGAGCGATATAATTGCTCTTCACGCGCACATTAACTGAAATTTAAAACTGTTAAAAGGCTCAAACTAATGAATAAATAAAGAAATATTATGTATATCTTACTTTTGTGATTTGAACTTTTCAATGCAAAGCGCATTGGGATGAGGACAGGCTGGAAGCGACTCCATGTTGCTTCGAGCGCATCATTCTGCGCACGTGATGTGCACAAGGTTTCGTGCCGCTCTGAAGAGCATTTCATATTACAATACTTTTGCGCAATGGCAGTTTATTGACAGCCTTAGTTGTTCTGTCCAATCTATCATATGTTGCTGCTTCATTAAAACGTTTTTATTTATATAGTATATATTTTGTCTGTATTGTTTTACAAAGTAAGAAAATAATGTTTAAGTCAAGCTTTGATGCCTTTAACAAAAGAATAATCACAGTCTCTTCCCCACAGTGAGGCATACAGAAACAGTTTTTTAGGTAATCTGGCACTGTTTTTTTAATTATTATTTTAGTATTGGCCGATATCCTATCGGTATCGGCCAATACTGAGTCCCAGGTATCGGAATCGGTATCGGAGGCAAAAAAGGCGGATCATGCCACCCCTAAATATTAATGTTTCCTGAAAGAAATGCAGCCTCGTTGAGCACAGGAGACTTCAGACTTCTCATTCAAAACTATCAGCAAAATCTAAAACAGGTTAACCTCTGGTCAGTTTTTAAACTATTCAACCTTTGTGACCCATCCCAGCTCACTAGTCAAACTCATTAATCCCCTAGTCTGACTTATTTTGGTAAGTCTGCGGTGCTACGTTTATAAGTGTAAAAAGAAGCACAAACATTATATAAATACTAACTGGCCTTGTGCATTTGATTACACTTAGCAAAAGATTCGGCTCTTGGCAGCCATAACAAGCAAGCCAGTGAGAACTGTTTCTGTCCCAGAGTGTATATTTTACACTCTGACACAGAAACTCACCTGAATGCCATTGGGATGTGACCAGTAGATGTAATCTACGGCCTTATGGTTCAGACAAATACACCCAGATGAAATGTTTGCATATAGCACCCCTTGAGATATGTGCACCGATCCTTCTAAAGGAGTGAATAGTGTCACTCTTGAACTTTATGTCCTTAGCACTACATCAAATTGATGGCCCACACCCCCTACCATGCCAATTAAGCACATTAAATAAAAGAACATGACATCAAACCTCAGCGTGGAAATCAGTCAATCTAATCAACCCTGTTAGCCGTGATCCACATCAAATATGGCTCCTCCACATTGGACAAATTATCATATCTCCATTCTCCTTAAGACGCAACTCATTAACTCCAACCAAAAAGCACAGAAAACTCTATTACACCAACCTTCTGGAGAAAAAAATAAATATCTCCCTCCTGCGATGGCAAATCTCACCTCCGCCGTTCCTATCAAAACGGCACATAAAAAATAAGTCCTCTTCATAAGATGCTATGTGATAACAGTGCATTAAAAGATTACTGCCCTGTTCCCATCTTGTTTTTAATTGCATTGGGGCCAGAGGCTACGGGATCCTTAATAACACATTAATGTTTTATTCTCATCCACCGCTCCACAATCACATGCAACTGCAGCTGTGTCTAAGACTTTATGCTAGTCTCTACATTTAGCAGGGCTGTGGTTGGTGTGGTTGGTGGGGTTGAGGGGGTGATTCACAACTTTTATGGCATCTGTCTGAGTTGTGCTGCTATAAGAAAGATGGCATACTGAGTGCTGGAACTCTGACAGCACTGTATAAGGGGGCATCATTGACATCAAGTGTCATTTGCATATATTTACATAATATAAACTAAGTAAATAAAATAAAAAAATGTGGTTTACTTGATAGTTGTTCTGTTGCACTTGCAAATATTAGATTGTATAAAAGACAAAGAGGGGTTTATGACAGTTTAAATATACTCGCTGGGACATTAAGTTTCTGCTTTTACACAATCATATACATCTTAGATGAAACTTTAGATTTATTTTCATTTCTACGTTTTTTTTACGAGCCTACACAACAAAAGAAGTGTGGATTTAGGAGTGCTGATGGTTCAATGAGGGATCAGTTATCATAACTCACTCGACTTCCTCTGGCGTAAACATTAGGAAAGAGCAATAATTCATCGAAACACCTACAAGCTTTTCCTTTCACTGTGGCAACCAACAGACACTTCCTAAACAGTAAATTCTAATCTACAGTTACAGCTTTTTGACATCACTTTCAGCCCACATATTGCAAGCTCTCTCACCCAATCAGGAGAGCTCATGGGCTAAACCAATCAGAACATCACCCAGCTGTAATAATCAACATACTACACAAAACTCTAATAAATAAGTAGTGAAAGATATAATAGGACAAATTAGCTTATATTTAAGGACTTGGGTTTTAGATGAAAATCTGAGGTTTCAGCAAGTTGATGATTGAGTGAGATCTGTGTCTGCAGAAAACAACACAGAGATACATAAAAATCCTTACATCAACAGATTATGTCTATCGACTTACAAGAGTGTAGTCAACCTAGATACACAGCAGCATATACTAACATTAAACAACATATATCACAGCCATTAGAGTAATAGGTAAGAATCATTCATCAGAAACAAATTCTTGTGCAATAACGTAAAGTCTTTATGCCCATTTCTAAAAAAGAAAGAAATGTTTCTTGCAGACCAAATGAGCATATTAGAATGATTTCTGAAGGATCATGTGACACTGAAGACTGGAGTAATGATGCTGAAAATTTTGGAATACATTTTGAAATAAATAACTAAAGTGTCAGACAGTGTGTATAATATTAATTATAAATATAAATAATTGGCTTAGTCTTCATTCTACCATAATATTAATACCAATAAGCAGAGTTAAAAACATATTGCATTATCAAATAATAATCATTAAAAGCAGGACTTTGAAGACCTTAACAACCTTACTTTAGATATTATCAGATAATAAAAACATTGATTATCATTTTATCAAATTTACTAAAGTCGTCCTTGGCTTTGCAACTCATTATAAAAACATTATGACTTTCTCACAGTGTTCACTGCACCCACTATCACTCAGTATCTAATATCTCACTGCAAATCAACATTTCAGCCATACTGCTGACGCCACATTTTTGTTTCCTTTCGCAAGGCCTAGCGCTGAATACTTTTTTTTTCTCACTGTTTTTCACCAAAACGCACCCCACACAGATTAAAATCGATGAACAAAAAAAAAAAACCTGCATCTCAATGCTATCTAACACAAGATCTACAGTGAGTAATATGTGGAATTAGTTTTAATTAAATTAATCAACTACAATGGTTGTTAGGAGAAAACACAAGTGTGGGAACTGAGAGAGGGTGGGGAGTGACTAAAGAGGGGGAAAAAATGCATTCACACCTATCATCTAATTATACAACAACATTAATCACATTAAGTCTGGAACTGATTGCCAGGGTCCGGGGCCCTGCTGTTCTTACGTGTAGCTTTGTTATTGCAGCAAAGCCTCAGCTCCTGCCTGCTCTGTGCTGATAACAACTCTTATCGCATTTGGCGATCTCTATCTGTACCGGAGATCAGGCCCCAGGCTTTATCAAAAGTTCACATCGAGCTAAAAGCAGAACAAAGAAGGAAAACACACAAGCAAAACCACCACCACGCAACTGCGTGTGTGCGTATGTGTGAAAATATGTGAGCGAAAGCCTGTGATCTCTCATTCTTTTCAATATTTTTGGGCTGAGCATTAAACTAGCCCTCGGGTCAAATGACCCCGAGACGCTGAACCTAACAGCAGCGAAAGCTCTGAGAATGGTTTCAACAAAAACAGGAAGAGATCCCATCAGTTGTCCACACTTTCAAAAGTGCAAGCCCAAGGTACAGGAGGTGGTAACTCAAACAAGTGCATTGTCTGGCCCCAGCTTCTCAAACATCCTCCGGCTGCTGACGCCAAATTCTGGGAGCTCATGAATAATTCACACCGACCTCTGAGCCATTTGAATGATGTCACTCGGCTGTTATCTGTGAGAATCTCCTCTGTTATCTCCCAATCATCTCAACGGCTCTCTTATCGGCCCCTGCCATCTAACTGAGGCAGCTGCTTTTAAAACGCAGCGTACACCCATCTACCATTTCTGTATTCCTGCCTCTCTCCCCCAGCCCTTATCAGCCCTGCCATCCTACTCTCCCCTTATCTGCTTTTCTCCTCTCTCTTTTTTTAAACTTATCAGGAGATACACCCAGCCAGCCCCAAACAACAACACAAACATGACAAATATGAGAATGCTCCAGCCAAATGTAATTATAATCCCAATTTCCCCCAATCCCCCTCGACGTTGGCTCTATCTCCACAGAGATCGCCGTCTCACCTATCTTGTCTCTCATCTCAAAATATAAGCCCTGGGATGTGGCCCCGCTAGGCCGCGAGCTAATCTCGCCATCAGGGAGGGATGGATAATCTATCAGCACGATCTTTACCATTGGGAGAGTGACGCACAAAAGACACACAAAAATATTTCCTCTCAACATAGACTTCCATGATACCGGATACCTTCTTTTAGAGGGGCCGGGATTGTAATCCTTCCCGTAAGAGTGTAAAAAAACAATACAATCGTGCATTTATTATATTATACACCAACTTCTTGACGTTATGCAAATGCAAAAATGTAAGATAAGAGGGGCGTTGTGATGTTCACATGTGTTCCAGAGTTTCGTGGTGAGGGAACTCACCTTTAGGGAAATCTCGAGCCAAATCTGAGATACTTTCCCACCATCTTCATCAATAGTCTAATGAGACGTCAATGGGGGACTCGTGGAGTTGGCGATGTGTACTTTAAAAGCCACCAGATATAAAAATCTAGATAAGGAATGTTTATTTTGAATTGTTCAAAATATCAGCTACGACTGGCTTGAAGTAGTAAAGCTGGTTCCACCATTCGCAGCTGCCTCTAGATAGGAATATGAGTTCTCCGGAAACCAACCAGAGATAGCTTTATATCAGATAAGACATCTCAATTAAGAGAGCGACTTCATGGGTCAGCAGGTCACTGGCATTGTCACTGGCCAACGTGCTCGTATAACTCTCCAGTCACTTAAACAAACCTTGATACCGCCCGTTTACACTCAGTGGTATATGCTAATGTTGCCTTATCAGACCATTTTTTCTTTCCTATTCAAGAGTCGCTTTCTGCCTTTGAATCGCATTAATATTTTTTTTTTTTTGAGCAGCCCTTTCAAACTCAACCTCCAAGATATTGCTACTGTGCTTATCGCCTGAAAGCATCTTTTCTGGATGAAGAACTGAAACAGCGCCTGGCACCAGAGCAAAACGACTTTTCAGCACTGTTGGTTCTTTTCAGAAAAAGAGAGGGAGAGGGAGGGGTCAATGAATTTGATTTTTACCTTATGATTTTATTGACCACAAAATGTTAAAGGTTACTTTGACCAAAAACTTCAGTCACCCTCATGTTGTTCCAAACCTTTATGTCTTTCCTTCAACAGTGGATGTCAAAAAAATCTCCTGTGTGCTCTTTTCTAATCACAATGAATGGTGACTGAAGATGTCAAGCCTCAAAAAGGATGTTACAATCATATTAAAAATATAATAAAAGACTAGCACACTATATTCCTATTGCTTTGTGTGAGAAACAGTTGTTATTCCCTATTAATATTCCCCTCCAGTAAGCTGTTGAACAAATCAATGAGCCAGCTATACTCAGGAGTCGAATCAGTTTGATTCATGAACAAATCATTCTGATTGGTATCAACGATTTCATAGATACTCAAACATTGCTACTTTTCTCAGAAAAGTGACAACAGTTTATTGAATATTCAGCTTGAGTCCCATAAATTGCTTATATGATTATTTTGTGTCGTTGTAGAGGCTTTACATCTTCAGCCACCATTCATTGTCATTGTATGGAAAAGAGCAACCAAGATATTCTTCAAAATGTATCATTTTGTGTTCCACAAAAAAAGTCACAGGTTTGGAGCAACATGGGGGAGTGCAAATAATATAATATCTTGCATTCAATCATAAAATTTCAAGTTTAAGTCCAATTAATGTGTGCCTGAACATTAGGATTAAAATGGATAGATGAAAAAAAAGATCCAATTGTAATCCACTATCATGTGCAGAGATCAGCTGGGCGCGCTATCTGACGTCTCATCTCTGGAAAGAGAACTGAAAAGCCGAAGGAAAATGCAACAGCAGCGTCGTTGCAGCCACAGACAGAAAACAAATAAAAGATCCAATTTTAATCCTTATCTCGACTGGGATCGGATCACTGTTTATCTGAACTCATATCGTCTTTTTCAGAGAACACTGACGTTTCCACAACAGTATTAAACAGGAAGCCACGGTTACACTTCGGTTGGAGCAGACGAAAGCACTTTTACAAATGAAAAAGTTAAATAAAACGGATTTAAAAACAACTATCTCGACTGGCTTTGAAAAATTAAGCGCGAGTTTGTTCAGCGCGTTCACGTGCCGTGCGCTTTTACAAAAAGAGCTGCGCGTCTTAAAAGCTACCGTGGTTACTATGGCAATTGTAACTAAATGTAGCTATTTCTCATTTTCTACTGTCTTGAAACCATTTAAACACAAGGATTATTTGAACAGACCGGTCACACATACAAAGTGTAGGCTACCATTCGTCTCGTGTTATTAGAAATATCTTGTCAGTTTCCACGAAATTGTTGAGCTGCGCTCAAAAAAACAATGATATCCCGTAATATGAATAATGTAACACACTTTTTACAATGAATCGCCATTCACAACAACAGCACTGGCACTAGTGAAACTTTAAACGCTTACGTTTGATCTGCCGGGGTTTGCTCTGCTTTCTTCGAGACATGCTTATTCCGTCGTTCCTGCTCAGCTTGCGGCAAAAGCGATCAGTCCACCGGGGAGACTAACAGTAACAGCAGCACTGGATCACAGCTCTCTGCCCGGCCGGAGACACCCGCATGACCTGTACTTTGATATTCAGAACCGAAAGAGCTACCTGTGGCCGAGTGAGCCTATAGTTACTTTTCGACGTCTTCCCAGATTCGCGATCTATCCTCTTCGTTAGCCAAAACAAACTCTGCCGGTGTAGCCCTGACAGCGCAAACGCTGCTGGAGAAAACTAAACCTGTAGCTTTTAATGATTTGTTTATGTCTACTCCGATGAAGCAAAGAGAGAGCGCAGTTCTCAACAGGGCTCGATCGACACATGAAACAGTGGCGCTGCTATGTTATGACACGCCTCCGTCACGCCCCTTGCGTATGATGCCATCCCGCACGCTCCTCACTGCGCCCGCGCTCTCAAGCAACTCTCGATCCCCCGAACATCACACTTACATCAATGCAAGGTATGAAATGTATGCCTCGTGTCGTTTTTTGCATGCAAAACAATTTTCTTAGTTATTATGAGCATGTACAGAACATTTTAAATGAGCTATTCAAAATATAATAGAGTTATTACAACTACTCATTTAAATAATTAACATTAATTATTATAATTGTGTATTAATTCTACAAACGATTCTATATTAATAATAATAATTAATTTAATTATAATATATTGTTTATAATATATTATAATACTATCATAATTATACATAATAATTCATACTATTATTATAACAATTTATTATCATTGTTCTTATTAATTTTACTCATAAAAACAAATGTATATATGCTTAATAGATATTTTAAAATATATTTTTATAATGTTTTTATAAAATATTTTATAATAAATTTAATAATAATATAATTGTTCTTATTAATTTTACTCATATATATATATATACACTATATAATAACATATTATTAAACATATTACAAACTTAAACATATTATAAACAATAACATATTATTAAATGTATTATAAAATATTTTATAAAAACATTATACAAATATATTATAAAATATATATACATATATATATATGCCTAATATATATTTTATAATATATTTGTATAATGTTTTTATAAAATATTTTATAATGCATTTAATAATAATATTATTGAATTTTTATAAAATATATTATAATAAATTCAATATTATTTTTAAATTGTTAGTATTATAAAATATATGATAATATAGGCCTATTCATTACATTATTATTATTATTATGAATATGACTAATTATTGTATGTAAGTATTACTATTACATATATTAACATAAATTGAATAATAATAGTATTGAATTTATATTATTAATAATAATAATAATAATATTAAATAATAATTAAACATTTTATATTATTTGTGTTATTATTATTATTGCTGCCCTTGTTGTAATTTCTTAGATTAAGATAATACATATTTTGCCTTAAAAAAAATTGTTTTATTTAGGTTTTTATTATTTTGTCTATCTTATAATCTGAACACTTAATATTTTTGATTCTTTTTATTGTTTATTGCCTTCTTTTGCAATTCCTCCTCACACAGGAATCAAAAATACTATTCTTTTCTACTTGTCTACTTTAAATGGGATCGTGACTAGAATCTCCATGTAAAATGCTCACTGGTAGTTACTGAAATACAAACAGTCATACAATTATAACTGTCATTCATGGTATAATTACCAAAAAGTGAGAATGGTGCAAGCAGCACATGCTGACACCGTGGCCTCCTCAAAAACTCACTGCTTCCATCTAGTGACCAACAAAAAAAGCTTATCTTATCCTTCACAGTATGAGGCCACAATGGTTGTAGTGAGATGACTTAATAGGCACATTCCTCATAGAACCCATTATTTGAACATAAGTCAAGTACATCAACCGTGTCATTTGCAACAGCTAACCTGAAAGTTGTAGAGCAACCATAAATACAAGCCACAAAAAAACACTCCCCTGCATTTCTGTGTTGTGTCATGATTTATTAAGATTTGTTATAAGGACTATTAACTAGGTTATTAATAAGATCAATGCTGGTTTTGTTAATCTTGATAATGGAGGAACATTGCTCATCTTGTCTTTCATGATTAAACATGATGAAATCAAGGCATAGAAAAGGATTCCGCACTCATAATGACAATGAATGATGACATAATACAATAAACTAAAACAGGAGACATTGAACACAGACACGCTGTTTCTGAATCAACATCTTTGTTGGTCCTGGAACAACATTCCAATCAACCAATCAGATTTTAATGACAAATTTGCAGATTATGTCAAGTTAGGCTTACAACCGGGGTTAGGTGCTTATGCGTCAGTGTTATTCACCTGTCATTTCCCTCTCGTTTTAGGGATAACTTTGGGTAGGTTTATCTTTGGGGTAGGGATATGGTTAGGATTACATTTTTGGACAGGAGTGTTGTTCCAGGAACAACAAAGTAGGCTATGTTGACCCAGGAATGTGTCTAACTCTACAAAATCAGGACGTGCAACAAGATGGAGCCACTAGAGCGCGCTCTGCCTCTAGAGAAGGTTACAGTGGTTTTAAGAAAAAAGGTTAGCAATAACTGAATGCTGGACATAGTCAAACCCATGCATACCTCAAATTATATTTAGTAGGTGTGTAAAATATTAAAAAGACAACTCTTCAAGCTATTTTTTAAAAGTATAATAACCAATTAAACATTTAGAAATGAAAATAAACAAATTGACTTTCCTGTAAAGTATGGCCATGTCCACAGCATACTCATTAAAAACCCACTCAACAAAGAGTCATGTAGAATAACAAAATAAAGACAAATAATATTTTTTTTATTTAAAATGAATTATTTGACAAAATAATAAACAGTGTATGTATACTCCACGAAGGTCCTTTAATATCTACCAAAATTTGCTCAAAACATTGTTTATAGCCTATTGGGAAAAGATTCTTCAGATTATTACAATATTCTTCACACAAAGAAAATATATATATTTTAAGAATTGTTTGCTACAAGATTCTTAAGGCAACATAATTTGGTTCTTATATAAATGGCATCGTTATGAAAACCTCCTTTTGGTTTTAAGAAAAAAAAACATGAAGATTAAGAGTAATTTTCATTTTGTAATCACTTCTTGTTGTTTTGTTTTGTTTTGTTTTGTTTTGTTTTTTGGAATGGAGGAGTATGACTAGAGAATCATTTTATATCACTATTATAGTGACCAAAATTATCATGGTTATCACGGTATTGTTATGTGATGGACATATTCAAAAAGTACTGATACCATTACGAAAAATATGTTTATACAAGTGTGCTATTAGTATACTATTAAACTAAAAAAAAATAAGAAAGTATACTTTCAGTCTACTTTTTATGTTATTCTCACAAGTATCCTTAAAATTGACTGACAGAAAGGTCTAAGTATATTTGGCCTAAGTATGTGTACTCAATATTTTGATTGAGATATAGTTAAAAGTATATAAGTATACTTGGCTTGTAATTGTGTTTAACCTTCTGATTGAGTAGCCTATTAAATGCTTTTTTACATAGTTTTACATCCTGTCTTATACAAACTTACATATTTCAAGTATACATATGTTATACTAAATTTGAACATAGTAGTGTAAAAATAATATATTTAAATAGTAAACTATAAGTATGATGTATAAGTATACTTGCAGTATAAAACTCCTAAACTTTACTGAGAGTATACTTCAAAGTGTACTTTTTTTATAAACTACTATTTTAATACTTGTAGCACATTTTTTAAACTACTATACTTATAAGTTCACTTGTAGTACAGACGCAGTACAAGTGAGAAACATGGTTGTGTGCTCAAAGTTTCCTAGTACTGTTACACTTAAAGTATACTTAAAAGCAGTGTTGGGGAAAGTGGAAAAGTAATGTTTTTCATTACTTTGGCGTTACTTTTTTTTATAACAAAAAAGTTCTATTTTTTGGGCAAATGTAAAGACCCTTTCACACCAAAGGTGAAATAATAAGCCTCAAGCTGACGGAAATGCAGATTAACTCCTGTACAGTAGAGATATTTTGAGATATTCTGTTCAGATATTTTGTGGTCAATTTTAAAAGTAATGTGTTACTTTACTAGTTACTTGGAAAAAAGTAATCTAATTACATAACTCAAGTTACTTGTAGTGAGTTACCCCCAACACTGATTAAAAGTGTACTTTTTAATACTAAAAAGTGGGCCAATTTAGTCCCAAGAAGTTTTGAAATATACACTAACAAGAAAACTTCTATTGACATTGATATCACTACATAAAGGATTACAAATTTACTTAAACATTACTTAAGTATACTTAATAAAATGAACTTGAAGCATACTTCTTTTTCGTAAGGGTACACACAATTAAATCAAACCAACAAATAAAATAAATAACATGCACTGCTGGTTTGCAAAAACATTAAAATAATAACAATAGCAACAATAGCAACAATGAACGGATTTTAAATGAACATAAAATGTTGGTTAAGTGACTTACATCATAACATGTATTACATGTTCAAATAAATTTTGACAAGAAAGGAAACCTCACATTTTAGCCTTTAAACCATTTTTAAGAAAAGGGACGAGTAAAAATGACAAATGATTATAGGCCTACAGGTATTCTATCCGTTTTCTTTAATAATTCTACCTTGATAACTGAAAAGTTTTTCAGTTAATAGAAAAAAAAATACATTTTTAGAATGCACTTTGGCAGGTTAAAATTTACACCATAAAAATTCTGTTTGATTTTCACGGAAACTTCATGCAGTTCATCCCTAAGTAGGATTGAGCTCTCGATACCTCCCCTGTTTCTAGCCCAATGCCTCTCGAGCTTGAACTTGCAGTCTTTATGTTACCAACCCAGACCTTGGACCGTTAAGCCAGTTAGTCAAACAACTGTTTATAAAAAAAGGAACAAAAAGAAACCGACTAAGTGATAGTCACTGGAAACAGCTTTTAACTTTGTAACCTTCAAGCTTTCCTGGAAGCTTTGTTCAATTAAACCGGCATAAGACATGAATTATTACCTATACCTGTGAAGAATCTGAACCTCTGTGACACTTTTTTAAAATCTGCATGAAGATTTAGACAAAATAATTTACTGTGGTGGCAAATAAATGATCCATATGGGAGAATGGCTGAAAATAAAAATGTTTGTTTAGGTGTCAATTTACGACTTTTCTTTGATATGTTGATTAATTTGATATGTTTGGTTCACTTTACTCATACATTTAATATTTTAGAAATCTTTATTCTACCACATGAGAAGAGACATTGTCACGATCTGGTCCAGATGAAGATGATGAAAAACAGGTTTCAATAAACAAACTCAGGTAATTCAAATGCAGAAAGTAACATCATGTTTCCCACTAACACAAGAACAATCCCAGACAACAACTGAATGAAAAGGAGGAACTTAAATTCACAAGGTGATTGAACTCAAATGAGGAACAAGTGATCATAACCATAAACCATAGTAACAAACAAGGAGTGGGAAACTGGAACAAATGAAAACAGGTAGGCCTAATGCCGCGTTCCAGGCAACCTGAAACCCGTGAAAGTGCACTGGAAGGGCAGTCAAACCCGTGACTTCCCACCCGTGAACTCGTACTAGATATCGATGTACTCCCAGTTACGAGCTCTGACGTCACATAGCCTGCGAAACCATACAAAACAACAATGGCAGCATCTGTACACGGAAAACTCAAAGGAAAAACTTCTCCGTTTTAAGTATATCTTTATCGTGTAAACGTAACAGGAAGTTTGTGACATACAATTCTAAACTAGTCATTATTATTTACACCCATTTTTTTTCTTTTCTCCTCAGTCCAGTGATTTCACTGTGTACACAGGTAACAGTTGATTTGTTTTTAGGGGGTAAAGTAGGATCAGGTTAAAGGGCAGTATTTTGTAACTGTGCCTGTTTTGTGAAGTCTTCATTAGCCAGAGGCTTGAGTCAGGCTTGTGGATTTAACGAAAGAACAGCTATGAAAAAAGAAGTTTTGCTCTGTCTGTGCTTGACCCTGGCCCCAGTTTGGACAACCCCTGTACAGACAGGCAAGTATTTCATCTTATTATATTGCTTTTTAAATAATATTGGAAATTATACATTGAATTTATATTTAACTTCATGATCTATTTTATTTATTTTTGTGGGAGTATTGTCAATGTGTGTGTGTGTGTGTGTGTGTGTGTGTGTGTGTGTGTGTGTGTGTGTGTGTGTGTGTGTGTGTGTGTGTGTGTGTGTGTGTGTGTGTGTGTGTGTGTGTGTGTGTGTGTATGTGTGTGTGTGTGTGTGTGTGTGTGTGTGTGTGTGTGTGTCTGTGTGTGGCCTGGTAAACCCTACCTTATGGATGGCAATATCTGAAATCCTTGTTCGTGTGGGGACATTTTTTGGTCCCCATGAGGAAAACAGCTTATAAATCATACTAAGTGATGTTTTTTGAAAATGTAAAAATGCAGAAAGTTTTCTGTGATGGGTAGGTTTAGGGGTAGGGTTAGTGTAAGGGAATAGAATATACAGTTTGTACAGTATATAAATCATTATGTCTATGGAAAGTCCCCATAAAACATGGAAACACTACATGTGTGTGTGTATGAGTGTATACACACACACACACACATTGACAATACAAAATAATTATATATATATATATATATATATATATATATATATATATATATATATATATATATATATATATATATATATATATATATATATATATATATATATATATATTCATACACAATATGTATCTGTCTATCTACCTATCTAGTCCTATATTATTTTTTCAGGACATATCTTTGTACATGTATTAAAGAATGTGTGTTTATGTCAGAGTTCTGTTTGCATGTGTTCAGACTCTGGGCCAGTGGTCGTTCTGAAGCATGGCAGTGTCCGTGGGCAACATATGAAGGTTAAAGGCTCCGAAAAGGTGGTGGAGCAATATTTGGGCATTCCTTTTGCACAGCCACCTGTTGGTCCTCTCCGCCTGGCTGCACCTGGTCCTGTACAGGGATGGGAAGGCATAAGAAATGCCACTCAGCACCCTCCCATGTGAGTACAGCTATATAGTCATAACAGTAACTGAAAAAAAGATATGCCATATATCTGTACTAATAGGCTATATACGTGACAAACGAGTTAGATTAAAAGTAATCTAAAAGTAGTGCGATGTAATGTATAATGTAGCCTAATAGATTACGTTAGTAAATACAACTTTCATCACATAATTTGTATTCAGTAATGGACTACAGTTATATATAAATCACTTATTTACCACTATATTTGTGGTTTGCAAGACACTTGTCAACATTGAAACGCGGAGGGATAATCACAGGCACATGACAACAGCTAAAGATATGTACAGGTCCTTCTCAAAAAATTAGCATATTGTGATAAAGTTCATTATTTTCCATAATGTAATGATAAAAATTAAACTTTCATATATTTTAGATTCATTACACACCAACTGAAATATTTCAGGAATTTTATTGTTTTAATACTGATGATTTTGGCATACAGCACATGAAAACCCAAAAATCTCAAAAAATTAGCATATTTCATCCGACCAATAAAATACGTGTTTTTAATAAAAAGAAAAGTCAACCTTCAAATAATTATGTTCAGTTCGCCGCATTGAAGCAGTCATTTCTGCAAAAGGATTCCCGACCAAGTATTGAGTGCATAACTGAACATAATTATTTGAAGGTTGACTTTTTTTATTTATTAAAAACACGTATTTTATTGGTTTGCATGGAGGCAATCAGCCTGTGGCACTGCTGAGGTGTTATGGAGGCCCAGGATGCTTCGATAGCGGCCTTAAGCTCATCCAGAGTGTTGGGTCTTGTGTCTCTCAACTTTCTCTTCACAATATCCCACAGATTCTCTATGGGTCAGTAAACCATTTACCAGTGGTTTTGGCACTGTGAGCAGGTGCCAGGTCGTGCTGAAAAATGAAATCAGATGGAAGCATGAAGTGCTCCAAAATCTCCTGATAGCTAGCTGCATTGACCCTGCCCTTGATAAAACACAGTGGACCAACACCAGCAGCTGACATGGCACCCCAGACCATCACTGACTGTGGGTACTTGACACTGGACTTCAGGCATTTTGGCATTTCCTTCTCCCCAGTCTTCCTCCAGACTCTGGCACCTTGATTTCCGAATGACATGCAAAATTTGCTTTCATCCGAAAAAAGTACTTTGGACCACTGAGCAACAGTCCAGTGCTGCTTCTCTGTAGCCCAGGTCAGGCGCTTCTGCGGCTGTTTCTGGTTCAAAAGTGGCTTGACCTGGGGAATGCGGCACCTGTAGCCCATTTCCTGCACACGCCTGTGCACGGTGGCTCTGGATGTTTCTTCTCCAGACTCAGTCCACTGCTTCCGCAGGTCCCCCAAGGTCTGGAATCGGTCCTTCTTCACAATCTTCCTCAGGGTCCGGTCACCTCTTCTTGTTGTGCAGCGTTTTTTGCCACACTTTTTCCTTCCCACAGACTTCCCACTGAGGTGCCTTGATACAGCACTCTGGGAACAGCCTATTTGTTCAGAAATTTCTTTCTGTCTTACCCTCTTGCTTGAGGGTGTCAATGATGGCCTTCTGGACAGCAGTCAGGTCGGCAGTCTTACCCATGATTGCGGTTTTGAGTAATGAAACAGGCTGGGAGTTTTTAAAAGCCTCAGGAATCTTTTGCAGGTGTTTAGAGTTAATTAGTTGATTGAGATGATTAGGTTAATAGCTCGTTTAGAGACCCTTTTCATGATATGCTAATTTTTTGAGATAGGAATTTTGGGTTTTCATGAGCTGTATGCCAAAATCATCAGTATTAAAACAATAAAAGACCTGAAATATTTCAGTTGGTGTGCAATGAATCTAAAATATATGAAAGTTTAATTTTTATCATTACATTATGGAAAATAATGAACTTTATCACAATATGCTAATTTTTTGAGAAGGACCTGTATGTATTTAACTTAAATAAAATCCCCTGAACTTGCTTACGGATATACATTTTAAAGGTAATTTTTCCTCATAGTCACACAGCCTGTTTTATTAAATAAGGAGGATCTATAAATACTATTAAACAGTGAAATTATAACAGTTCCTAGAAAACATTAACTCGACCAGAGGTGCGCGCTTCTGTGTTTACTCCTCCGCAAGCCATAGGTTGCCGACCGCTGCACTATATTAAATATAAACCATTTCTGAGCTCAGATTTCCTTTTACCCCATCCTTTTACCCTGTCAACTATCTTTTCTTGCTGCATTTAGGTGCCTTCAAAACCCAGATATTGTGCCTTTAGTAGCAAAGGCCATGAAGTCTAATTTCCCCACCACAGGAGTCTCAGAAGACTGTTTGTATCTTGACGTTTACACTCCTTCTCAAAGATTAAAATCAGAAAAACTTCCAGTGAGTACTGAATTGTGGCTACTCTCATCTAACTAGAGGACAGCACTAGTGAATTCACTGTAGAACTTTCCTATGCTTTATTTATAATTTTTCTAACCCCTCTGACAAAAGAAATGTCTGCCAACCAACAGGTAATGGTTTGGATTCATGGAGGAGCCTTGGTCTTTAGCGGAGCTTCCATGTTTGACGGATCCCCATTGGCGGCCTATGAGAACATAGTTGTGGTTGTCATTCAGTACCGACTTGGAATGTTAGGATACTTCAGGTATTCATTTATGGATCAAAGTGTCCCTTTAAGAATGACATCAGATTTTTTAGCTTACTGAAGACACTGATTCTGCTGAGTGGGTTATAATCAAATATGCTTCTGGTTTTAGCACAGGTGATAAGCTTGCACAAGGAAACTGGGGCTTCCTAGACCAGATTGCAGCTTTAGAGTGGGTGCAGGAAAACATTGAGGGTTTTGGAGGAGACCCCCAGTCTGTCACCATAGCAGGAGAGTCTGCAGGAGGAATCAGTACCTCTTTTCTAGTCAGTCAATGTTTGTAATGCAACTTTATCTTTCACAGTCCACTGTTTCCTATTTTTAAGTATGTACCTGGTATATTGTGATTAATCTTATGATTTCTGACCAGTGTTTAGTAAGCAGAATAAAACGGTAAGTAAGTTCTTTTGGGACATTTGGGCTTCATCTGGCACACTTTGGAAATGCAAATGTGAAGAAGTTGTTAAAACAACATTAACCAACAATAGATTCTCTGTAAAGTTCAATGCAAGGGTTAAATGTAATCTAAACTAAATATGTATTCTTGTGGACTTTTAGACATTGTCACCCATGACCAAGGGTCTGTTTCACAGAGCCATCTTTCAGAGTGGAGTAGCAACAACGATAGGTTACTCCATCAAAAACCCATTGATGTTTGCCAAGGTATTTAACCCAAATACAACAATCAATGTGTATTGCTCAATAGTTCCTTAAAGGGATAGTTCACCCAAAAATGAAAATTCTGTCATCACTTACTCGCCCTCAAGTTGTTCCGAAACTGTATGTATTTATTTCTTCTGCTGAACACAAAATAATATATTTTGAAGAATATACCAAACAGTTGATAGGCCCCATAGCTGGGGGGAAAATACTATGGAAGTCAATAGGGTCCATCAACTGTTTGGTTACCAACATTCTTCAGAATATCTTCTTTTGTGTTCAGCAGAAGAAAGAAATTCATAAGGTCTGGTACCTTGATAAATGTAAATTATGACAGAATTAAAATTTTTGGGTGAATTATCCCTTTAAGGGAATCTGTAATTATGTCGGATATAAAAAAAATGTTAGAGCCTTGGGTTTAGTTCAGTTTGGTTTTATTTCCCTTAAGGCAATTTGGTTTCAGACATAAACAATACATAAATGCACCAAAAAAAAAAGTTTTAAAAAAACCGCAGAACAATACCCAAATACAATAACAGGAAATATTCTCAGAACTTTGGCTAATGTTCTGGCAGGGTTCTCTCAAAGTTATGAACAAACATTCTTCCATTAACATTAATACAATATTCGTTCATAGTTATCTGGTCTTTAATAATGTTCTCAAACCGTTAGCACAAAAACATAATTTAGCCTATATATTGTTCATGGAACTTTTTTTTTCTTCAATGAATAATTTATATATTTGAAATGTTTAGAAGAAAGCTGATTGTCTGTAATCTGTTTGACCAGTTGGTAGCAAATGTTACTGAGTGTGACTTCAGCTCTTCTGAAGTGCTGGTCAAATGCATAAAAGAACTGACCGAGGAACAGATCATTAATGCAACTAAAAAGGTAGGAGCAGAGAATTTGAAGTAAGATGCTTTCTAATATGCTTTCTATATATATACATATTGAAGAGAGAATGAATTAATTTCTTAGACCAAGTGATTTCCTTAGAAACACATTTTCCCTGGAGCGATAGTTGATGGGGTCTTTCTTAAAGCTCCAGCAGAGGAGATACTAAAGAGCAAAGACTTTCAGAAAGTTCCAATTCTTGTCGGAACAACAAACCACGAATTTGGATGGACGCTCGCTCAGGTAAGTATCATAATATTTTTGTATGGAATAGTGCAACGAAACAAATGGTCAATGAACCTTTATGAAATAGGAAACACAAAAACAATACACGGTGCTGAACAGGATGTGCTCATTTTTTTAATATTATTATTTCAGGCCTTGGTCTCAGAAGAGTGGGTTAAAGGGATGGACATAAAATCAGTGAAAGCAATTTTGGACGCTGTCAACAAAGCTGGTGTAAAGCTCAACAAATTCTTCCTTCTTTTTAGATTATTCTAGTGATTTACCTGTAGCTAAAATGTGCAAATGCATTTATTTGGATTGACTCAGTCTGGCTAATTTGTTAGTGTTTGTCTCACTCTAGTGGACATAGTACAAAATACCATTCAGAAGACTCGGTAGAATGCGCTTTCTCTTTGTCGTCCCAGACATCAGGAGTCAATGAATTGATTGTAGAAGAATACTTAAAAGATGCTAAAACTCCTGAGGACATTCGCGACGCATTTACTGAGATGATGGGGGATATTTTTATGGTGATACCCTCCATCACAGTTGCATCTTACCACAGAGGTTGGTTGAAATGTTACTGGCAAGATTTCATCTCCAGTGAAGTTTCATTGTTGGTTGGCTTTATAATTAGCCAACACCTTATGTTATAACTTTACAGATGCTGGAGTCCCTGTGTATATGTATGAGTTTCAGCACCGGCCCAGTATATTTAAAGATATCAGACCCAGCTTTGTGAAGGCTGACCATGCTGATGACGTTGGATTTGTGTTTGGGGCCTGCTTTTGGGATGGCCATGTCAAAATTGAAGGTAAGCAGATATAAGAACTTGTTTGCCCAGGCTAATTATTATGATATAAGACCATTATTCTGGCAGGGGTTTGAAACTGCAAATGATTACAACAAAAGTGAAAATGGTTATGATGAAGTGCGATGGGGTTATGGATATCTACTCTTTATCATCCACAGGAACACTCAGTGAGGAGGAAAATCAACTATGCAGAACTGTCATGGGATACTGGGCTAACTTTATTCGTACTGGGTGAGTACTTTAGAGTATTAGGATCTGTTACCGATGATCCTTTATTCATTAAATTAATATTTTATTTCTACAGCTCACCAAATGGGCCCGGTCGGGTGATTTGGCCTGTATACGACCAGTCTAATAAATACATGAACCTAGGATTGCAGCAAACTGAGGGACAGGGTCTGAAGATGAGCAAGCTGCTCTTTTTCACTGTTGAATTACCTAAGAAACTGGCTGCACTCCACACAGCCTAATTAGTTATCACACCAATAAACATAGTGCTGTGTAGTGTGCTTAAATGATTTTGTCTCCATGCAGTGCAATTGTTCCCAGAGAAAACTTTTGCATTTGATATAGATTTCTGCAAGCATTTCAATGTTTCTCAAATCTAGCTAAAATCTGGATAATGGTATTAACCATTAAAAAAAGTATCAGAATCCTACTTGGTTAGAAATTGCATACTTCATGGATGCGTGTAATAGTTTGAATGTGAAATTAAAATGAATGTAGCCTACAAAAGTGTTATTTCATTTTGATGAAAATAGGCTACAACAAAAAAATTAGTGAAATACATACATAATGAAATCAAGGAACAAAAACGTGCAAAAAAATGTCAAGTTATATCTGCATCCTAAAAAGTACAATTTATGTTACTATTTACAAATTAAATATCACATTTGTAACATATTGTTTATAATATACAAATATACACTTAATAATTCATTTAATTATATTATATTATTTACTGTATATTATTTTGTTTACTCTTAATTGTATAAGCGTTTTCGTTTTAATAATTATTTAATCATTTTTATGCAAAAATTATAATAACGAAAGAGCAGGTGTATGCACATTTTTGACTGACACTCAAAAGTTTCAACATAGACTTTCTGAAACACACACACACACACACACACACACACACACACACACACACACACACACACACACACACACACACACACACACACACACACACACACACACACACACAAATATAAAAACTTTTAAAAAAGAACTGTAAAAAATGCGCAGTGTGCAGTCACGTGCCATCATGGCTACGTCACTGGATTCCCCCATCCGCTACTGATTGTCGCGCTTGCGCACAATTAGAGTATTTCAGAGTACAGAGCAACCTGTACATCGTACGCGCAGGGAAGACGAAGCTCCAGCTGGAACATCCAGGGTAAGTGTCATCCACTAACAAGACTTGTTCAGGGGACTTGACGCTAACATTTTAAACATAGGTGCAGTCATGCCCATCATCATGCCATTTCTTAAGTTCGTAGCCTGAATGAGCATGATGTTACAAAAAAAATGCATTTATATTGATATTCATTCATACGTTGCAGGCAGAAACCCGTATACATACGCGCGAGCCGTTATATAAGTACAATCAGTGACAGATTGAACGAGACTCCTCTACGTAGGCTACTTCAAGAATTTTCCGCTTTCCTTTCCGCATGAAAGTGCCATATGATTGCACAGTGTTGTTTACAATAAGGAGGTGGAGTTGTGGAGGTTTCATTTTTCACGAGTAAACTGAGCTATTGAGTGCTGGTATAAAGAAAGTATGAATGATGAGCTTTAAGAACATGGCTCAAAACCTAGTGAGCTGCCTATTCAGACAACAGTGTGTGCCATATAATGCCCAAATGATTCTCACAACCACTGTTTCAGATCAATATGTGACTGCTTATTTTATTTCATTAGTGTTTCAAGCAACCAGAGCTGCAGCCTAGGCATTTTGAGATATTAAATTAGTGCTAATGAAAATGGGCACTTATTGTGGAGGCTAAAAATAGGGCCGTTATGGCTGTAGGAAATGTTTCTGATGAAGCCTGTGAGTTGTCTTTTGATAAGCTGGTATTTTGACAGGTGCTATTTAAAGACACTAAAATGAAAGAAAAGGTCTAAAGCACTGGAGCAGAAGTGCCTTTGTTTTCAATGGAGAAATCCATGTGATTTCCTGCAACAGCATGGAATCTAGTTCCTTCTCACTTTATTAAGATTTGTATTTCCACTTACTGTCTGGAACTACATTAGCAGGTGTGACACCATAGTATTTCAATGTGTTGTGAATAATTGATTTGTGTACTGTGAATACAGTCTCTTCCTGGACTATGTTTGATATATGCGTAGATGAATCTACTCAGATCTACTCAGCCAAAGTGTTATAGGAATTTCATTACCTTCCCATTTTTAAACTCACAGATAAACCTGGCATCCATGCTTGACCGCAGGCCTCATGAACATGACTACATATTTTTAAACTCAAGTGGACGGAGATAAGAGTGCTCTTGTTTCCAGCCAAGCCGAGGATCGTTTTTCTAGTCTAATTCAAGTTCAGGCAATTGATGAAAAGCTCACTGTTAGAAGCAATTTTCATTCTGTGCGCTCTTTGCAGTGCCTCAGTAAAAGGGTAATTTTATGTGACTTTTATTGAATCTGATGCTCTCTGGTTAGAAGCATTGATCCATTTAGACGTTGTTTATGTGTCTGATTGTGCAGCATCAGTCAGCGGATAGATGATCAAGCTCAGTGCATGAATGACAGTCTTAAGTTCACAGCATCTGATGCGGTGACGGATACGAGTGAGGTTTCCCTTGAGGAAATAGCAGGACATGTTGCATAATGATGCAAATGAATCCGCCTCAAATTAACCTCTCTGTGGCCTTATTTTCACATCAGTGTCTCTCACACTGCTAATACAGCCTTCTGCTCCTGATACAGATTTCTGCATCAGATGTTGTTCAAATCCAGATGAAGTCTTGTCTTTTTGTTTTGCTTAGTTTTTGGGAGGTTTCTCTGGTAACATCCTGCATGATTAATAATTATTTTCTTCCCTAAAACAGTTTTACTATTTGGTTCTATACCAGCTTGTTATCTAAACCAGTCTCTCTGTATTTGCATTTTGCTTGTAATGCAATAAACAAGTGATCTAATTCAGTGGTTCTCAAAGGGTTGAGTACAGGTCAGATCTGATAGCAGGGACAGCTGGAAAAAAACAATGCCAAATGCAAATAATAAAATCTGATCATGCATAGATATGATGACAAAATAAACAGACTTTTCAACTTATCCAAAATCTTTGTTGTCAAGGGTTGTGGATCTAATCAAACGTGAAAGTATTTTGGCACAGATTCATCTGTTGCTTGGTAGAAGCTACCCACATTAGGCAATGTCTGACTTCCCCCTCATCCTGTAAGAAAAAGTACAAAATTCTGCTAAAAAAAAAAAAAAAATTCAAATGCAATCCAGATTACATTAAATATGGGTTCACCTTTCTGCGTCAAGGACAAACCTAGTTTGTGCTGAAAGCAACGCGCTTTGTGTGATTTATTATTATTATTGATTGTGATAATATCCATTATTATGATTATTATTATTAGGGTTAGGGTTAATATAATATATTATTTTTATATATTTTATTATATTATATAAATGCTGTGGGATGTTATACAATGTTTGAAATTGAATTGAATACATTTAAATGTTTGCTTTTACAAACATTTTTGTTTGCTTGTGTGTGATAAAATCTGGTACTGGTCTCCATTTGATGTTCAATGTAACATCTGGGCCTTGACTCTTCTAGCTCACTAGTTTTCTAGTTTTTTTTTTTTTTTGACCGACTTGACCTTGCCCACAAGCCAACCCAATACCTCCGTCCCTGAGACATTTATCAGCCATGTAATTATCTTTCTTTCTGCACTGCTGACTATTGCAATATCACTGCAGTGCTTTGGTAACCCTAACCCATTCAGTCTCTTAAACCAGTGGACCCACTCACTCCCCCACTCCAACTCATCTGTGTCCCATCACTCTGACAGCAGAACCTCTGCGTTGAGCCTCGAGGCTCGCGATGAAGGGGCGTTTTGTTGCATGGATGGATGGATGGATGGAGTAGAAAGAGGGGGAAGTGCTCCAGTGCAGGGAGGAAGGAATATTGCAGCATGTGCATTTACCCTCGAATGCTGAGTTGGTATCTTTAGATATGAGCCTAATACCTCAAAAAAAACAAAAACAAAAAACACTAGATGCTTGTGTGAAGCGTGTAAGTTAAGTGATTGTACAGTATTTCTTTTCGTATTTTTACATTTGGTGGTATTTTTATTTAAAAAATAAAATTTTGTATTAAAATTTAATTTGCTAGATTACCAACTACCACATGCTTTTGAAATAAATGATTTTTTTTTTTAAGAATTAAAAAATGTTGTGATATAGCCTATTATATACCTTTAATGTGATGTAAGGTTTTCTTCATACTGCTCACGCCAACATACAGTTTCTTTTCCGTGTTGTGCCTCTTAAAGCAGCACTATGCATGAATTCCGGTTTTGTCAAACAGCGACCCCTAGAGTACTTGTATTTAACGTTACTGTCGTAAATACAACTCACGCAGAACGTGACAGTCTATGACCTGCACTCACGACCTCTCCACTTTATAATAATAAAGTAGCCTACCGCGTTAGGATAACCTGAGCCTAAATGCCAGATGACATCAATAAAGTTACATCATGTACGTCGCATTATTTCATAACAATGTCCGTTATTATGATGTTGTTAGACATGATTATTGCAATTTATCATAATTGTTTGCAAATTGCGCTCATTTACACTATTTACAACGTGTAGGCTTATTTATGTCCTGATAATTATGTGAGATATTGACAACTGTTCTCATGATAATCGCAGGAATCAACTTTAACAGTGAAAGCCTGAGCGAGTGGGACTCTTGTCCGGTTCCTCGCGCTGTCAGATTCTCGTTACCTTTTTCTAGACTCTTCCGACCGAGCTTTCTTCGTTTTTTTCTCAATTCTGAAAACGCAGGTCCTGCCGTTTCCTCTTTCTCTGTTCCTCCGACAATGCTTTTCTAGCTTTCTGCTTCTTATATGCCAGTTTAGCCATGACGATAGTTGTTCTTATAGCTAGCCGGATCTGGATGGGGGCGTGTATGCGTGTAATGTGTGCAGTGCCGTAAAGCAATTCGTTACATCGCGAGAGCTGAAATCACGCGATACTTCCTGACGCTGAGCGGTGCTGGCGGTCCGCCGGCCCAAAGTTGCAAGTGCGTTTTTTCTACTCACAGGCACCCGAGGGGGGTGAGACGACCACCATTCAACCCGAAAAGAGTCATATAACCATTCCAATAACTCTGAAGCTGTTCAGTTAAACTAAAAAAATTGCATAGTGCTGCTTTAAAGATAAGTGTGAAAAAAAAGCAGGCGTAGTTGACACAGTCTCTGACTCTGGTCACTGCGTGGTTGTGTTTGTGTGCACTTGTGAGCACGTATGCCAGCCAAGTCACGCTCCTCCAGCTCTGCATTACATAACCATTCTCTCAGTCCTATTGCTTTTCTCAGGGTTTTGTCCAAAACCTAAAGGAATGTAGATTCTGGCCTTGTAAAAATAATGCCGTTATATAGCATATATTGATTGCTCTTCTACATGCAGAATTCATTCAATTTTCATTCACTTTGTCTTCCTGAAGCCACCGTTTAGAAAAGCTATGGTAGGCTAGCCTTGCGAGGTCCACTGCATCTTAAGGCTGGTTCACACTGGTTATCACTGCATAATGTTATTGTTAACCAATAGCCAAATGACTACTATTCATGATCCAATCTGTTCCTAATGGAGTTTTTTTTCTCATATCTGGTTTCATTCTGAAATATGTCATGCTAAGGAGTGGTTTGCAATTGGCAATTCACGTTGAATTTAACTATTAGCATCTGTTGGGGCAGAGCAAACTAGCCTTTCGTTTGAGAAGAAAACACGTCTTAAGTTGTATGAGAAGCAGATGGTATTTTCACAGGGGCAAGATTAAATACTTGTGTAAATAAAATTTTATCCATGATTTCAAGCCAATAAGCATTACCATATTTGATGGGGCATATTTTATATGTTGGTCTGCATGAGAATATTTTTTAATTTAATTTGTTTTTTGCCTTTTTCTGAGAGTGAAAGACACAGACGCATTATGCTATGACTGGTGCTTCATTAGCAGGACAGAAACGCATGATTTTGCACTGCGATTATGTGCATTGGATTTCATAATCTAACATCATATTAACAGGCTCTGACAGACTCCACGTTGCCTCATGCTGTGGTCAGTCTGTATAAACACAGCTGGAAGGAAGTTTATGACAGAAGAGGATGTTAAAGTACCCTTACCGTAATGTTACACTTCATGAAAATGTTTAGAATAGTTGAATTTTTATATATATTTATATTTTCACATGATTTATTTATTTATTATATACATATATATTATAATGTAATTATATATAATAAATAACTAAAACATTCAAATATCAAATGCATGTTACAAAAGATTTTAATTTCAAATGAATCCTGTTCTTCTGAACTTTGTATTCTATTTGTTAAAAAAATTCTATAATGATACAATATTTAAATATTTTCCACTTTGATAATAATTATAAATGTTTCTTGAGTACCAAATCAGCGTATTATAATGATTTCTGGAGGATCATGTGACACTGAAGACTGGAGTAATGATGCTGAAATTAGCTTTTACATCACAGCAATAAATGTCACTTTAAAATATTAAAATATTTCAGTTGCTTTAAATTGTAATAATATTTCACAAAATCCTGCTTTTATTTTTGATTAAATAAATGCAGCCTTGGAGAGCATAAATCTCGCAAACCCTAAACTTTTCAATTGCCTGTGTGTGTGAGTATGTGTGTGTGTGTGTGTATATATATATATATATATATATATATATATTCATTTCAAGAATTCAACTTAACAGGTGAAACTAATATATTATATAGACTCATTACATGCAAAGTCAGATATTCCAATACTTTATTTGTTATAATTTTGATGATTATGGTTTACAGCTTATGATACCCACAAAATCCAAATCCCAGAAAATTTGAATATTACATGAAATCACACAGTAATTACACAGTAATTCCATGGTCATTGAACCAGGTTTTGGTTCTTTTGGCAGTGTGGGCAGGTGCAAATCCTGCTGGAAAATGAAGGAAGCATGAAGTACTGTGAAAATGTCCTGGTAGACGGCTGCGTTGACTCTGGATTTAATAAAGCACAGTGGACCAAAGTCCTCTTTTCTGATGAGAGCAAATTTTGCATCTCATTTGGAAACCAAGGTCCCATAGTCTGGAGGAAGAATGGAGAGGCACACAATCCAAGATGATTGAAGTCCAGTGTGAAGTTTCCACGGTCTGTGTTGATTTGGGGAGCCATGTCATCGGCTGGAGTTGGTCCACTGTGCTGTCCACTCGACGCAGCCGTCTACCAGGACATGTTCAGAGCACTTCCTGCTTCCTTCAGCAGACAAGCTTTATGGAGATGCTTCCTTCATTTTCCAGCAGGATTTGCACCTGCCCACACTGCCAAAATAACCAAAACCTGGTTCAATGACCATGGTATTCCTGTGTAACTACTGTGTGATTTCATGTAATATTCTAATTTTCGGGGATTTGGATTTTGTTGGTTTCATAAGCTGTAAGCCATAATCATCAAAATTATAACAAATAAAGTCTTGAAATATCTCACTTTGCTTGTAATGAGTCTATATAATATATTAGTTTTACCTGTTAAGTTGAATTCTTGAAATAAATCAAATTTTTGATGATATTCTAATTATATGACCAGCACCTGTGTGTGTGTGTGTATATATATATATATATATATATATATATATATATAGTACATGTTGTATGAAATGTAATAGATTTAATAGTTTATTTATTTGTTTATAAAATTATTATTATTATTATTTTTTAGGTCCTGCTGTGTCGAAATTGTGGAGCTACAAACGACTGTTCCATCCGTGGGTTTTTGAGCTGATATCATCATATCTCACCTAGTCACTGAGTTACCCCCATAACAAAGCATGGAGGGGGCCGTGGTGAACAACCTCATAGAATTTGACTCGACCCCAGAAGGGACAGCGCCCTCTGTTCTCGGTCCCTCCAGTGGGGCGGACTTTTTCTCATCCGAGCCTCTCGTCCCCGAGCCTGCGAGCGACGTCACCATGGAGCCCCTTCTTCCAGAGCCCATGGCCCCCACACACACTTCCCACAGAGAAGACGATAGCGATGCCACCGAATCTGCCGACAGTGACAACGAGGGCACAGAATCGCCATCACACCCGTCGAGCACGCGACGGTCCTCGTCTTGCTCCAGTCACAGTACTGAGGACGTGGAGGAGACGGAGATACGAGCATTCATGAAAACCTATGTGGCAAAGCTTTTCCATGGAAGGTGATTTGATTCACAAACTAAAGCTTAAAGGAATGCTTCATACTAAGAACAGAAAAAGAGATGTTTCACAGTTTCATTATAATTACAGTGACCAGTGGATATAAAACTCCAGAAAGTACAAAAAAAAGCTCCATAAAAGTTCTTGCGTGCTTTGCTATATTCTAAGTTATCTGAGGCCATAAGATAATTTTGTGTGAGGAACAGGCCAAATGTACGTTTTTATCTACTGAAAATTTCCGCAGTTTCAGCAAATCTCATTCACACTAGATCAGAAACAGCACCAGTGATAAGACGCACTTAAATTTCAGTCTATTCCTCAGTCAAAGCTATTGTTTAGCTTTAGAAGGCTTAGAATATATTGTATGAGACTGCTTTTATGGGGCTTTTTTGGAGCTTGACAGCCAGTTGTCACTGTGTACTTTTGTTGTATTGAAAATCTACTTTTGTTCTCCACGGAAGTAAGGAAGTCATACAGGTTTGGAACTACATGAGGGCGAGTAAACGATGACAGAATTTTGAACTATTCCCTTGAATGAGGATGAAACTTCACAGTGAATTATAGTCACATATCAACTGGTGCATGTGTATGCGTTTTGTTCCTGTTGTTTCATGTACTCTCTCGCTCTCCCTTCCCATTTATCTTTCTCTTCCTCCCACTGGTTCCTTTTATTCTTTTTCCCTCTCTCAGGGAGGACTTTGATCAGGAGGAGAAGGCTCACTTTGGAGAGCTGTGCACTGGAGATAACGGGAAAGGCAGGGAGTGGTTCGCCAAATATGTCAGTGCGCAGGTATGAGAGGCACAACTGCAATTAATCATGAAAGTAATCATTGCATGACGACTTTTCGAAATTCATTTTTAATTTTGGGGTTGATAATGGTGAGATTTTAGTTGATGGTTTAGACCTGTTTCACACATTCTGCACCAGAGGTAAACCTAAAACTATTAAAAGTTCTTTTCAATAATTAAAATAAAGCTGAAATAAAATAAAATAATGTGATGAAAAACTTTAAAAAAAAACACTTAAAAAGGAAATACTTTTATGTTTTAGTACATTGTTGTTAACACCTTATGTGTGAGTGCCATAGAGCTGTCTCAAAAACAGTACTAAAGAGCCTATTATTGCTGTGTCATACTAAACATGGCAGAAAACATGTTGCAAACCTATTTAGCAACACACTTTTCTGCAATATAGTATTTTATGAAGCAACACAAAATAATGGTGCGAAATACACACCCTTTGTTTGAGAAATGTTAAAAATTGCTTGACTACTTGGCTGTTAAAATGACCGAAACGTAGTAGGGATGCACAATATACCATTACCATAATGGTTATCATCAGCCAATATTAAAATTATTCTTTAACAACACAATTAAATAAAACTGTATGTAACTTGTAACTTTAATGTAACAGACCTTAAATTGAATATCCATTTTTGTGATGCCTAAATTCCTTTGTTGCTTTTAAAATCATTCATTTTAGGTTTTTCATTGATTTTATTTATTTATTTATTTAGTTTATATAATATTTTATTTAAATAATTGCCCATTTATTGGTTATCTGAACATAAATGAATCTCTATAAAGGTCAAGCACAATCCATAAAGACTCAATGTACAGATCACACAGTCTTTCTGAAAGATCAAGAAAACTCATGCAATAATACATATGCATAAACAAACACTGTTGTGATGATAACCGTGCGTTGTGTTTGCAGCGCTGCCACTCCAAATGTGTGAGCGAACAGACTTTCTACAGGCTGGTGCAGTCATTCGCTGTTGTTTTGTTTGAGTAAGTACAGCGATAATATCTAAGGTTTATGTTTGACATTACATGGAAGCCACTCCAAACCGTCTGAGAGCTACTTCAGTTTTCTGTAGGACTCCTGGCGAGTCAGTTGCCGTGTTCGAAATCGCCCCCTATACCCTCATTCACTATTCCCTACATTACATTACTCCACTAATATAGTCGCCTTGAAGGAGTGAATGAAAACGAGTGAGTGAATTCGGACACTGAATGCGCCGGAAGGGCTGCCGCTTTTGCGTAGTTTGTGTTTGCTGTTTAATAATCATTTGAAACTTTGCAAACTGGCACCTCCAGTAGTAATGAAAACATTTATCTTGACTCTTTCATGGAAACTAGCATGTATAAACCTTAACTAAACAATTTAATAATTAATTCAATAGAAATTTGTACCGAATGGATGGATGATTCAGTTGCGGGCGTCATTTTCTGGTGAGTTGCAGGAATCATTCGGCACAACCCTTACAGTGCATTATGGGTATTCTGTAGCCATTGAGTGTACATCAGTTGTGTTGTGGTGCATTATAGGATTGAATGAGTGCACTCAACATCCAGTATGGTTTTTCATAAGCCACTACAAATGGCTGTCCCCTCAAATAGTGCCTTACTTAAGAGGGTATAGGGGGTGATTTCGGACACAGCCAGTGTTTTTGCATGTGTGCCATGTGTGTGACGCACATGTGACCCAGATTTTATTGATTGACAGATGTCACCAGATGGATGATTATGCTCCGGCCAAACACCTCATGACCATGTGCTTCACATATTACTACATGGGTAAGAAAGATGACCTTTAATATTAATCATACTGTGTAGAATGTAATCTGAAAAAGAAAGGTCCAGACCTCCTCCGACTTCCTGTTACAGTGTATGACTCAGACATTACTGGCGCTGCCGCTTATTGTTTCGGCAAATTGGACAATGCCATTTTAATGTATTTTTTTGAAACACAAAAAACTGGGGATGGGGGAAACGTGGATATACACTATAGTTCAAAAGTTTGGGTCAGTCATTTTTTGTTTAGTTTTTTTATTCAGCAAGAATGCATTCAATTGACATTGAAGACATTTATAAAGTTGCAAAATATTCTATTTCAAACAAAAGCTGTTCTTTTCTATCCAGCAAAGAAACTTGAAAAAAAGCATCATGGGTTCCATAAAAATATTAACTGTTTTCAATATTGATAATAATAAGAAATGTTTCTTGATCAAGTGTCATGTGACACTGAAATGACTGCTGAAAATTCAGCTTTGCCATCACAGAAATAAATTACATTTTAAAAAGTATTAAAATAGAAAACTTGTTATTTTAAATTGTAGTTATATTTCACAATTTTACTGTATTTTTGATCAAGTAAATGCAGCGTTTGTGAGCATTAGGTTATTCTTTCAAAAACATTTTAAAAATCTCTTCAACCCCAAACTTGTGGATAGTTGTGTGATTTACTTGACCACTGTAAATCTGTGTATACACTGTAAATCTGTGTCTAAAAAAGTATACACAGATCCATTACATGCATTTTATTGAACACTTGTAATGTCTAAAGATTTGACTCCATGTCGTGGATGTTGAGAATCATTTTGGAATCAGATCACTCTTTAAATCAAAATCTAACCTTGTGGTGCCTAAAGATTGCTACTCCTAATATACATGTACACCGAGTGTGACTGCCTAGTGTGCCTTTTCAAAAAATGTCATTTTAATTTCGTGTGTGTTGTGTGTGTGTGTGTGTGTGTGTGTGTGACAGGTAAGTCTCAGTTGTCTCCCACAGAGCTGTTGGAGCGGCCCAGCGGGGGGATCGACTCATACCTGCGCAGTGGAAAGGTCTGGCTCTCTGGGAAGAAGGATATCGCAGAGCGAATGCTCAAAAACACCTCCGCTAAGTCTGACGTTAAAGGATTTTTTGGGGGTCTGGAGAGCAAACTGAGAGGACCCTTGGGCCGAAAGAATGAGTGAGGGATTTTCTGTCATCGCTATTAATAACACTTTTAATTAATCAAGCTTCTGCTGCTCATAAACTCATTCTGTTCTTATTCTGTCCTTCTCAGAGACTCAGACAGGCCTGTTGAACAGAAAACCAAAACTCCAGGTACAGTAGTTCACCATGTACCATCACTGTGTGTTCTCTAATTCCCTCTTCTCACCTGTGGTTTTGTCGTTACCAGTTTTTAGATATCTCACTTAGGGTTTTTTATATGTATAGTGGTGGTGGGACTTAATGGTTTAGAATCTGGGTCGGTTACCCAAACGATTCATTGGCAACCACTAGTATGCTGTTGAGCAAGACACTTAACCCACAGGAATTGTCTCTGTAGACACGTGTAGGTGTTTGAGTTACTAACTGTGCTTATCTCTGCTTGCGTACCCTGTAGTTTCTCCCCCTCTCTCCCCGGATAGAAAAGAAGAAGAGAAAATTTACCTGTACACACACCTGAAACAGCAGCCCATTTGGTAGGTTGTCAATAATCTTTCTTTCCCCACAAAAAAGCTGAAACGAACAGCTGAAGTTGTCTAAAATGCATCCTTTCACATAATCAGCATTTTAAAGGAATATTCTTGGTTTTTACAATTCATTGCTTATGGACTGTGTTTGTGGCATACTGTCAGTGTCTACCAAAAATTACTGTTACATCGTTTCAGACATATTCATCAGAATCAACGAATTTGCCAATCATATTTCATACCAGAATAAAAAAAGAAATTGGAGTTTGTATCATTTTATTATTATCATTGTAAAGTTACAGTAATTGGTAATTCTCTGTAATGTTAAAAAAAATACAATTGTATTTTCATTACAATAAACCAGTAACGCGAAAGTCGTTGATATAGAAATAGTACCATGATATTTAAATATTTTACAATTTAAGTAATATATAAATGTTTGCGTCACAAATTGGGAAGAGAAATGCTTAATTGTCATAAAAATAATGGCAATGTTCAAAATCTTTATTTTTACTTAAAATCTTTAAAACTTATCCTAAAATTTTTTAATTTATGTTATATTAATATATTACATTTTAATGTATTCCTGTGATGGCAAAGCTGAATTTTCAGAATCATTATTCCAGTCTTCAGAGTCACATGATCCTTTAGAAATCATTCTAATATGCTTATTGTGCTCAAGAAACATTTCTTATTAAGGTCAAAGTCAAAAACAGTGTTGCTGCTTAATATTTTTGTTACAATTGTGATACAATTATAATCAGCATTAAATAAATTTACTGCAACAAATAGTACCATAGTATTAAAGTATTTTACAATTAAAGGAATATTCCTTTTTTGCCTTTCAGTAATGGGAATTGGACAGAGAAATACTTAATGGTCATGAAAATAATGACAGAATGTCGCATTACCGCAAAAAATATTTTAAGTTTGTAAAACAAAACAGAAAACTTACAATGGAAGCCTAACAGGAAAGGAGGCTGGTGTGTTTAATGTACAATGTTAATGTTCAGACACAATGTCAGATCATTTGTCACATATACAGTACTGTAGATGCTAATATTGGTCTGCTTGTATCTATTTTTTAAAAGGCACACTTTGAGGTTTTGGAACGCAGCGTTTTTTGATGCCGTCCATTGTGAGCGAAATAAAAGATCCCCAACCACGAGGTGAGAGCGTGCAGGGTTTTAACTATGTAATGCTTATTACTTCTATAGTGCGTTTCTTTTCTCTTTCTCCTAATATATCGTGCTATTAAACAAAACAGACTTTGTTAGATTGCTTGTTTGTTTAGACTGCGTGTTTGTTTGTGTGTCTGTTGAAGCCAGAGGGAGAGATTGAGAGTTTACAGTGTGTTTGATAGATTGTTAGTGATGCTGAAATAAACTAGCTAGATGTTTCAGCCGAGGTGCGTGACAGTGTTACGGTGTGTTTGTACTGATGTCTGGATCCTGCAGCCTCTCTCTGTGCTCTCATGGTTTACTCTTCCACACTGCTCATTATCCTCTCCTGTCTTTTCTTTCTCTCTGTGGCTCTTTCTCTCTCTATGCATGTGACTTTAACCCTTTTTCTCCCTGTGCCTTGTTGCCTCGCGCAGGCGGACTGCTGAGGAAGAGAAAGATGAAAGGTCTGTCCTTCATTCCGTCTGCTGCCCTGGACACTGCTAGACGGGAAAGGCGGATTAAAAAGGAGGGGGGGGGGAGGGGGGGGGTTAGATCAGTTAGAATGATCTGAGAGTGAAAGACGAGCAGAGAATAAATTACGGGGAAAGTGGAGAGAGTTTAGGAAAAGGATGATACACTGACAGAATTGGAACGGCGTTTTATATACGTACAATATGCGCAGGGTTCTTACAGCCATGGAAAGCTTGGCAATTTCAAAGAATTTTTGGGATTTACAGACCTAAAAAAAAATCAAAACTTATAATGATAAAATATCAAAACATAAATTTATAGTTATTTATTATACACTACCGTTTAAAGTAGGGCTGGGAAAAGATTAATCGCGATTAATCGCATCCAAAATAAAAGTTTGTGTTTACATAATATATGTGTGTGCACTGTGTATAGTTTTGTATATATAAATACACTGTACGTTTTGTATATATAAATACACACACATGCATGTATACATATAATAATTTTTATTTATTTATATATAATATAAATTCTAAATAAATATATACAGTATATACATGAAAATATTTCTTAAATATATACATGCATGTGTGTGTATTTATATATATACAAAATAATTATACACAGTGCACACACATATATTATGTAAACACAAACTTTTATTTTGGATGCGATTAATTGCGATTAATCTTTTCCCAGCCCTAGTTTAAAGTTTTGTGGTCGGTGACATTTTTTAAATGTTTTTAAAAGAAGTCTTTAATGCGCACCATGGCTGCATTTATTTGATCAAAAAATACAGTAAAGCATAAAACAATTGTTTTCTTTTTAATATATTTTAAAATGTCATTTATTCCTGTGATGTTAAAGCTGAATTTTCAGCATTACTCCAGTCTTCAGTGTCACATGATCCTTCAGAAATCATTCTAATATGCTGATTTGCTGCTCAAGAAACATTTCTTATTATCAGTGTTAAAAACAGTTGTGCTGCTTGATTTTTTTTTTGAAATAATGATCATTTTTTTCATGATTCTTTAAAAGTTAAAAGAAACAGCATTTATTTGAAATATAAGGCTTTTGTGTTAATGTATATGGTAACTGTATTGTTACTCTAACAATACTGTAACTTTAGATCAATTGAATTGGTTTTTGCTGAATAAAACAATTTCTTAAAAATAATCGTACTAACCTCAAACTTTTGAACGGTAGCGCATGTAAAATTCTGTATTGTACTTTTTATTTTTTTAGTTATGCTCCACTAAAAACAACTATAAATACTTTAATTTGAATGTAATTCTTCTCACGTCTGGGAAATTCATGGGTCAAAAGATCAGGAACCCTTGTGGAACCCTTGACGTATTTCAGCAAGATATTCACAATAAGCAGTATCTATAAGCGCAGGATCCAGTCAGGAAGCTGTGTAACATTCTGATAACATTTTCATCAGTACTCAAAGGAAACTTCAGTGTTTGAGGTCCACCAAAAAAGTACTGACTCATGTCACATTTGCCTTAACATAATGCTTTGGATTTTTTATCATGTCGTCTTGCACAACTTTAACTTTGTTCTCAAAGACACAGTGGACCTTATTAAAAGTAAAATACTACTGGATTGTGACACAAAAATGAGTGTCATATCTATTCTGACAACAGGGAAAAACATTAATAAATGCAAACAACAGTACAATCATGCAGTTAGTATAATAAAATAAATAGGTTCTTTTTTAAACAGGAAGAGAAAATGCCTTTGTTGTTGTTGTTGATTTCAAAAGCCTTGCATCCAATCTAACACAGTATTTTGGCACGGTATATCAACCTCATCTGGTCAGCATGTACAGCTTGCATGACATGCCCTCATTATTGAAAACAATAATATTAATACATTTCAATGTTTAACCGGGGACATTTTTGTTTACTTTGAACGATAAACAATTTTGGAATTGTTTTTGGGTCACCACTTGATGTCCGATGTAAAATGGATGTCTACGATGTTCTGGAACCAGTCGAGAAGCGCTGATTCGCTCTTTGACTTTTCCTGCATTATTTTCTGTATCATTGCATGCATTCAGAGTGTATTATATTCCTATTCACCGCAATGTCAACTGCTAACCGAGAACAGCTTGAATTATTAGTAGTGTTTGCTACAGTAAGAGAAGCATCACTATTACTAGTGCTCATACTTGCTGTTAGGGGTTCGTTCAGATCCCCAGCCGTAGATGTTAAACTTTGACATTGCATGTAATTCGTCCCACACCGCTTGTGCTACTGACATAAATGATTCCTCAAATAATTTGGCTTGTTGAAGGGAGGTGTGCTATTACCTTTCTAAGTGTTCAGACTTAAGATTTTCACCTGTCAGGCGATAAAACAGGCTAAAAAAATATGAGACTTAAACTCAAACAACAAAGGAACATTTTTTACATAGAAAAAATGCATATTGGTTTGTTTGCCTGAGCATTTTTTCCCGTTTGTGAGCTAAATTATACTGTGGTTCTATGTTGTACATATGCTCTTTATTATTTAAATTATTGTCTTGTTTTGATTTATTGTGAATCATGGCTACAGCTGACTGCTCACTAATCCTTATTCTGAAATGTTTGTTGGATTTTGCATGAGCATCAATGTATGGCTAATACACATTTGTCCTTTTGTATGATTGTTTTTACACATTTTTAATTCTATAACCTCCCACTATTCATTGTAATGTGTTTAAAAGGTTTCTGAGTGAACTTTCACATTTATTATTTATGGTCTCTCGTGCTTGATGAGAGAAAAAAAGGTCAAATATCATTGACCTCTGACCTTGACCTCCATGTTTTTTGTACCTTTTAGAGAAAAGTGGTGTCATATGACCCAGGAAGAGAAAGACGATAGCTCCAGATTTAATGAGAACATCACCTTCGGTCAACTGGGGTGAGTCACATGGCATTTGTCTCATTTTATACAACATTGATAAAAACAATGTTTAGTGCATGTTCATATGCTCATATATATTTGTTATGTTTGTCTAGGACATTCACTCATAACATGGTGGCATTTGGACTGAGCAAGAAACTTTGCAATGACTTCCTGAAGAAGCAGGCAGTCATTGGAAATCTGAATGAAGGTAGTGTAATTTTCCAAATTAAAAATAATTACATTTTATTAAGTTTGTAAGCTTAATTACAGTACTGTTCAAATGTTTGGGGTATTTTTTTAATGTTTTAAAGGATGTCTCTTATGCTCACGAGGCTGTATTTATTCGATCAAAAATACAGTAAAAACAGTAATATTGTGAAATAATATTACGATTTAAAAGTGTTTTCTATATTAATATATTTTAAAATGTAATTTATTCCTGTCATGTTAAAGCTGAATTTTCAGCATCATTATTCCAGTCTTCAGTGTCACATGATCCTTCAGAAATCATTCTAATATGCTGTTTTGGTGTTCAAGAAACATGTCTTATTATTATCAATGTTGAAAACCAGTTGTGCTGCTTAACATTTTTGTGGAAATTGAGATATGATTACCGATAATTCTTTATATTTGAAAACCGATAGCCGATATATTGGCCGATAAATCTAATTACAAATTTTATATATATATATATATATATATATATATATATATATATTTTTTTTTTTTAAGGATTCTCTGATAATTAGAAAGTTCAAAAGAAAATAATTAATTAAGAATAGAAACATGTATTTACTGCCACAATTTAATGCATCACTGGTGAAAAAATTCTTGACCCCAAGCTTTGGAATGGTATGTATGTATTAATACGATTCACTTTTTATTATCTCCTTTCAGAGCAAAACAAGCTGCTGTGTGATCACATTGAGCAGATGGCTGCAGAGTGAATATCCAAAATCATCTAAACTCTACCATCTACATCAGCACATCCATGATCTCTAATGACCAGTATTCCACAAATGCCAACACAGTTTTGCCTCTATCATCACCCCAAAGTCATACTACTATTCTCACCATTACAGAAATCATGCAACTAAAATCGTTGGTATAAATCAGCCAAATGCCATGATGCAGTTATTGTGAAAATGGTTCATTTTTGTTGAAAATGCAACAATGTGTCAAAATATGCACCTATACTGGAACAGCAATATGGCTCACAGTTTTCAAGCATTATAAGACACAGTATCTGTCATTATATATTATACAGAATTCATATTGTGTGATGTGAATATGATGCAAATCACATCCTCAGATCCAGTCAGTTCAAATATTCCCTTAGTTTCTGGCCTTTAAATCTTTCCTGCTACTTTTATGTACTAAAAGTGTCCTTTGAGCAAGTTCAATGACAAATAATGAACAAAAATACAGTCTAACAGTATCAGTATTTCAATATATCAATAGCCACACAATCAATGTGTTAATACATCATTATTTCTTAATCCATCTGCTCTACAAAATTCTGTATTTGGCCTGTTCCTGTCGTATGTTCCCATCTATTGCACTTCTCTGGTTATGTGTTCTTCCTGTATGGATGAATCGAGTATTAATAGTTTTTGTGACATTCCCACACATGGACACTGGAACTATGTCTCTTCCCCTGTTTAAAGTGCCTTTAGTCGTTTAGTAAACAGTGAGTCGTTTAGCTTAGCGTAGAGCGAGCAAACCTGTGTCAGCATGCTGTTATCCTCCCATGACTCTCTGGGTTAGCGCTCATAAGTTTGTGCACCCTGTCAGTAGATGTGTTGTGTGGATACAGTGCTTGTGTTTTGTATTAGAGTCAGTTAAAGAAAAGTATCATGCTGCAGTCATTTGGATGTCGTACAGTGTTGTGTCTTTAACGCATGGTATGCATGCACATTGTTCACCGTCAACTTACACTGTTTTGCAATTACATTTCAAGCCAATAGAGGGCAATCATAACCCTCCACTTTGACTGTAGATCAGTGAAGGTGAATGTCAACCACTGAGTGGGGTCTCAAGAGCTTGTATTGAATCAAATGTCCTCCATGTGAGGAAAAAACAAACAAAAGTTAATATATTTGGTTTGTAAATACATTGTTTTGTTGACTGAATAATGAGGAATATGGGCTGGTTTAAAGGAATTGTCAGATTGGGGATTTATTTATTTGATGTCTGTATGTGTTGTGGGCGCATGGTTGTATCAGAAATTAGTCATTGAATTTCAGATGATGTTGTTAATATTGTGCTGTCTATGTAAATTAATGTTCATTCATAGTAAGCTCAGTGTTCTGCATTGTTTTCCCCAAGTGCCCTGAATTTCCTATTTGAACATACCTGGAAACCAACGAGAGAGGTGTTGTTCTGTCTCTAATGTGTAAAGTGTTTATAATAATAATAAAAAAGTAATAAAATTTAAAAAAAAACTTTCTTGTACTGTTTCTATCCTTTGGGTCATTAAAAAAAGTATGAAGTGAAAACCTCTTTAACAGAAATAATATACAGTATATATTGAATTAATTAATAATGAAACCGATATTCACAAGAAAACATGTTTTGTTTGAAACATTTTGATCAGGGAAAGGAATTAAGAAATATCTGGAATTGCGATTTTTTTATGTGAAGGTTTTTTTTATTTTGTTTTTTTTTTAAGACCCAGGGGCATTTAAACATAATTATTTACAGTTCACTTCACTTAAATGTTATATTGTGGGGGGGAAAAGAAAACAAATATAATTTGAATCTTTCAAATTCATGATTATAATATATTTTCCAAATTCTTTGGACGTACACATATACCAATCACCCAAGTTTGTGGTAAGATTTTTTTGTTTTTGAAAAAAAGTATTTTATGCTCACCCATGCTGTATCAAAAATAACAATTTAAAATAACATTTTATTTTAATATATTTCAAGATCTAATTTCTCCGATGGCAAAGCTGAATTTTCAACATCATTACTTTTCTTCAGTAATAATTTTAATATGCCATTTTGGTGCACAAGATTTTTTTTTCTCTCTCTCTTTATTTTTTTCTTCATTATTATCAATATAGAAAACTGGAGATCTTAGTATGGCCTGTGTTGCCAAATGTGTCCGTGCAGATTCAGCTCAATGTGGGAGTGTTTAAGGCTCCCCAGTGGAGAAAACTGCCAAATGGCTGCCATGGCTCGCTGTGTGTATAAATAAACGGCAGTCACACTGGCCTGCACTGATTGGACACACAGTAATGAGCTGTGAAAGGCCAAGCGCTGGTGTCACACACTGAGAGCTCTACTGCTAATTAATCCCAGACCCCATCAAACAATATAAACTCTCCTTATCTTAAACAGTTAGTGATTGATCACATCCTTCTTGACTTTCTTACTTCCTTTCTTCTTTCATTTTTTTGGTCTTTCTTTGACTCAATTGTTTTTGTCAGGAAATTGTTAATTGTGCCAGAAATTAATATTTTTTTCTGTCTCTTTCTTTTATCATAATTTATACACGCGACAAAGTGATTTTCGAATTGCATGAACAAAAAAAATATTTATTTTATTTATCCTTTATAAACTTTCTGAGATTAAAAATCTCTTTTTCATAAGAGTCTGATGGCAATAGACCCAAAATAGATTTGTAAATGAACAGGTGCTTCAGTCTAATATTGAGGACCAACATATTTTATTATACAGCTCACAATGATGAATTCTGAAATGACAATTTGTTTTAAACCTGAGAGCACCATTATAAAGAATGTCAAAGAAACATAGGTGCCAATTTGAACTGAACATCACCATAATCGAGAACTAGCATGAAGGTGGCAGCAGAGGTGGACAGTAACAGAGTACATTTACTTGAGTACTGTACTTAAGTACACTTTTTGAGTATCTGTACTTTACTTGAGTATTATTTTTTCTGGAAACTTTAGACTTCACTTGATTTGAAAGACAAATATCGTACTTTTTACTGTACTACATTTCTGTCAAGGTCCTTAAAGTAGTATCGTCAGTCAGTGGATGATTTTGGTTGCAGAGGTTGTACCAACACCGACTGATGTTGGTTTCTGACGTCAACCCGATTTTCATTTTCAACCACAATACAATGTCTGTCCAATTTTGGAGATTAACGTCAATCTGACGTTGGATTCTGACATCAACCTGATTTTCATTTTCAATTTTCTTATTCAATCTCACATTCAATCCCACTACTGGAACTGTGTTCTAGAAATAAATTTGATATGGATATGAGGGTAGATATTGATAATAGGGTAGGTAGGCAGGCATAGATTCAGAGGCATAAGGTACTGTAAGTAAACAATGCATTGACATTTACGTTTTACTTTTGATACCTAAGTACTTTTAAAATCGAGTACTTCTGTACTTTACTTAAGTAAAAATAGGTCTTTACAACTTTCACTTTTAACGGAGTTATCAGTAGTGTACATTCACTCAAGTAAGGAAGTTGTGTACTCTGTCCACCTCTGGGTGGCAGAAACTAATCTCTTTTTTGCCTAAAACGAAAAATAGACTTTGTTTCTATCTTAAAAATTAAAAAAAATTCTTTTAGTTCCATCTTTAACTTGAGTTTAGCCCTTAAAAGAAAAAGATTAATCAAATACAAAACCAAAATTCTTGTATTCTGCCGCTTTAATGTAACTTTAACTGATAATAGATTGCTGCTTGTTTCTTTGAATTTGGAAAAAAAATCAAATTCAAGGAGAAATGCCTTTGTTGCACAACATCGAAAGCAGACTGTAAAACACACAGCTTGATGTAATTTGGGTGCATTACAATAAATCACTGTGTCATCAGCATTAAAATGAATTAAAACCAAGATAATTAATATAGGCTAGATAATAATAAAAAAGTAGAGACCCCAGAACAGACCCCTGAGGAACACCCCACGCAATCTGTAAATGTGCGGATGAGTGGCCTTTCATTCACACCCATTGTGTCCTGCATTAAATAATATATTTTCCAACCTCAGGCTAAAAGTACCAGGGCAGGGCTATAACCCTCCATAGAAATATGTCAATATTTAGTTTAATAATTAATGATGAGATTAGAAATATGGGTTTTCAAAAGACTATTACTCCCTATCCTATATGTTTACAGCCTCACCAAGTTATTTGTTGTTAATCCTGAAAGGCTTCCTGATTTCAGTTTTGTTGCAGTTTGGAATTCATCATTTTAACAGACAACCGAGCAATCTGGTAGGCCTAGTATCACTTAATTTTGGTGTGAAATTAATCACATTATAGTAGAAAACTGTATAATATGAATACGCTATTAAAATATTAACTACCCATGACATTTTTTCTTTAAAAACATGTGTTGCACCAACCCTGTAAAACTGAAATTGCTTTGGAGTTGAATTTTAAGGGGCATGAAGTACAGATCATGTAAGGGGGTTGTAAAATGGGACACAAATGGCTCTGTTTCCTGACAATAAGTCCTATGTTTATCCTAAATATCTCTGTCTACCCATTTTCAAACACAGAATCTCATAAACACACATATACATCCTCTCATGAATCTCTGTTTAAATCCCTTTCTGTGTTAGTGTGTCTGTGTGATGTTTGGCTGGCCGGTTACAGACAGTTTTCTGTAGTCGGTCAGTTGGAGTGGACCTCTGAGGCCAGTGCACTTTTCAAACCCTCTTTGGGAGGCTAAACTGGAGTCAAGTTTCTCCCCGTAGGTTAAGTGTGAACCAGACAGCCGGGTGGTCTGTGACAAGGGCCACAAAACCCACACTAATGGGTCTTGGGAGCTTTCACAGACACGTACACACAATTGTAAGGGTATGTGTAGACACGCAGACACTTTCATTCAGACAACATTTGGCCGGCACATCTGGCTCTTAGAACTTGAAAAGATTGTTTTGAGGATGGCTTATGTTGCTTAAAAAGATCCCTCATTTTAAGAAGTGTGTGTAACACATGTAGGTCTTCATGATAATCCCATCAGCAGATAGTATGGCAGATTTAATGTCCTTTGAATGTCTGCTTTCTTAGATAGAGTTGCACAGTGGTCCTACAGTTATGATACATTTAACTTGATGGTATTTTATAAGTAATCCAAATAAGTTGAAGGATCACATCTCCTTTAGTTGTATATAATAATGATCTTTATCATGTACAGTGGGTCCAATAGGCTGAGACCACTAGTGAAATTGATTATGTTTTGCATTTTTCTGATTTAATTCATATCAATTAGCCAAGATCATCAAACTTGAGTGTAAAGTAAAATATGAATTTTATGAATTTCGCGATAATGAACAGCCGACTGCACGTCTCAGGCCAACATGTCTACTCGCCAAATAAATAAAAACGTGGATATGAAATATTCCTTAGAGTTGAATTTATTTTACAATCTTACTAATAGGCCTTTGTTATGAAAGGGAAATTGCGGTCTTTCTATTGTGACGTCTTTTAACAGAAAAAAATGTAGTACTTTCATTACAACATATACAATTGGTCTAGCATCTAGAGTCAAATCTCAGTCAAATCAATATTTTGTGTACATTTATTTAAAGGTGCACTATGTCATTTTTAGTGCCATCTAGTGGTGAGGTTGTAAATTGTAACCAACAGAAGTTACGGTGGCAGAGAGGAAGAGATGCCGTCGTCTGAGACAGCAGAGAGTAGCCAGTTAAGCAAATGTCTTTACAAAGATACATTAAGAAATCAGGTTTAATTAATTGTTCAGTAAAACGATATGTTATTGCGAATTTTATTGTAACTTGTTCATCATTGTGTCAGTGTTTTATTTGCTGACTTTAGCTAGCTTCTTTGTACAAAGAACAACATAGTGATGAAACGCGTTTGCCTGTTTAGGGCTACTGTAGAAACATGTCGGCGCATTTCAAGGGGACCCGCGTTGTATGTAGATAGAAACTGCTCATTCTAAGGTAATAAAAACATAACGGTTCGTTAAGTTAGGTCTTTATATACCACTGAAAACATAGTTATGTATATGATATTGCATTTCTGTCTACAGATCCTCCTAAATATTAATCAATGCACCTTTAACTATGTCATCCAGTATCATGGACTCGCTCTTGTCCTGATCACCCTGTCTGTGTTTATTCTGAGATAACAACTGGCTGGATGTACATTATCCCTTCAGACCACTAGGTGGTGCAGTTGACTATATAAATCAATAATAAAAAGCATAGCAGGTTGGCATACTTAAAGCTATAGGGTAGACAAATTTCGGAGAGGCTAGCAATAGTGAGCTATCTTTGAAAGCATAAGATCCCACCCTCTGATGACGTGTGATGTCTGCGCAAGCAGGGTGCTTTTTAAAATTACTGGGTAATTTTACTATAAAATTACTATAAAATCAAAGCCGTATATCTAACAAAGTTGTGTCCCAAATTTGAAGTTGATATCACAAAAATTGAAGTTCCCATGAGATTTTGTTTAGGCGTAATGCCAAAAATAGACACCGGGTGACATACATTCCATTTAATTTAATTGCATGCATTCTGCGTAATGAATTAATACATTTCTGTCCAAATATCACTTCTGTCACAAAATATGAAACCTTTAGACTTTTCTGACAATATGTGTTTTGTCAAGATTAAAAAAGGTTTTGATCATAAATAATGAAACATGATGACGCCCAAAAGGGGAGGAGCCCGATAAAAGAATTTAGAGTACCGTTTCTATGGTAACGCAACATCCAATTTCAAAACGGTTTTCACAGGATGAATTCTGGGTTCGTAAGCTTTCAAATGACACCTAATTTATGATAACTATACTAAAATATGTGATGTAATAAAAAGGCGATAAAAAAGATAATAATATATTTTAGAGGATAATATATATATATATATATATATATTATACTTTTTAGAGGATTTTGTATTAACAAATACTAGATTATATGTTTTATACTTTTAGCATGAAAACCAAAGTTTCAATTATTAAAAGTGTGTGCATCGACTTTTTGTGACAAATATCAGAACTCCTGTTGATGTAGATTTTTTGAGGTGCACTATTGTCATAAATTCATAATTCATCTATTACTGTTCCTAGATAATTTGTAACAAAAAACAGTGCTAAAATATCTATTTAAGAGTCTTAGATCTTTCCAATATAGTTTGTCATGATTATATTAGGATTTAATTGTAATAACTTAACGTCCCTCTAGTGGGACGGTGACACCTGAAAGACTGTACTTGAACTGCCAGTCCTCGGTAATGTATACGTTACTGATGTAGTTTAGGTTTAATGATGCACAAGGAAAGGGTGGGCTATTGCGAAAATCATGATAAAAAGTGTTCATTCAGCAGCTGTTAGTTAATTTAAATTCTTTGGTTTGAGAGCAAAACTGGAGGAAAATGACCATATGCACAAGCCAGCTGGTGCATAATCCAATGAAATGACGGTTATATGTGTAATATTTAGTTTGGCCCATAGAATAACACTTGAGAGTTTATTTCTAAATGCCTCTTTGTTATTCCCACAAAAATTGTATTTTCACGGTATGAGTCACATGAGTAATCATGTCAATTACTGTGCACTGCCATATGTGCGGGTGAGAGAGATATTTATTGTGCTAACCTCCTATTACAGCTTCTCAGTCAGGCATCTGAAAAGATATGTAAACACACAATCATCAGTGAATACTTCATGACATCATTCCAAATCAAAAAGCAAATTTTAGATTTGATTCAAGAGCAGTGGGTGTCCATCTGTGTTTTTCATGTGTCAGTTGCAAATTTGGTTGATATGAGGATCACTCTTGCATCAACTACAGTGTGTCTCACAAGGCTATGAGAAGAACACTTGCATTTAATGTACTTGTCTGCTGAAATGGCCGTATGGAGGCATAAAAGTAAGTCAAATAAACTTCTGATAGCTAAAATAAGAGTCAAACATTTGCATTATGATAAAAAAAAGTGTTTGCGGTAAAACAGTTCAACTGGAATGAAATCTGGTTTGCCTCAAGTCAAGGTTATTTGCATATGGTGTGGCGTGAAATGAGAGAAATATCATGTTTACACCCTAAACATATCATTTTTAGGTCTAAAGATTTTTTGTTGTTGTTTTTTTAACAAAGTCAGCAGTCTTTCATTTAACTTATTCTTATTCATAATGTCTTATTTGCATTACCATAATCACACCATGTCCAATCATCTGGCTAGAGGAGAACTGCCCCCCTGACTGAGCCTGTTTGGGGGGTTTTCACCTGTTTTCTATGTTGTATGTAGTTTGGGTTCCTCGCCACTGTCGCATCTGGCTTGCTTATTTGGGGACATTTTAGCAATATTATTGATTTGACTGGACTGACACAATTGGATGAGAACTGAACTGAGCTGGATGAGGGCATCACTGTTTTCTGCAGAGCTGCTTTACAGCTGAATTGAGCTCATTTCATAATAGAGGGACTTAACTTTAACTGAATCAACACTGAACTGACTTCGGCTAAATAATGAAACTTTTTTGAGCAGCTTTGCAGCATAATTGAACTCTGTTTGCATCACTGAAACATTATTATCCTGTTTACCTGTAAAGTTGCTTTGACATAATCTGTATTGTATAAAGCCATTATAAATAAAGGTGACTTGGCTTGACATTATGTTGCTATTTATTCATTTTAAATAATAATAATAAATGTTATTATTGGGCTAGTATTAATTTGTTCACAATTATTTTCTCGAATTTTGCAGTCAACTTTTAAATTTGCTAAAAGAAAATGTCTGTTTTTTCCAATTAAACAGTGATTAGTTACTGCAGGAAGGTGTCTCCTACTGCTGCTATCTGGATGGACAGCTCTGACTTGGACTGGGTGCGTTTCATAAGCAGGCTTGATAAAACATGGATCTTGCGCTCTTCGCATGCAAATAGCGATGTATTGTCTGAGCTCCAGGAAACATAACTTGATTAGCAGCTAATGTTCCTCCCAGAGAGACCATCAATCTTCATCAGAGGCCCACCCCTCCCTCAGCGTTGAGAGCGTATTTGGACAACTGAGTTTGGTTTACGCTAGGAGTGAAAATATATAATAAACACACAGATTAAACTCTTTTGATGCCGGCGGCTTGAAATGGTTTGATTTAGTGCCGCTTGGAGACGTGATTGCACATGAAACAAGGGTGATGACGCTTCTGCAGTATAGCTCCTTTCTCTCATTCTTGATTTGACCCCTTTCTGATATATCAGGCCTTGTCAGTTCAGTCTCAAATTAGTCATTTGAGGAGATCCAAGTTTAGAACCATGCATGGCCGATAGACCTCTTCATGACTGGGCTCTTGGTAAATGGTTCATTGTGAAAATAAAATAAAATAAAATAAAATAAAATAAAATAAAATAAAATAAAATAAAATAAAATAAAATAAAATAAAATAAAATAAAATAAAATAATGAATTAATGAATTAATTCAAATAATGAATGATTATATAAATAAATGCATCCATATACATTCATAATCATTTCTGGTCAAAGTTTATACAATTTTCTCACTTTATATATATTTATCTAAATTTGTCATTAGGGGGTAGTCATGTCATTTTACAGTAAACAGCTGACAATTGAAATTATATTTGTAGACATATTATTGCATTAATATCTAGCACCTCACAGTTTTAGGACCTTGAGCACATGCCTTATAATGTCACATTAAACTGTAAAACTATCAACACTACCACTATAATTCTAAAGGCACAATCATATTTATATATACTGTATTGTATACTGACATGTATTAATGGCACAAAAAACACCAAAATACATCATTTGTCTGATATAATGTTTACAATAATAATAAAAAAACTGGTTTCATACAATAATTCTTTAAATTATTAAAAATCATTGCAAGGCAGTCTGTC